>NW_027508919.1:1032500-1460000 GCF_051911475.1 Siphateles boraxobius
AAACATATTTTATCTGATGTTAACCTATTAAATATTAAAATGTATTTTTAAAAAATATATAAATAGCAATGTAAAAAAAAAAATCCAGTAGTCGGTACCAATATCATAGCAAATACTATTTTACTACTATATTTAACTTTTTGAAAAGAAATATAATTATCATCATAAATAATAAACTCATTTAATTAATATGAGCAAATATAGAAATTTCAAAGTAAACATTGTTTATAAAAAGTGACATTTTTTTTATTAAAATTAAGAACAAAGAGTTAAGTATTGCATACACAATACATAGAACAAGTGGTAAGACTATCACCTTATACTCTTAATATTCATCTATTTTGACATAAAGAATCAGATTGTGTCTCGTCCGTTTCAATGATTATATCAATCATCACAGTTTTGGATTCAATCATGCAAGATTTCCATTTGAAATGCATGCGAGTCCTGAAAAAATCATCAGTTTCCATAAAAAAAAATATGAAGCAGCAATACTGTTTTCAAACTGGTAACCCGAATGTTGCGGGTTCGATTCTCAATACCGGCAGGAAATACATTGTTTTGTTTTTTTGCTTAAAGGGATAGTTCACCCAAAAATGAAAAATCTCACATGTACTCAACCTCAAGCTGTTCCAAACCTGTATGAGTTTCTTTAATCTGCTGAACAAAAAAGAAGATATTTAAAAGAATGTCAGTAACCAAACTATATATATATATCACAGTATAGTTGTTTTTGCTTTAAATAAAGTTTTTATGATATCAAAATGTTTGATACCGTAAGAAATTTCTTAATTCTTATCACCATTTTCAGAAAAACTCTCAAGCTTTCTGAAGACAAGTAATTAGTGATAAATGAAATAGACCTACCTGAAATTACCACATAGTGAATAAAGTAATCAAATGTATCAAAAGCACAATGCAGAGTCTTTACTGTATACATTTAATATACATTTATTCGTATTACAAAGAGATTTTCTCTTTTGTTGTTGTTAGATTAACATTAATAATAGGGGTGTGACGAGACACTTATCTCACGAGACGAGATTTTTGCACAATATATTATAGAAATCCTCAATGACAAATTCATGAGTCTGCAGGTGCATTTTGAAATGTTTTAACTAATAATCTTGTAATGAATGTCATTTTAAGCTCTACTTTATGAGTATGAATTATCAAATGCATTGAAAGGCAACAATATACAAGCAATGTAAAAGGTTTTGGCTGCAAACTCCACTGACTGGCTTCTCTCCTGTATGATTTGTGTATGAGTCTCTTCAGACCTTTCTGTACATGAAATATGAACTTCCATAACTTCTGATTGAGGATGTGTGTGAACTCCTAACTGAACTCCGTCCTTTCCACAAATAAAAATAAAAACAGTTTAAATAACAAAAAATAATTAATTCTTAGTCTTATTCGTGCAAACAATAAATGCAAGCACAACCATAATCAAAGGACTCTCTCAATAATTAAGTGCAAATAGAGAGCAGAGCCACAACTACACAGTCCAGAGAAAAGTTTGATATTGCGAGACAGGCTATTATATGCAGCATAATTTGCGCACATCATGGAGCTTGTGTTTTACTTTCACTTTCAAATTCGTGATCGTGTGTACTCCGTAGTGGCGGTGCTGAGCGCGTATTCTAATCTACAAGATAAGGGGCTGTTCACACAGAACGATTTTTTGTTTTGTAAAACGCAAGACGCTGGCAGTGGATTGGGGAAAAAACGCAAGTTTCCGAGGCGCGTTTTAAAAAAGTTGAACTGATTTTAATTTGAGCCACATTTTTAGAGTGCTGTGTCATGCGCAAGACGCTGGAAAAGATGCAAGACGCGAGTGCAACGTTATACACATCCGTCTAGCACGTTCACATAGAAAAATAATGGAAAAGTGGTGCATTGGAATGGAAAAACACGTTCTGTGAGAACCGCCCCTAAGACATTTATCAGACGCTCTGTAGCAACAAATCCTCCACCAGCGTGACATGATCAGTGAACTGTGATTCCTGCTGTCTGTGTGCCACTGCAACTCGTGCTGGATCATAGATATATACACTAGATGTCGAATTGGCTGCGGCAGTTCATTGTAACGAATGTGTCAATAGAGCCGCCATCATGGAACAGGGGAGCCCCTCCTCTTTAATGTAGGCAAAGATCTAATGGAAATAAAATCACAATAAATCGTCATGAATGCGATTTTCTAGTTTTTTTGGTTCGTTCCAACGGTCAGCCATGTATTTATCATTGAGTCCAGAGAAATGTACACATTTTTACAAAATTTCCCATTCTTGTGAATGTAATCCCTTGCTGTCTGGTTTTTAGATTTTGTTTGTGTGAACATCCATACGCAGCACAAAAGTCCGGCATCATCCATGAATTCAGCGTTACCTAGCTACTTCCTATGACAAGACCCCTGTTCCAAGATGGCGGCGGTTTTGACGCATGTTTAGAACCCTAAGGCGAAATCTAGTTTATATATCTATGGTGCTGGATTTTTTAAATTTTTATAAAAACAGCAAATCAACAGTGGAGGCGGTGCCGTGGTGTACACCGTAATGTGGATGTGTTGGGGTGTTTATTTCACCTTCACTCTTCATAATGGCGATATAGCGAGACAGCTTTTCACTCGACGAAAAATCTCGTCACATTTTAGTCTCGCGAGATCTCGTCACACCCCTTATTAATAACGACAGCAGTCACATTAGGCTGCTGTCACTTTAAGACCGAATGCACAGATCCATTCTTTTCGTGAGTTATCTTTCTCAACTGATTACATTCGCTTAAGACATAAATTACTGTCCTTACTTGCAAATGCATGTTCACTTTGACACATATCTATTGTAAGGAACCTAGCTATATGAAATATTAATAATAAATAATAATTTTTTATTATTAATTATGAATATTTGGGTCAGTTAATTGGATTAACTTGATGTGTCTGAATTAATATTAGAATCAATTAATCAGTTCGTTCAACGAACTCTTTTGTTTATTAATTTATTCTAAGAAAAGGGTATCTTCCATGGCCACAGAAGAATAATTATTTCTTAGCATGTACAGCACTTTGAGCAAGTAGCAAAAAACGCGATCGTAAAAGTGACTTTGTATTGCAAACAAAACGGAACAAAATACATATTATGTACAAGTTTTATTAACTAAATATAGATATTTATATGAATATAAATAAACTAAACAACATAGACACATGAATAGATAAATAGGTGAGTGATAAAAAGAAACCGAAAACGGAACTATTGAGAAGTTCCATGTAACTATATGAGAAAAACATCAGCATTTCATTTTCAAAGGATCAAATCAAAAGTATACTTGCATGCCTGGGTAGCGTACACTATTATCAAAGTTGTTGAAAACTGAAGTTGTTGATGATTCTGTGAGTGTCAGATGTTGAAGTCTCAATCATTTTCTTCTTTGTTGGATGAAGAAGATATGATGAACTTGCATGGTGGGTTAGAGTCCTTGTTACAAACTCCTGAGATTGTCCTTGGTTCTTTGTGAGAGAGTGTCCTCTCTCTTCCATGAGGCCGGATCTGGTTGGGATCCAGGCCTGCTGCGAGGCCTCCGGGCCTCCATGGAGGGTGGAGGGGGTTCCCCCGTATCACCTGAAACAATGTTTGCGGCTGGCTGAAAACTACCAAGAGAGGGGGTCATTGTTGCTTGTCTCTGATATAGCCTGAGAAAGAACCAACCCCTAAGGTTTGAATGGATCAATGAGTAAGGTGACATGTCCGAGAGGGGAACCGACTCTTAGTTGATTTATGGTCTTTGTCCCCAGCGTGCTTAGACTGTTCATTCAAGCTCAAATAGGCATAACAAATTCATATTGCATTCTAAGAGAAGGTGATGTACATCAAAGTGTGTGTCATTAAATGAGGATTAATTAGGTAGGAAGCATGATACAGGTGAGGTTATATTGACCGTTGGGTGCTTGTGCAACCACATACACCCCAATCAAACTTACCATGTTGTTATAAATAATAGTACACGAGACAGTAAATCATCACAGTTTCTGTGAGGCATGTTCCTTCATAGATCAGAGTAACACCGCAAAGTTTATTTAATTAAAGATTGTCTCTCTCTCTTAAGTATGTGGCGTATGTGGCCACATTCCTTTGAGGTCGTAAAAGTCTGTTATCAGTCTTAAAGTGTTCTGTAACCGGACACCCGGCTGACAAAGTAACTTCATTTGTGAGGTTAGTTTTGGGGGAGAGTTTCATAGACCTTTATATTCATTAAATATAATGAATATGAATAATTAGTGTGTGTCTGATTGGTCCAGACCCTACACTATGTGTATTTAAACTTTCAAGTCCAATTAAGCAGCAAAAAGCACTTTTTTATTAGTTCAGTTCTTACGCGCTTTATTCATGTGCGCGCTTAGTCTCTCAGACAACACATGCATATTCTGAAATGATTGTATTTCACTGTTAATTGAGCTTCAATGGTTTTAAATCATTTGTTTTTAAACAGCAGTGCTTAAAACTGCATCCAAATGATAAGCTTTTGTGACAGCAACGTCACATGAGCGTAACCGCAATGTCTACCGGTATATCTACAAAATATATTATTTTGTGTTCAGCAGAAGAAAGAAACTCATACAGGTTTGGAACAAGTTGAGGGTGAGTAAATGATGACAGAATTTTCATTTTAGGGTGAACTATCCCTTTAAGAGAAAATACTGACAACAAAAAAAGTGTCACTAATGCAGACCCTGTAAAGCTTTAATGTGCAACATGAGGCTTTAGACCGTCATTACGGGTGTGTGACATCAGCACTGCACTTGTTCATACCGTAAACTCATTCTAGGCTTTGTGTGTGTGTGTATGTGTTTTAGGGAAGGAGCCAGAAGGAGAGCTCGAGGTCGGCGCTGATGTACATCCAGGAACTCAGGACCGATCTGAGAGACGCACAGTTACTGAGCTGCCTGGAGTCACTGCGGGTGTCATTAAACAACAACCCCGTCAGGTACACACACACACACACACACACACACTCACTTACAGTGAGCCGTTTCTATGTGTCTGATTTCAGCTGATCGATGTGTGTGTGTTTTTCTTAGTTGGGTCCAGACGTTTGGAGCCGAGGGTTTGGCTTTGCTTCTGGCGTTCCTCAAGAAACTTCAAGATGAGAGAGAAGAAACCTTGTATGCCATAAACACACATACAAAATGTTAATTTTCAAGATGTATGCTATATAAGAGTGATTGAGGGAAAGTTTTGATTACTTAGTTTTTCATTCTCTATTAGAGCTGCTGTAATGTTGCTTAAAGTAGTTTGATTATTTTGTTTTTAAAGCAAATATCAAACAAACATTCTAGAATAAAAATGTGAAAACTATATTTAAAAAATAACAATTCCTGATAAAGGTCTTGTGACGCAACATTGCATTAAAATAAGATTTGCACGCTATAGCATTGTGCAGGATTCATCTGTTTTTGTTTGATTATTTACTTCTGTTTATTCTTTTGCACCTGAATATAGGATTTAAGGAGTTGCAATTTGCATTTTATTTATATTTAGATGAAAAATTAAGAAATAAGGTACCAGATGCCAATATAGATAGACACCTAATATTTGTGTATAAGGTATCTTAGCTGGAATGCTGTATTGACCAATTAGCATTCAGGATCATAATTATTCATAATACGTGCAAATGATTTCAAAATAAACCTGTGTTTCGCAGTAATGGTGGGATTGGTGTTAAATGTCAACATGAGATCATTCGATGTCTCAAAGCATTCATGAACAACAAGGTGAGAGCAGATCTGAGCTCGTATTGAATACATGCATACAGACACATGTAAAAACTGTTATTAATGTCTCTTTCTCTCTCAGCACGGTCTTAAAGCCATGCTGACGTCACCAGAGGGAATCCCTCTCCTCGTGCGATCAATCAATCCCAGAGTCCCGCACATGATGGTAGATGTTGTCAGGATTCTGTCTGCCATCTGTATCCTGGAGCATCCCGGCAACACGTGAGTGTGTGAAGCTGTGTCGAGCTGGTCTAAACCTAATGCTTTCTCCAGACTGTTTTTTAATAGTCACACAAGCTCATCAAGTGCATTTTTGCCTCGTGCCAAATAGATGCCCGTTAACAGAAATCATGTTCACTTGAGGACATTACCATAGCAATAGTCTTTTAGAATAACTATGGGATGGAACACAGACAAAATCATTATTACTGTCACTACTTACCACTTTATTATAAATTATAGATTATAGCTTTAGAAAACATACATGTACTAGTGCTGTAAAATCAATTATATATATATATACACACACACACATATGTCTATATTTTTTTTTATATATTTAAAAAATAAATCTTATTTAGTATTTATATTTTTTATATATTGAAATAAATTTATTTTTATATTTTCTGTTTGTATTTTAATTTATTTAAAGTTTTAGTATTCTTTTTTCGTTTGTCATTTTTATTAGTTTTGAAATTTAAATTTTTTGAGTCTATTTAGTTTTAGTTTATGTCTTAAAGTGAGCAAATTATACATTAGTAAGTCATTGTGAAATTATCATTGTGACTATGAACAGGCTTAACTGAGAATTATGAGCCTCAGCTGAGATGGACGGTTTTAACATGCACCTCAAATGATCCACTGAAAAGGACTTAAATAAGTGTAAGACGATGTGTTGTGTGTGTTTCAGTCACGAGCGTGTTCTGGAGTGTATCACTGAACATGCTGAAGAGCAGGAGATCGAGAGGTTCCAGCCGCTGCTGTCCGGCATGCAGAAAAACTCCATCACTCTCAAGGTCAAACACAAGCTGCGGACACACGGGTTCAAGTCATCTCCCCTCACCTGCCCTGATGATGTCCAATCAAACGTGTGTGTGTGTGTGTGTGTGTGTGTGCAGGCCGGCTGTATGCAGCTGATCAACGCTCTCATCAGTCGCGTGGAGGAACTGGACTTCAGGATCCATCTGAGATCAGAGCTCATGAGACTGGGACTCAAAGACATGCTGAAGGTCAGAACACACACACACAGGGTTTCAGTTTCAGACACCAGAGAAACACAGCAAAGCAAAAACACAAGACTATACTTTTAGTAAAAATAAAGGTTCAGTGGGGTTCTATGTAGAACTCTAGGGTTCTTGACTCAATGTTAAAGAACCCTTAAATCTATAGAAGGAGAAATTTATTAAATTATTTCATAATACTTTAGTTTACCGGGTAATTTCTGTTTAATTCATAACATTTAATTAAAAGAAAGAATGGAACCCCTAAAAGTTTCTATATATGAAGCACCTGACAGAATTCTTGAAGGTTCCATATAGAACCTTTTCTTTGAAGAGTAAAAAGTTAAATATTAATGGCAATATTATCTTTTTTTCTTCACAATAACATAATGTTTCTGGTATCTTGTGACAACATGCACAGCCATAATCACACCAAAAAAAGAGCATGCCTGAAAAAGACAGGAAAGAGAGCAATAAAAACAAACATGTAAATGAAAATAAAATAAATACAATGGTTAATGGGATATATCAGTCAGCGGGCTTCTTCAAGAAAGTTCATCAGTATTATCTTAAGAAAATATCATAAGCACTCTTATTTATATTTTTGAATTGATGTAGTTACAAAAAAGTGTTTAATATTACATTATAATGTTTGTTGTTGCAAAAGGTTAAGTCATAAAATGTCACCTTTGAATGATGACTCAAAAGAATCAGTGAATCATTTTTGCAGAATGAATCAGATTTGACAACAATTGCAATCTAATGCAATGTATAATGCAAAATACATTGTTACTGGTAATGTCACACCACTGAAAATCACACACCATTCAAAATGTCACTTAATTTCTCCATGTGTGTGTGTAGGAAGTGAGGTCGATCGAGAACGAGGAACTCAAGGTTCAGTTGCAGGTGTTTGAAGAGCAGGCTGAGGAAGACTCTGAAGATCTTCGCTCGCGGTTGGATGATGTCCGCATTGAAATGGAATATCCTTCACAGCTGACGTTAATCGTCTCTCCGAGACGCTTTTCAAAAGCTTTGGGTTTAACTTTGGGCTTTGTAGGTTTAAAAGATTAAGCTGTATCTCATTGTAGTTCCTAAGCTGACCACAAGGTGTCTCAAAAGTGCAGAATCATTTTTACAAGACCATCCTTTATTTTACACTCTATAGTAGAGGGTCATATCACATAATACAGGATTTTGTCCTTTTTTAAAATTTTTATAAAAAGAGACATTTTCCTTATTTCCAATGTGAAGATATTTCTCAATCATAGCATAGGTTCATTTACATTTAGAAAGCACAGTAGTGAAAAGAAAAGCAGTAGTCTTGTTTTATTGTCTCATTTAAGAGTCAGAGAGAGAGTGAAAATTATCATGAAAAACTAATTTATTACTTATTTGGTGAAAGATGCCTTATCAAATTAACATTGAGTAGACTATAAGAAAAAAAAAATAAAGAACGGCAAATGTGCTGAATATGACCTTTTTGAATATTTTATAAAAATCTTATTTTCAGGTTTTTTCCACCAGGTGGCATCAGGAAGTCCAGGTTCACAACCAGCCTAAATCTATCATTCACAAGATAAAACGGCAGGGAAAAATATTGTTTAATTGAGATATTTATCTTTTATTTAATATTCATTTGAGAAAGTTGCATCATTATATAGTCTTAGCAATGATCACAGTTGAGCTTAATGAAAAATAGCCTACTATCCATGTATTTTACATGATAAATTAGTATTTGTATACTAGTATAGGTTTTATTCATATTTTCAATTAGCTTTTTTTTTTTGTAACATTTTCCAAATTTTACAAATATTTCCAATTCCATTTTAGTTTGTCTCGTCTAATTCAGTGTTAGTTTCATTTCAGGTAGTAATTTTAGTATTTAAGTTGTTTTTCATCAAATATTTATTTTATTTCATTTTTTTTTTTACTTAAAAAATGTGTTTAATAGTTAAGTTAACAATAGCAAGGACACTGAATAGGTGTATTTTCAGTTATTCTGTTGTTGTTCTTTAACTCTGTGTGTTCACTGATGTGACTGAAGTCTTCCAGATCTTGATGAACACAGTAAAGGACTCTAAAGCTGAACCTCTGTTCCTGTCGCTGCTCCAGCATCTGCTTCTGGTGCGAAACGACTACATGTCCAGGTATGAATGCACATCACCCCATACTAACCCCTACAGTGACCTTTGACCCTCTCTGAAAATTGCAGACGACACAATTGAACTTTGAGCGAATTCAGTTGATGTGTGCTGTATTAATGGATCCGTGGTTGACAGCTAGTTGTCTGTCACATCGCTGACATACATATATAAGCCTGAGCTTCGAGGGTTATTTAGCTGTCAATCACTGATGTTAGAGATGTCAACTTCTCACAGGTTGCGAAAAATGGCAGAGAGTGAAGATATTGTGTGGTTGAGGAGCGAGAATAACACCTGTCAAGAGTTTAGACTGATGAGAGAAGGGTTTGTTGGACACACAGGTTTCAGACATGATATAAAAGCTCTGTTTTAAAACCTAGTAGGTTCCCTAGCCTGTCTGCTGTCTTTGTAGACGGCATAATAAAAGTCACTTCTATGACTTTTATTATGCAGTCAACAGAGTTGGAACACAATACTCCACGACACTTAAATAGTGCCGCTCAACAGCATTATTATCGTTAACTAACACTAAAACCATTAAAAATAATTATTTATTAAGTTAAACCTCACTTATTATTTAAAAAAAATATATTAACTGAAATAAAATCTAAAACTTAAACGGCATTTCTCAACATTCCAAGGCAATTTTGTTTACCTTAAGTTGAAGTACTAAAATAACTAAAGCTAAATAAACAAAACACATTATTGAATGAAATCAAATTAACATTTATCTCTCTGCATCCATCATCCTTCATCCTTCAGGGGTTTTCTTCTCATTAGAGATGGATTCGGTCAAAAGAGGCTTGTTGGAATTAAACGGCTTCCCAAATACAACAGCCTTCGAGCCGCCAACGAGGCCTTAAAGAGACAGTTCACCCTAAAATGAAAATAATGTCATTATTTACTCACCCTGCTGTTGTTCTAATGCCATATGCCCTTCTTTCTTTTATAGACCACAAAAGGAGAAATAAAAAAAAAAGTCCCACTCACGCTCATCTATATAATGGCAGTGAACAGCGACCAGCATTAAAGGGACAATGTGTATTTTTTTACGTATTTTATTATCTAAAATCAATATTTTTATTCATAAATATGTCCTGAATGGTGTACAAATACCTAAAATGCCAATTATCTGACTTATCCTCATAAACGAAGAATTTATTATCTTTATATACATGTGACGGGTAGGTCCACGGAGGCTTCAATGTCGTTCCGCCATCTTGAAAAACTATAACTAAGCAGCAGAAACGACTTTTTGGCACATAACAGCTACCGTAGATGCAACACGCATTTGAAAAAGCGAGGCGCTGGAGAGCACAATTCGTTTGAATGCAAAATACAATTTCACCGCTAGATGGGAGAAATTCCTACGCAATGTCCCTTTAAGCTTTTAAAAAAGTGCAAAAGTATCACAGTAGGGCTGCAGGATATATTGTTTTAGCATCGATATCGCGATGTGCAGATCCGCAGCATGTGCGATGTCAAGTATAGGGATTGTAGTTTATGCATGATTTGATTGTTCGCATGTGTTTTTAAGTCCTTTCAGTTGAAAAATCAAGCGCAAGGAGACTGGAGCTCGCGCTGTTGCCCGTCTCGGAGAGTATCCTTGTAAACACACTCGGTTATGTGTTGTAAACTAGAAATAGGATGCGTTGAGAAAGCAAACAAATGTGTATCATTATATTGGATCTTTGCATTCTTCCTTAAAGTGACAGCAGCCTAATATACCCGTTAATCAAACAACAAAAGAGAAAGAGAAAATCATTCTGTAGCTTTAGCAGAGATAAACTGTATTAATGAATTCACAATTCTGGTCTGAAAATGCTTCTTTAATGAATTGAGCTGATCTGGTTCTTATGGACTCATCTGGTCTGGTTAACATCTCATATCATGTCATCAAATATGCTGGAATAGTGCACAAGTCTAATGGATAACTGTTATGATGCTTTTGCCTCACTCTCTATTCAGTATAATATAAAAGAGAAACCAGGAGAGTCTTTTACACATCTTTTTTTCTGTTATGTTACACAACAGAACAGAAGTCATACAGGTATGGAATAAAATATGGGTGAATAAATAAAGACAGAGTGATCATTTTCGGCTGAACTTTCCCTTTAAGAGATGATATTGTAGTTATTCTCACTACAAAGTGAGAGTTTATGGATAAAGGAGAGAAACAGGAGAGATGGATGTAGTGTGAGACTAGGAGACGTTTGATTGATGGGCAGCAGGAGGCGGATGCGGTTGCCGATGGCGACCGGCTCTAAATAAGAACCCAGGCACTGTGTGACACCCCCGCTTCAATTAACTACCACACACACACACACACACAGATGCATTTAGAAGGTTTTTTTGGCAGAGAAATGATTGCAGTGGAGAAAAGACACATTTCTTTCATTTCTGTTTCTCTAACCTGCATGTCTAAAATCACCCACACACTCTTATTCTCTCTTAAAAGAGACTTTCTCTCTCTCTCACACACTCTCTCTCTCACACACACACACACACACACACGCGCGCGCATGCACACGCACACGCACACAGAACAAAGAGATGGTGTGAGTATGAAAAGACACGTACAGATGGAGAAACTGTGTGTGTGTGTGTGTGTGTGTGTGTGAGGGTTTGTAAATGCTTTCAGGATTTCAGACTTGTTGCTTGTTTCTTGTCTGTTCAATGTGATCCGACAGGCAGGAAATTGGAGAGCCTGTTTCTGTCATCTGTGTGTGTGTGTGTGTGTGTGTGTGTGTGTGTGTGTGTCTGTGTGTGTGTGTGTGTGTGTGTGTGTGTGTGAGAGCACGTAATGTTTGAAATGGAATGTTAGTGTACTGCACAGTATATATTGTATTCTACTTGCTAGTGCATTGTATGATGGGATACATTTTCACAGTTTCTTCTGTTGCATCCTGTGCAAATGCAGTTGATCACATGGGATTTTTCCTGGATAATGAAAATTCACTTACTGTGCACAGTGTTCGTACTGCAGACATAATGAGTGTTTAATCATTTAGAGTTTAAAGAACACAACACTGGATATGTTTTGAATGGCATACAATTTTTTCTTTTCTTTTCTTTTCTATATTTCACACACATTGTGTTTAAGGAGCATCTCTAGCCCTTCATTTCATGCTTATCAGTCTCTCAGTTCTTCACACTATTGATTGAATGCTTTCCTCCAGTTGGTTTTAGATGTTAGAGAAAAACTTAAAAGAAAAGTTCACCCATAAATTAAAATTCTGCCGCCATTCAGTCAAGTCTGAGACAATTAGCAGAATTTTTATGATTCTGATGCCCCGTTTACACGAAGAGAAGACGCAGATATTTCCCTGCGGTTTGGGCTCTCGTTTACACGATAACCAGGTTTTTTATCACAGAAAGCAATTATTTCTAAAATCTCCGGCCAAAGTGGAGATTTCTAATAACGCCGGTTATGTGTTGCCGTGTCAACTGGGAGAAACGGGGTTTTAGGTTCTCAAACGACACATTGTGCGCCAGAAAATGCGTAACGTCATGTGAGCGCCCAGTTTGGCATAGTTATGATGGCGCTCGACGGCGTATGTAGTAAATGACAACTTTTTTGAAAACGATGTTGTGTGCACAATATTATTATCGAAAACGGAGGGGGGGAATATTAGTTTCTATAAATACCCGGCCGTGTGTAAATGTGGCCTGACACCCATACGATGAGCATCAAGTGCCATGAAGCATCAAAACAGAAATCTGTTTGACTAAAGGCCATTGCACACTGAGTCTGAAATTTTCGTATGCATTTTTTCGTATTCGTGATTCGGTGGCTCTGAATTGTCAAAACCCCATTCAAACTGCTTGCTACGGATGCGAAAAACACAGAAAATCGAACCCGATCCGAAATTTTTTTAATGACTGACGAAATGACTTTTTTTTTTACGTGCGAAAATTTCGGATGCAGTGTGCAATGGCCTTAACTGTTTCTCACACAACAAACCTGGAATCACAAAGTTGGCATTTTGTGGCAAGTTTGAATGAGTGTGAAAAAAATCTTCTTTAGGATTTACTTTGTAATTATTTGTGAAATGTAGAGGAAATAGTTGCATAGTAATCAAAGAAGGGTCGTAGAATGATTTCAGGGTGATCTAATAAGATGAATTTATGAGATTATGCAGATTATGAGCAGAGAAGTGAAATAAGTGTTATGAACGTCACGTAAAGAGGTAAATGAGCGAGTTTTCAGAGAGGATCTGAGCAAGAGAAGTGTGAGACGAGTCGTTCTCCGCTGCCATCAGCAGAATCGCTTCATGAGTTTCTCTTCAGCGATTAATGTGCTGACACACGGCAGAAAGTGTCGACGCCTCCGTATAATTATCCTCCAAATATAACCGCAGCTCAAATCCCCGAGCGGCCCGTCTGCCCACAAACAAACTCTCGTTCCACCACTTTAATCACGGACGAGAGAGAATTAATTAGGATTATTCTGATTTCTCCAAAAGCCCCTGGTTAAACTCAAACGAGGTGCCGGGGTTGAAAACACGGACACTAGGGGTCTCTCTCGCTCCACGGAAGAATCCGGGAGCTTGTGGAGAGGGAGAGGGAGAGAAAAGAGGGCTAATAAAGGAAAAAGAAACAGCTTGGTGGAAAATGAAGAACATATCGAGTTGGTTTCACACCAGGTCAAGATGGCAGATTTCTCACAAATGGACTGTCTGAAAAAACTCTCAAATATCAAACCATCACACACACAAACACGCAGGTGTCAGCTATTTTCAGTCTCTCTCTTGTCACACAGACACACACACACATTAAAATGACATCTGACTGCCCAGTTACACACAATGCCATGTGCAAAACTAGTGAGCTGCCTACCGAGACAGATTTCTGGGCATTTGATTTAAATCAGCTTATGCACTATTTGTCGTCTTATTTATTCTTCAGTTATCTTCTTACTTGTTTTTAATTTGAATTCCTTTCTATGTTGAGCGCTTTGAATTACATTGTGAAATGTGTTGGATAAATACACTCGCCTCGCCTTAAATGATCTACAATGTGTCATTTTGAAAGGTCACTGGAGGTCGTCATGGACGGCTGGTCGGTCAGTGTGATGAAAACCTCTTACTTTATTTTATGAACTCGGCGCTCAATATCTCTTTTTGGCTTCCTTCCGAGCTTCAAATCTCCCTTACTGATGGCCGTCCAACACCGATTGATGCGTCTCTTTCTGTGTCTCAGGCCTCAGTACTACAAACTCATCGATGAGTGTACGGCTCAGATCGTTCTGCACAGGAGCGGCTGTGATCCCGACTTCAAATGCAGGAAGTTTGACCTGGATGTGGGTTTTCTGATTGGTAAGACACACACACACACACACACACACACACACACACACACACACACACACACACACACACACACACACACACACACACACACACACATACTTGTTTCATTAGTGAGGACATTGCATAGACTTCCATTGATTTTATATCCAGTTAATGACATTTTCTATGGCCTAACTCAACCCACCCCTAAATGCCACATTTCACCACAGGGTGGCAGCGTTCAAATCATCTCCAATCTCATCCAGAGTAATCCGGCTGGACATTGAGTGTGCTCACAAACAAGCCCTTTAGGATTCAATGTAAACAAGCTCATTTTCTGATTATTAGTATGTAGTATTTGTCGTCTGGTCTGGCTCCTATCGGCTGTGTGTCTGATGTTTGGACGAAGTTTCTTCAGCTGTGTTGAGGTTCAATCAAAAAAAATATTTAGGCCTAAATTTAAGATTTACTTGAATCGCATATAAAATTTCCATCCATTTGGATTACACCGTTTCAACAAACTTAACGTGATGCATATATGTCAGTTATACATTAATGAAACACTTAAAGGATTAGTGCACTTTTTAAAGAACTTTTGCTGATAATTTACTCACCCCCATGTCATCCAAGATGTCCATGTCTTTCTTTCTTCAGTCGAAAAGAAATTAAGGTTTTTGCGAAACGATCGGTCATTTCAAAAATAAATAAAAAAGTTTAAGTTTTATAAGCACAAATGCTCGCCTTGCTCTGTTCTGTGATGCACGTTCGTGACTCTCCTGTTCGAACTCGTTCATCAAAATGAACAAATCTTTTTTCGAGTCATTTCGTTCGTTGTTTTAAAAAGTGAACTAATCCTTTAAGATTTCTGTAATAGTACTAATAAACCCAACAAGTTTTAAATGCACAATAACCAGCTTTATATATTTATTATAGATAATAATATAGATTATTGGACATTTATCCTAATGAACTTCCTTCTGTATTTCCTTCCATCATTCTTCTGTATCTCCATTACTCCTCCTGAACTTTCAAACTTATTACTGTTTCCTTCCACAGTAGCTTCCATTCTTCCTGTCATAATTCTATACGTCTCTGTGAACTTCATCCATACTTGGCTCTGAACTTCCTTTCAAATTTCCCTACTTCTGAACTTTCTTTCATACCTCATCACTTCTTTCAACACCTTCCATTTGAACTCCCTTACATACTTCATTCAATATTCCCAAACTTCCCTCCTTTCCTTAATTTTTACGTATGTACTTTATGTCCTTTTGTACTTTTGTCTGAACATATTTTCTTCCTTTCAAACTTCCTTCCGTACTTCCATCCTTCATTTAATACTTGCTTATTATACTTCCATGCATACTATGCTCTGCACTTCTGTATGTCCTTTCAGATTTCCCTTCCTTATGAACTTCATTTGTGTATTTTTCTTTGAACTTCAAATTTTCCTCGGATACTTTTACTTTCTTCAACTTCTTTCTTCAAGTTCTGTCACCTCTGTATGGAAGCGTGTTTCTTCCACAGAATAAAACATTTAAAAAGATAATTGTGACTTTATTTCTCCGAATTGCAAGATATGAAGTCAGAATAATGTGAAAGAAAGTCAGAATTGCATATTATAAAGTCAGAATTGCGAGATAAAAAACTAATAATTCTGACTTTTTTTTTGTCTCGCAATTCCGACTTTATAAAACATAATTGCGAGTTTATTCTGACATATTTTCGCAGAATTGTGAGATATAAACTCGCTATTGTGAGTTATAAAGTCCAATTCTATTGGAAAAAAAGAATGACTTTTTTCCCCTCAGAATAGTTTATATCTCACAATTCTGACTTTATAACACACAATTGTGACTTTATATCATGCAATTCTGACTTTATATCTCCCAATTGCCTATTATAAAGTCATAATTGTGAGATATAAACATGCAATTCTGATAGAAAAAGTCAGAATTGCGAGTTTATCTAATAATTCTGACTTTACAACACGCAATTGCGACTTTATATCACGCAATTCTGACTTTATATCTCGCAATTCTGACTTTATATCACGCAATTCTGACTTTATAACCTGCAGTTGTGACTTTATATCAATCAATTCTGACATTATATCTCGCAATTCCGACTTTATATCACGCAATTGCGACTTTATTTCACGCAATTCTGACTTTATATCGCAATTGTGAGAAATAAAGTCAGAATTGCGAGATGTAAACTCGCAATTGTGAGAAAAAAAGTCAGAATTGTGAGATAAAAAGTCGCAATTACCTCTTTTATTTTTCATTCTTTGGCGGAAACAAGCTTCCATACCTCTGATCTCATTATCATATCTCACCAGAAACTCCTCCCATTGGCTGCTGACGTCAGCGCTGACCCTCTCTCTGGTTAAACTAAGCTTAGTCCGCTTTCCTCAGAGTTTTTTTTAGCTGTTTGTATCGGGCACACGTGCGAGTGATATTGATCTGGAGTTCACAGAGTCTTTAAGGTTTGAGAACAGACACAGAAGAGTTTTCCAGCAGCTTTAGATGTATAAATGTATTCTCACTCGCTGCCCTTTGTGTGGTGATTTCAAAGACGCTTCTGGTTTTCTTATTTTAGTGTGAGTTTGGGATGGGACGGAGTGAGCCGCAGATTTTAATTAGATCGTTCAGTAATCAGAGCACGAATCACAGGAGGAAAAGAGACTTGTCGCAGTGAAAGGCACTTTACACACACTCACACACACACACCTCTAAAACCATCTATTCACTCGCTGTCTGTCTCTCTTTCTTTCTAGATAACATGGTTGATCAGACCAAAGTGGAAATCAGTGAAGCTAAGGCCACGGATCTGGCAAAGAAGGTATTGACACACGGACAAACACACGCTTGAGTCCGAATGAATGACACAGATTTAAACCAAATTAGCGTCTTCCAATATGGATCACACACCTACACACACACACACACACACACACACACACACACACACACACACACACACACACACACACACACACACACACACAGCCGCTGCTCCCAGATGCCCCCCGCTGTCTCAGTGCGCCTGTCAGTTGACAGATGTGTAATTTGCGAGGTGAGACAAGCAGAACGGAGATTTCCTGTCTCCTTCTGACATCTTCCCTCCAAACTCTCCAAACACAGTCTACAATTACCTTGGGTGCGTGTGTGTGTGTGTTAAGATGCCTTTTGGTCGATCGGATCACAAGTGGACGGCACTAAATACAGGTCTAAATGGAGTCTAAAACTTTTGAGCTTGTCCACTTCAAGAGATCATCGAAAAACGCATTCGACCGCATTGTTTCCGAAGTGTAAACGCTCATGTTGTCAAATGTGTTCAAACAGCCTCAAAACACCGTCTACTCTCCGTCTACTGACCTAATCCTTAAATATTATGGGAAGAGCTCTAGCCAGATGGAGTTTAAACTTTATCGACTGGAGACCAAAAGTTTGGTTTGAAGATGAAAAACATACCAAGCACAATGTTCTCTCATCATTCCTGATCTCTAACACACACTCACAGTGTTGCGTCTGTCAAAGCAGAAACTAAAGCTGATGTTCTCTGTGTGTTTTTCTGTGTCGCCAGTCATGTTCATATTTAAAGCCCATAGATTTACCCGCCCGTAGACACTGTGTGTTTGTATTTTCTCCGTCAGAGCCAAAATAAAGTTAATAATCTCTGCTTTGCTCATGCATTTGTGTGTGTGAGTGTGTCTATCAGGCTTGTCAGGCGAGTGTTTACTCTTCTCTCTCTCTCTTCTCCTCCTTTCCTTTCTAATCCAGAGTAATAGCAGTGTGTCGTCAGAAGAGCGACAGCGAATGACTCTCTTTATTAACACATGGAGAAAGTGTGTGTGTGTGTGTGTGTGTGACAGAGACCCTTCCATTTCCGCTGCTGTAACGTAATTGCATGTCTGACTTGCAAACACCCGCTGTCAATGTCACCGGAAATTGTCACCGTCTGTCTGTGAGAGGGAGAATAACATTTTTTTTTCTGGAAGTTTGTGAGGTGAATACTAAAATCCAGAGACACTCAATTTCACCTCCGATTTGCTTTCGAGTCCGTCCTCTTATTCGCCTGCACAGAGAACAATAAACCGCCTTCATAGTGATAAACTGTGATGGTCACGTGAGAGTTTATTGATAACACTATACATCACTTTGGTCAAAGGAAGATTCTAGCTGTATTCATACCATGTTAGTTTTATATTCTGCACACAGTACACAACCACACTCTCCTGCTCGAGATGCAGTGTGCTTCACTATGACCTTCTGAATGACATGCACAGCATTAATCAGACAATATAATGAAGTCTTGGGGTTTGATGTAGCACTTTGCTGAATGTTTATTGCATACTCTTATTTTCTTAAATATCATGCCATATACGCTACTGTTCGTTACTGAACCCAAACCCAGTTTGGGTTCAGTAAATTGTTTTTAAAATAAATGAATACTTTAACTTTTTATCAATTTAATGCAACCTTGCTGAATTAAAGTAACTTTTTATAATGTTACAAAATGTTTCTATTTCAAATATATGCATTCATCAAAATATCCTGAAAGAATTTCCACAAATATTAGGCAAACTTTTTTTTCCAAGATTGATGATAATAAATGATGATAAACGCATATTAGAATGATTTCTGAAGGATCATTGAAGACTGCAGTAATGATGGTGAAAATTCAGTTTTGATCACAGGAATAAATTACACTTTACCATACATCCACATAGAAAACAGCTATTTTAATTGTAATAATATTCCTCAATATTTTGATCAGCCTTGGTGAGCATAAGAAACTTAAAAAAAAGATTGAAAAAAGATTAAAACATTACAAAAATCTAACAAACCCTAAACTTTTGAACGGGGATCTCAAACCATTCAAAATGCTTTCGTAACGCTTTTTTTTTTCAGTCAAACGTGTGTTTTGAGTAGTTTCTACACATGCTGTCGGTATACTTTTGTTCTGCTGACGTGATGATCCTGATGTGTGTCTGTGCAGCTGGAGGCAGAGTTGACGGCCCGTCACGAGCTGCAGGTGGAGCTGAAGAAGATGGAGGCCGATTACCAGCTGAAGGTTCAGGAGCTCAGCACTGACAAAGACATGCTGGGGAAGGAGAAGAGTGAGAGAGAGAAAGAGAACCAGAACCTGCAGTCAGAGATCAGCCAACTGAAGGAGAAGGTACAGGAGAAGCCTTTACATGTACAGGAAATGATGTCATTCAAAGGAGAAGTGTGTCAATTCTGCACCTCCAAATAGAACTGCAATTTGTTTAAATGGCCCAACATAACTTAGTTGGAAATACTATAGATATTGAATAAACAAATGTCTAAATAAAACACAACATAGTCTTTACTGTATGAATTAAATAATTCAAATTAGGGCTGCACGGCCACAATTGTGACCGTTAACAAATTTACACGTCTTACGAGCAAAATATATATGCAGGAGTATAATTCTCAAAATATATCAGTAGTAGACCCTTTAAAGAATATATGTACAAAATATGTTCGTTCTATCTGTTAATTAAGATGTTTTACATACTACTTTTTGTAGTAGTCTGAGGAAGACGACATCTTCTAGATGTGCAAGCAGTAAGTAAACATGTGACCTTTCACACTAGTCACATGACATTAAGAGATTTTAATCAAGACAATCTATTTTTTCATTTAAATGTTGAATTTCTTCCCCAAAGCCAATAACAACATTTTTAGAGCTTCCAGAAGTAAGAAAAAATATGCGGTCACAATTGACCCTTCGCAAAGACCCGCCCCCCTTAGTTACTGTCGCTATGTCCGACAAGCTACGCCGCTCTCACGCACACACCATGTTCTCATGTAGTGAAAAATACATCGCGGATCAGAGAGGAGACAGACAATACTCTGACAGACAGGCCAGACCAGGTTACTTTTCGGTTACTTTTGATATTAAACATATTAAACAAAGTCTCACCTTTCAAATTTGGTCATTTTTAAATAGAAATTTAAACAATAAATACCGTTTTGTGGCTCTTTAATGTGTCGTGACAGATCGCCTTAGAGTCTCAGTTAAAGCTGCTCGTGAACCGATCATCTCTTCATTCTAGTTCATTTATAGCATCAAATAAACATGAATGAACATAAGTAGGAATGTTGTTTTAACCGCGGAAAGGCGTCAGTATATTCAGTTTTTTGAAGTTCAAATCCTCCCATTTTAATCTACTAACTCTCCTGACTGCTTTGTCGGACAAAATGGCGGTTGGCGAAGTATGATTGGTCAGATCACCTGTCAATCAAGCTCCCTGCGAAGGGTCAATTGTGACCGGTGGGATTAAACGGGTTAACTTTAGTGACAGAAAGCTTTATTGGCTGCTGGCCCTTTAAGAGCAGCCGCTGCTGACAGAGATGCGGATCTCACACGCGACGCATTCTCTGACAACTCTTTACGTTCATCATAAGTCTGCTCTTATGTTATCAAGATACTCTACAAAATTTTGCCATAATTGTGTGTGTTATTGTAAGTTCAAGCACGAATGAGAACTCTATTCTGGCGTGCTGTCTGTGCGCATGATACTGACGCGTGTTTTTCTGTGTGTGTGTCACAGGCAGCGCAATATTTTGTCTTGTCACACATGAATGGTTTTAAAGCATTTGCATGAATAAGAGCGGGATCATATAATGTAACACTAGGTAACCAAAGGATGACAAAAATAAACGGATGCTGCGTTAATTGCGTTAAATATGTTAACGCAATAAACTTGACAACAATTAATTGCATGCATTAACCTTGACAGCCAAAATTTATTTATTTCACAAAATCGCAGCATTTTGTGCCATGTATCGCAATCGCGACTTCAAGCCTATGCGATAATGAGTAATCGTGCAATTCATATGATTAATTCAAATGCTTATCCCGCTCTTTATTTTCTCATTCCTGCACGTTTCTTTATCACTCTAAAGTGTCAATAACTTTAAGTAGGCAAACAAAATTGGGTTTCAAAGTGCCAGACTGCTTCAATAACTCTAACAAAAAAAATCCACACGCATTTTACAATGATGCATGTGGATCAGACTCTCTGTTCCTGTGTAAGTGGGCAGTTCTTGACTAGAATAAACTGCAAAGTGGACCAGAATGTGTCTTTGTGAGGGGAGAGAGAAGAATGAACAGAGAAGAGAGTAAACAAATGTGAGGAGAGATATTAATAGAACAGGCAGGACAGAACTGATGTTTGCCGGTTATCTAACAAATACAGACGCACCACAGATAATTCCAGTGGAAAGAGATGAAGCGCAGCCGTCAGCAGAAGTGCAGAGAGATGTTCGGACCGCACACGGAGCGTCCGAGACAACTCTCTGAGCTAAACCAACCCGTCACCTACACACAAACAAGCATCAGAAACTTCTCCTTAATGAGACGTCAGCCAGAACCTCGTGAACTACTTCAGATCTCACAGTCAAACTCTCTGTCTGATGTGACATTAGCAGGCTGGTCATTTTTAATGAGTTCTGCCAAGTTCTGGGTAAATAAATTATGCCACTAATTAGACATGAATTTAGACACTCCCTCATGTGCTTCCAACTCTGGCCTGACCTTCTTCTGTCTGTCTCTCCCTCCTTCTCTCCCTCCTTCAATTACAAGATTAACTAGATTTTTACATTTTATGAAGAAAAAATGTGAGTCATAACGGTTACAATTTTATCAGAAATTCCAAACTTCAAAAGATATTGATTTGAATAAACCCCTAACACTGAGTGTAAGAATTGTTATAGAGATGATTGATTTTTAAATGATTTTGTCAAAAAACTTGCTAACTGCTTACATTATTATATTGCGTTGTACTGTATTTTATATGTATATATATATATATATATATATATATATATATATATATATTGCGTTGTACTGTATTTTATATATATATATATATATATATATATATATATATATATATATATATATATATATATATATATATATATATATATATATATATATATATGTGTATATATATGTGTGTGGAAAAAAATAATATATATATATATATATATATTATAATCATCCATCCAATTATCCATCCATCCATTTTATTAAATTGTCAGATTTGCTAGATTTCATCTCCTTCCAATATTTCTTCTAAGGTATAATGTAAGAATAGTTATAGATATGATTGACTTATGTTTTTGTAGTGGATGCTAATATATGACCGCCTGTGTGTTTCTTTTGTTTCTCAGATTGACAAGCTTTCAAAAGATCTGAAAGAAGCCAAAGCGAAGGTCATCACCGTACACGTGCCTGTGGCTCCGCCCCCTCCTCGCCCAGGTGAAGCCTGCCTCCCCTCTTCAGGTCCTCCTCCTCCACCTCCTCCTCCTCCTCTTCCCGGACAGACATCCATGCCTTTACCTCCTCCACCTCCTCCTCTTCCTGGGGCAGCCGGCATGCCTCCGCCTCCTCCACCTCCTCCTTTACCCGGAGCATATGGCATGCCTCCTCCTCCACCTCCATTGCCAGGCGCTCCTGGTATGCCTCCTCCTCCTCCTCCTTTACCTGGAGCACCTGGCATGCCCCCTCCTCCCCCTCCTCCACCTGGGATGCCCGGGATGCCTCCTCCACCTCCTCCAATGGGCGGTCCTGGAATGCCTCCGCCCCCTCCAGGCGGGTTTGGTGGATGGGCAGCTGCGGTTCCTCAGCTCCCCTTCGGCCTGCAGCCCAAGAAAGACTACACACCTGAGGTGCAGCTGAAGAGAGCCAACTGGAGCAAGGTGTGTATGATCTCACAGGTCTCCACCTGCTATTTTGGCTCTAAAAGATGTTGCATTTGCCTGGACAGTGTGACTATTTAGTGCAATGACTATTATGGCGCTTTTACCACTGCATGGTACGATAAATGGTACCACCTCTGTTGAGGTTCCAAGCGTACCGTACCGATACTAAAATGTGACGTGAAAACATTGCAGATCACTGATTGGTCAGACAGAATCGTCACTACCAGCATCATTGTATTTGCGAGACATCAAACCCGCTAGATTTACATAGCCAGTAACAGTCACCGCTGTAGCACCTGTTTTAAAACTACTTGCTTGACTTGCTTGAAAAAAAAGAAAGAAAAAAAAACGTCCAAAAAAAAATGCCTGAATCGAGGTCAGTGGACGAGAAAGTGCAGACGTTCCTCTCGTTGGGTGACGAGGAGCGGATAAACTATAACGATCTGTCTATAATCACACCCACTTTGAAGCAGTACTTTTTTCATGATTTTCGCCTTTTGGTTTTATTAACAAAAATGCATCGCATTAGGGTTGTCACGATTCCTTGATTAAATTAGAGTACTCGATTTTTAAAAATCCTCGATTGCTCTTTGCCTGTGTCGAGTAACCGGCAAAATACCGGAAGTGGCACATTCCACAGACGAGAATCCATGACCTGCATTTTTAGACTGTTCTTCACTATTTTAAAAACATTTAAAAACCATACTATATAGCATAGTGCTATTGTGAATTCACAAAGGCTGTGATTCAATTATATAAATATATGTCCTGCGGGTTTAATATATGCGCTTTAATTATTTATATGCATGTAGGTTACATACATCTCAGAGCATTTCACAGTAAATGCTGCTCCACATCAACTGTCATTAACATGCGTGGAGCGTCTCAGACTCCGTCTCTGCATATGCTGAGAGTTTAGATAGCATTCATATGGGAACACATTGTGCGCACTTTCTTTAGATTTTTAAGATGAATCATTTATAAACCTACGCCAACACAGGAAAAAACATCAATATCTTTCTAAATATGCGAACTGTTCATCGTGATTTCTAAATAGAAACCCTCATTCTGGGTTTGCATGTTTTGGTGTACACATGTTTTTGTTCAAGAAATTACAGCAGCTGTTGCATTTCTATTGTAAAGAAGTGGCCAAATAGTAAAGATTATGTTAACGTTTGAATTAAGTGTTGTTTGGCCAATAATAAACAAGGATTTGATCTGCTGGGAAGTGTAACCACTAGTTGCCAAGGCAACATTTCTCATTTTTGTTTAGTTATAAGTACAAATAAAAGTTAATAAAAACCATAGACATATTAAACATGACATTTTTTTTTAACTTTAACTAAAATCAAAATTAAAAATAATTCTTCAAATTTCTAAATATTAACCAAAATTACAGAAGTATATAAACTATATTAAAGTAACATGGATTACAGATGCATTACACAAAATGAGAATACGATTTTTTTTAATGGAAATGGAAATAAGCAGCAATATAAATGCATTGAAGGCAAATCATAAATAATAGTGGTTCATTTCTGATTTGATTTTTTTCATACCAATTTTGACTATTGTATATAGTAATAACTATTATATTATAATATATTGACAAATATTTTTTAACTAAAAAAATACTAAATCCACCCATTTAATATGTTATTAATGCATTTTAATTAAAATAAAACTCTTTGATTTAAAAAAAAAACATTGCCAGTTTAAGATACATTCTATAAAAACAAGACGAATGCAGTTTTGCATCTCAAGTAAATTGACCATAGTTTAGATATGGAAAACAAGACAAAGGTATTGATAAAGAAGTTTTTTTTTCTGTAACCATAGTTTCAACCCGTATGTCGCCCACTTGCAGTGTAAGTGACGCGCGTCCCGTGTGCAGCAGTGAATCATGGGTGACTATGAGCTGTTGATCATGAACGCGCTCCTCTCCTCCTCTGATCTCTCTCTTTTCCTCGCCCTCCACAAGAGTAAAAACATCAAAACGGTCCTGTCTCCTTTTAGCCTAAAGCTACTCTTTAATGGCTTCAGTGGAATTCATGAGTGTTTAGAGTCTCAGTGGTTAGGGCTCTTTGAGGATGTCAGTGAAATAGCTTTTTAATAAGCCTGTGTCTTTTGACTGCGTCTCTGAAAGATAATTAAATTGCTGGTAGAAAGGACAGCATTCTTTTGTAATTTAAATTAACGTTTTTTTGGCTTTCCTCTCATGCTCTCAGACTAGTCTTGTTATCTCTCGCCCGCCCCTCTCTCTCTCTCTCTGGGTAATTAGATGCTGCTGTATCATTAGAGGTTGTACCTTGTCTCCGTGTCCTAACCTTTCTTTTTCCTCCTCCGCTTTCTCCTTGTACATCTCTTTTTCTCTTCCTCTCCTCTCAGATTTATGTTTCTTTTCACATTTCAGTGGAAATGGAGGTTAGAGTCATCAACATGCCCTGACTGTAAATGTCTAACATTCACACACACACACTTTACGCAAATTCAGACACAATTTGCAAGTTTACATTCTTGCAAGGTCTGAGCGATTAGTTTCAATATACCAATGTATTTATGATGATTTTGCTAGCGTTATTAGGTTAAGTAGCATTGTGAAAAATGCAATAATACTAATGATATTTTTAATGGAATAGTTCCCCCCCAAAATGAAAATCAGCCCATGATGTACTCCCCCTCAAGCCATCCTAGGTGTATATGACTTTCTTCTTTCAGCCGAACACAATCAGAGTTATATTGAATAATATCCTGGCTCTTCCCAGCTTTGTAGTGGCATTAAAGAGTTTTTGAATCTCCAAAAAAACTCATCCATCATAAAAGACTGCAGTGGGTTAATAAAGGCCTTCTGATATAAAGCGATGAGTTTTTGTAAGAAAATATCCATATTTAAAACTTTAAAAACTCTCATCACTGGCTTCGGACATAAACCCATCGCTTCTCTTCAGATATATATATATATATATACTGAGTGTAAGAATTGTTATAGAGAGGATTGATTGATTTTTATATATATATATATATATATATATATATACACTGCCGTTCAAAAGTTTGGGGTCGGTAAGATTTTTAATGTTTTTAAAAGAAGTCTCTTCTGCTCACCAAGGCTGCATTTATTTGATTAAAAATACAAAACAAACCCAGTAATATTGTGAAATATTATTTCAATGTAAAACAGCTGTTTTCTATGTGCGTATATAGTAAAGTGTAATTTATTCCTGTGATCAAAGCTGAATTTTCAGCATCAGTACTCCAGTCTTCAGTGTCACATGATCCTTCAGAAATCAGTCTAATATGATGATTTGCTGCTCAAGAAACATTTATGATTATTATCAATGCTGAACATTGATTTGAATTGATTCTTTGATTAACAGAAATTTCAAAAGAACAGTAATGTATCTAACTCTAATTTTTTTAAAAATATTTTCAGAAGTCTGAAATCCTTGCTTAGCCATATTAGATAAGCGAGTCGCAGGACCGTAAAGACAGAATGAAGAATGTTAAAAAGGTTTGTGCGATGTGCATTAACGGCGAGAGATTGATAGGAGGAGAGAATTACAAAAGGATGGAGCATTTTTTGTCTGGCCGTCCCAGTGTGCATTGGGAGCGCGTCGCCTTTCTCTCTTTTGTGAGTAAAATCGGGATCCGTTTTAATGAGTTTCACCCTCTTTTATTCTCTGTCGATTATCATATTCTGTCTTCCTCTAATCCTTGTTCTACATTTCTCATTCTGTCTTTGCTTGCTGTCTGAAGGCGGTTAGCACTGATATCCTGACAGCCTGTTCACTGCTGTTAAACTCATTTTGCTCCCAAGACTTGCAGCGCTTTTCTTCTGTGTAAATGAGGTTATGAGTTGAGACTGTGAGAAAAGCGCTCAGTGGTGTTTCATCTTCTTGAATGGGGTTAAAATAAAGCCCCGGACTCCAGAATCACAATCTACGCTCCATTAAATCAGTGCGGCGTCCATAGATGATGGAGAAACACATTTGAGCCGAACGATCATATCAGCGGTGTCTACATAATGATATTGTCCAGAGAACAGGACCGTGGTAAAGCGATAAGCCGAGCGCTACCCTTATTTATTTATTTTTTTACCTTGGTTGATGGATGTTGTTAAGCACAATGTCACTACATTAACAAAAGCATTAACAATAATACAAATCACACAAAGCAGCTCATCCATTAAGTATCATTAGCTCAGCTGTAATGTGTTTATTGTTGTTAAACAACATGCTACATTAAGACAGAATTCAACTGTGTGTGTGTGTGTGTGTGTGTGTGTGTGTGTGTGTGTGTGTGTGTGTGTGTGTGTGTGTGTGTGTGTGTGTGTGTGTGTGTGTGTGTGTGTGTGTGTGTGTGTGTGTGTGTGTGTGCGTGCCAACAAATTTGGCTGATCCTATCAGAACCAGAACGGTCTGTTTTGGGGTTTGATCTCATGCAGAACTTTGTATCTAGTACATTGTGTCTCTTGCAGTGTTTATTTATATAAAATTTCTATTATTTATCAAATTAATTCTTTTTCTAATAGTAGCCTATATACATAATACTTAAAAGTTGCATTGTGTAATTTTTCTGAGGATCTATTGACAGAAATGCAATATAAGATCCATAACTATGTTTTCAGTGGTGTATAAAGACCTTGCATAATGAACCGTTATGTTTTTATTACCTTAGAATGAGACATTTATATCTCCATATTAATCACGAGCACCCCCGATGGAGGTCGACATATTGTGTGGTCATGTTTCTAGCGTAGCCGACAGCGAACACACACACAGCGCTACAGAGCGCGTTTCCTCACTACCTTGAGAAAGAAGTTTTCAGTGGTGTATAAAGACTTACTTAATGAACCGTTATATTTGTATTACCTTAGAATGAGCAGTTTCTGTCTACACACACCGCGGGTTCCCGATCATTGAAATGCGCCGACATGTTTCTACGGTGGCCCTAAACGGACAAACACATTTCGTTACTATGTTGCTCTTCGTGCAAGGAAGCAATCTTAGTTCAGCGAATAAAACACTGACACAATGATGAACAAGTAACAATAATATTCGCAATTTTACTGAATAATTAAATAAACATAATTTCTTAATTTATCCTTGTAAAGAAACCTCATTGCTGAATTGCTACTCTCTGCTGTCTCAGACGATTACATATTTTCCTGTCGGCCACCGTAACTTTTGTTGGTTGCAATTCGTAACCTCACCACTAGATGCCGCTAAAAATCACACACTGCACCTTTAAATAATATTGGTCTCTTGTTCTCCTTTTTTTGGCATTTTGAGGAATTTTTTGAGAAAAGATTCAAATATTTTATGATTAATGGATGGATTGAAAGATTGAAGTATAATTGAATGGATTATTGTTGATGTATGAATTGGATGGATGAATAGACACATGTATGGACTACACGTGTTGGTTGGATGATGGATGTGAAGGCATATGAAGTGGGTGAATGGATAAAGCAGAATGAATGTGATGAAGGCATTGACGAGTGTGTGTTTTCTGTTGTGCTAGATCGCAGCGGAGGATCTTTCTGAGGGCAGTTTCTGGGTGAAGGCGAAGGAGGAGCGCTATGAGAACAAGGAGCTGTTTGCCAAACTCACACTGACCTTCTCCACACAGACCAAGAGTGAGTAGATCCTGCCATCCTCCAGTCACATCACACACACATCACACCATCACACATTAAACCTCTCTCTCTCTCTCTCTCTTCTCTGAATACAGCCTCTAAAGGTAAGAGATGACCCATGCTCTGTGCTTGCGCATCTGTGTGTGTGTGTGTGTGTCTGCTGAGACTCTCCCCGGGGTACTGGGTCAAATATGGATGACCGAATACAGGGATGACAGTCATCTCAGTGTAGAGAACAACATCAGGACCAGCGCTGAGTCTAATGATGACCGAGACCGAGTTTAGCAAAAGAGAGCATGAATTTCATTAAAACAGTTCTTTTTTTATAAAGGGACATTGTACATCAATCAACATTCACGAATATAAATACCCAAATTAGCCCAAAGGCTAGTTTTCACTGGCAGTCCCTAAGCCCAATGTTATTAAACTTAAAACTAGAGAAAAGAGAAAGAAAACAATAAGACAACCAACAACTCTGTAAAATACAATTAAACAACATGTTATACAAAGACAATATAATAAAAATATGAAATTGAATAAAATTAAATGTCTACCTTTCACCACAAAAACCAAAAGAAAACTATAATGAAGCATAAAGAAAATGAAGCCAGATTTAGGATCCATAAGATTTGTTATTGGAAGAAAAAAAAAATCTGAACCTTTACCCTTTTCTTTAAAAAAAATACAATTCTCACTGTTGATTCTTATTAGATCCTCATTCATTTACTGCAGTAATTCTTTATCAACTGTTTTATTTGTTTAATTATTCCTGATTATTGTTTGGCTTTATTTCATCACTGATTTTACTAAATATTAAATACTAGTCTACTTCATCTTTTACTCAAAAAAAACTTGAAATATAGAAATGTCAACTTTGCAACTAACTGTAATCATTTTTTTTATAAACATTTAAGATAAAGTACTGAAATTACTAAAAACTAAAACTGATGTAGTAAGTTATGTTACTAAATATAATAAAAGACTGAAAAAGTAAACGTAAATCCCAACAAAATGACTAAAATATAAATATAATAAAAAATATAAAAATAAAAACTAATTTAAAATAGATTTTATAATATTTATTATTTATATTATGTATTATTTATATATTATTATAAAATAATGATATAGTATATAAAAATACGTAAATAACCATGGTATCTTGTCTTCCATTTCTTGATGTTTGACAAAAATATTATTTTATATTAATTTTATTTGGAGAAATTATTATATTGATAATTTCTTGGTTTTATTTATTTGTAGTAATTGTTTTTATTTAATAATTGTATGCATTAATTATAAAAAGTGTTTCATTTTAAAATGAGCAATAAGTACTACCATGGTACAAATACAATGAATTATATGATACAGGTTATTATTTTGTTGTAGTATTAATTGATGTTTGTGGTAAATGTCTTTTAAAATTTCTTAACAAAAATCAAAAAAAGCAAAAACAAAAGTATAAAAGCATAACAATTTTTCATCATATTTCTGTTTGAAAAATGACCCGCACATGTTCTTGAAGGGTTTCCTGAGATCCGCCTGGATGTCATATTTTCGGTGACTGTATGCAAAAGCCCCTCATGAATTAGAAATGAGCAAGAAGCAAGTGTCAGATGTGTGTGTCTGTGTGTGTGTGTTTCCTGCCACCTGCTCTTTGTCCTCTATTACCCCTTTTCCACCAAAGTGTTTTGAGAGCCGGTTCGGAGCCGGTGCCTGCGCGCGAACCAGTTCTTTGTGTTTCGACAGCCAAAGAACCGGTTCTCGGCCAGGAAAACTGGTTCCAAAGCGGCACCAACTCTTTGCTGGACTAGAACCAGAGAACCGTTCTTTTACCACGTCATGCTTACGTCGGGGGGTGGGGGCGGGTTTAGATGTGTCCTAAACATCTTTTCTGACCGCAAAGCCAGGAGAAACATTTGCAGAAACACGATGTAGTCCGCCATTGTAATTGTTATGCTTGAAGTTGGCGCAAGCGTTTCTAGCTTTTTTTAAAAAAAATTTATTGAAAACATTATGTAAGCAAAGAAGAAAACAGTCACAAAATAGAACAAATAAACGGAGAGAAAAAAAAAAGACAAGACAGTGTACATAACTATTCAGAAAAGATTACATATCAAAGGAAAAGATTAAAAGACTTACATATTTCAATTGTTTTTAAAGCCTTCTTGGTTCACGAGTTAAGAGATAATCCCAAAGTAATGTTGTACTTGCAAGCGTTTCTAGCTGAGACGTAAAGCGACGTACACAGTGACGTGACGACGTCGTTCGCTGGGCGCTCTAGAAGTGGAAAAACAAACAGGTTCTGAGGAGGTTCGCAAGTTGAACCAACTCCGAACCAACTTTGAACCAGCACCAGTTCCGAACCCGTTCTTTTTTGGTGGAAAAGGGGTATATGAGTGGCCTTTAGAGTTTTATTGCATATTTATATCTGATACGATATACAGAACTGTCAACTTTAACAAGGTGTGTGTGAGTTTCTTAGGCCTGTGTATGTGGTTTCGCCCTTCAGCAATGACCTTCAAAGAGTGTGATGTTGTCATGCATCCGCCGCACTCTCTCTCTCTCTCTCTCGATCTCACACACACACACACACACACACACACACACACACACACACACACACACACACACACACACACACACACACAGACACAGACACAGACACAGACACACACACAGACACACACACACAGACAGTGTTTTCTGTTTTGAATATGGAAAATGAAACCTTGAAATGTCATCTTTGGCAGCTGTTTTCCTCAGGACCACCTGAGCTTGTGTGTGTGTGTGTGTGTGTGTGTGTGTGTGTGCGCTCGTGCGCGTCCAGCTGTCTGACTTGATGTAGGATAACCTTTTCTGATATCTGACTGTAAATGAATGCTGCCCTTTTCAGATCTTCCATCTGTCCGATCCTGTCCGTAAAAAACACGAGCTTGTGTGTGCGTGTGTGTCCGTGTGTGTCCTTGAGCAGGATTGTGGTGTTCTTTTCCATCAGGCGGCCGCAGCCGTATCTCTCTCTCCTCCAGTCAAATCACTCTCTCCAGCCGAGCGAAAGGACGCCACCGACAGGCAGAGCTGACCTCTGACCTCTGCTGACGGGGGGGTCGCAGGTCGATGACCTCTTCAGTGAGGTCACGCCACTGATTGTTGATTTAATTTGACAGGACCTCAAGCACATTATCTTCCTCTTTCATTCCGTGTGTGTTTGTTCCATCACAGTTACTGTTGCTCATTCTCAGCGTTAGTGATCTGAACGCTTTCTGAACTCCCATAGCAGAGAGCAAATAGGGATATGATAACACACAGATAATGTGATGAAATCCATCTCTGCATGTGCTGTATCGTTCACGCTCGCAATGCAACACACACCTTGTGTTTATATGGCTTTTGTTATGTGTTTTTTGTTTTTTTAAATGTTTTTTTGATTTGTTAATATCCTACGTTTGTCAGTCCATAAAGTCCATTTTGATTATTAATATATATAGCGGAAGTATAGATTTGGGGTTGATTTAACATGGGAAAACATAGGTTATATTGCTAGTCACATTCGGTTCACATTCGGTTAGTTCAGCATTTAACTTGTCATGTGTGCTGTTACTTTACTAAGTCGTGAGACGCACCATTTTCAAAAAACAAAGGGAAAAATCCCACGGATGTACATTCAAAAACTCAAACCATATCTACAGACTTCAGAGCATCCACCACCCAGAACAGTATAGCAATGGCCTGGCAGTGTGGTTTGCACAGGCTATCACCACATTGAAAAATATAAAAATGTAGATTGCTTTCTCTGATCATGTTTATATCGGTGCATGTGCAGGCCAGAGACTCATTTCTGCATTTTCTAAGCCAAATACTGAGGCATTTTTATAGAGGCTGTTTGTAGAGCGAAAGAGAGAGGCTGTTTATAGAGGGAGAGAGAGAGAGAGAGAGAGAGAGAGAGAGAGAGAGAGAGAGAGAGAGAGAGAGAGAGAGAGAGAGAGAGAGAGAGAGAGAGAGAGAGAGAGAGAGAGAGAGAGAGAGAGAGAGAGAGAGAGAGAGAGAGACAGGTCTGTGCTGATGGATTCAGCAGTTTTACAGTCTCGATGGAGGGCGGTTTTATTCTCTTGCAATTTTCCTTCCATGTCTGCGTTTAAAAGCGAGTCAGGTTTGTTTCACAGGTTTGTTGTGTGTGTTATTGATTGGCTTCTCTCTGTGAGTCTTTTAATGTTTCTCTCCGTCTCGCTGGCGGCCTGCTTTTCCCGTCTCCACGGAGACCAGCTGAGTCTCTCAGGATCTCGTTCAGCCGCTCACCTCTGCTCTCTCACACACACACACACACACACACACACACACGAGCGCGCGTACGTCTCCTCCTCTGATGTATGCTTCGACCTACTTTATTATCACACACACACACACACTTGCGGCTGGTCTCGTCTCATATCAGTCCCTGCTGTCCAGACTCACTTAGAGTTATAGACCCAGAGCCACAAGTGTGACGGCAGAGGACACACACATACATCTAGAACAAAAGAGTGTTGCATATGTACAACTCTTGTTGTTTTCTGTACGTACTTGTGATCTCACTGTATTAGTCATGAACTTGAATTACAGCCAGACTAATGTGACTACAGACCTCATGTAGCTCCGCCCCTTTCCACCGCATGAAGGTAAGATCTTACGGATTCATGAATAAACCGCTCGTTTTAAAATCATGTTATAACATCCGCATCAAACATTACAATACTCATGATAACTTTCATTAACTCGCAAGGTCAAACACAATATTATAAAGATTGCTGCGCACTTGTTTCTCTAGTGCATAAGGGCTATAAGGCATGTAGATATCAAGTTATTATAAACATTAAATTAACATCATGATATTCTGTAAAGATGTTTTGAAACAGTGTGTGTTGTGAAAAGCACTATACAAATAAATTTGACTTGACTCAGCCAGACAATAAATCTACAATATTTGCTATTTTGAGATAATTGAAAACTATTTTGACTCGTCTCTCAGTTAGCATTTCATTGACGATGGGGAAAGACTTAAGACATTAGCCAAAACAGTGTTAAACATTATGGCCTGGTTTCACAGACACAGCTTAGATTAAGCCAGTTGCATAAACTGCTATTAAAGGTCCAATGTGTAAAAATTTTTAGTATCTATTAACAGAAATGCAATATGACATCCATAACTATGCGTTCAGTGGTGTATAAAGAATTTACTTAATAAACCGTAATGTTTTTATTACCTTAGAATGAGGCATTTATATCTACATAGGCGCGGGAATCCCCTTCTATGAAGGTCGACATATTGTGACGCCATGTTTCTACCGTAGCCGACCGCGAACAAACAGCGTTACAGAGCGCGTTTCGTCACTACCTTGAAAGAGAAGCCGCAGAAAGCTAGAAGCTAGCTATAAACACCGTGAGTAGTGACTTTTCCCTTGTCAGTGGTGTAAAATATGTAGTTGGATTGTTTCATGTAACTTAATTCTTCTCCCTCGCTGTGTTATGGCTTTGCTATGTGGGGATAAATGTGCTGGTTACGTTCGTGAGACAGCTGATTAGTACTCTTGTCATTGACCGTAAAACAGTTACAGGAATCACCAACCCGTCGATCTTGGAAGCATTTTAAGTCGATCGAGTTTCCAAAATCAGAGAAAAAAAAGCCTATTGTGTGTAGTAAATGGTGTCTAGGGGATGCGGAGGCGCGCGCGCTGTTACAATCACGTTATTTTTGCCGCACACACCTTTGGGCTCATGCGGACAATCAATTCGTGAGACAATCAACTAATTACTATTATTATATTACGTATTAAGACCCTTGATCCTCACCTGACTATGGCTTTGTAAACTTTATCCATGATGTGGTTTATAATGGACTGTGGTACAGAAACTTGGTTTAAAGTGTGTAAGTCTAAATCACAAATTAGTATTTCAAAAAGTTTGTAACTCAACAGATCCATAATTTGTATCGGTACTTTCACTGTGTTTGGATCGATATCTTCCTGCTTGACCCTCATTTGCTCACTCATTTGTAGTGAAGTCGTTCGACTTTAAAGGTCGACGAGATGTTTGGCTGTCGTCCACCTCGTGTCTCAGTTGAATGTTAATTGAGCCCCACTTACATAAAACAAAATGTCTTAAACGCTTCTTCCTCAATGTATGCGGAGGCTTGGCAGTTATAGAGGCTATTTACACAGGGAAGTTTTAAAGACACAGCTGCAGAAAGTTCTTGGCTCATATTTACCCCAAAACCTAAAGGGGAAAAATTATGTATGCATTTATTTATTTATTTATTTTCATCATTAGCAATTATTAAATACGATTACAATATATTATTGTTGTTTTTATTATTTAATAATAATTTTTATTAATTTCTTTTAAAGAGACTGGATCCAATATTCCTGACACTGAGCTTTGATCTAGAATTTTTCAAATAAAAAAAAAAATCTGTTTTACAGTAATTAGAATATAATTAAAATCAATAAATTACCAAAAAAATTCCAAATGTCCATATAACGATTACAGTGATATTGGGTGAAATGTGCTAAATTGTCACAACAAATATTGTACTGGTCCTGCAAATAAGCCAAATATTGCTATTATTTTTTTAGTTTGGGGTGAAAAATGATTCTTCTTTTCAGTTGATTCTGGTACATTCTGTCCTCATATCTCGCTGTTCTCATATTTCTTGTCCCCAGAAGACCGTCATGTCCAAATCCTTCATAAAATTCTCTTAATACCTTCTTGTTTTGGTCCTCACGGGCCGTTGGAACACATTGCTCATCTGCTGTGTTTGTCTATAAGGGTCTCAATCTTAATGTGTCCTTCATAAAACAGTCTACAGAATGCACCACCTGCTTCAACGATTCCCAAAAGCCCAGATATAAAGTCAGGTCTTAATGTCCTCATAAACCCAGAGGTTCCCTGAAGTGCGCTGATATGAGCGTGTCTGTTTATACGGGCTGTTCTTATCTCTGTGGTGTGGTTTTGTGCCATTAACTGCTGCTTTACGGTCCCTCAGAGTCTGTCGTTCTCTTATATTGGAAGCAGTTTTGTGCGGCTCAGCTGGTGGGATGTAGGAAATTGCTCTTGACCGGCCTATCGAAAGTAAAAGGACTTCCGTAATATCTTCGGAATGTTCTTCCTACCGTTTTATTCTCCTGCATCAATCTCTCGCTCTCTCCATCTGGTTATCTGCGCATTCATACGTTTCGCATTTCCTATTATAACTGATAATGAAAAAGGAGTCATATAAATGAAAACAGGATTTTCTTGCACTTTTTAAAATAAGACTTTAAAGACAGAAAGTTTTCCCGCCGCTCCACACAAACTGAAAAAATGTAATTAAACCTTAAGTTAATTTAACATTTTATCTATTTTATTATAGAATTCAGAAGCTTGACCTGTCGTTATTAACAGCGGAGTGAACAATGGGCATTTACAGTCTAATTCATGGAGACGGTGGAAAATAGTCAATTAAAACTCCCTTGAAAGTCTCGTCACATTTATTTATATAACACTTTATACATGGGTAGACTGAGTAGAGTTGAGACACTTTTTGCGTTTTGATTTTTTTCAAACAAAAATAGATACTGAAAAGAAGTGAATTTCCACATGACATTTCATTAGCTTGTAGACTAAGATATTATAAATCAATAATAACTGTAAGTAGTTTATATTTTCCACCATTAGCTCACAAAAATAAAGGTGCTTTTGAGACACCCATTTTTAATGATGTAGAGGTAACTAAACGTTCATTGCAAATATAATAAGTAAAGACAAATAAAGAAAATAACAATTGGGCAATTCATTTTATTTAAATTAGCACTGGTTAAAATATATAAAACAGGAACAATATATTTAATATATTCATTAATAATACAAAGTTTAAATATCACAAATAACACATTTTATTTTCATTTGCATCCTATGCTGGCTAATTACGAACTCTGTCGGGGGTACAGACACACGTGTCTCAACTTACCCCGCTGGCCACCTCGCACATTTCTCTAGATTTTGCAATGACCTTGCATCACACAATACCCCGAAATATGCCAGTTTTTAGGACACAGAATAACGTTTGTGATGATACCAGTTACGTTTAACAGTCACGGACCAGAGACGGACACCCTCAGTGCTGTCATATATCACAACTATTCAGTGTTTTCAACCACATAATGTTTATTTAAGGTTTCAGAAATTTAAATACACAAGAACTATCAAAACAATACATTTAGAATTTGTAAAATACACACAGAAGTCTATGGAAGCGGCAATAATAATAATAATTTCCGTTATAATTAGACGACATGTTTTATTCATATCAGATACACATTGTGTAGGTAACTTTCAAGTTTACTCTATTCTTCTACCAGTTCACCGCCCACTTACTTTCATATATTTCGGGAGAAGTGGATGAATTCACGTGTTGTAAATCCAACAGATCCGATTCTCTGAACAGTGGCACAAACTAACATGGTGGCGCCCATATAGATCAACCAGAGCCGTTGAAAATATAATATAATCAAATTAGATTATGGAGGATTTTAACTGTGACAAGATGATTGACAGGGCAGTTTACGGTGACAGGATGAACGCAACAGATCTGTCCGTTAAAGATGACGTGATAGTGTGTCCCAAAGCTTGCCTTCTCTTTTGCTACACACTCAAAAGTATGTACTTTTTCTTCACACAAAGAGTACATATTTTTAGGTCGTAGTATAAGTAGACGAATTGGGACTGGGCCATAGTCACTCAGTGCTGCCGTGTCACGTGACAACAAATGCACGTCACCATGGAAACAATAAAGTGATAAGTTAAGTAAATAAAACTGCCTCGTTTTTGAGCGGTGCATAACTGTAGCTGTATAGTTAGGCCTACTATTTTCTGAGGTGGTACTTGGTGTAAAAAGTTCGAGAACCACTGATTTAAGGTGTCTCAACTGTACACAATCTACCCTACAGATTGTTTCAAAGCAGCTTCACAGTAATACACCGCTAAATAACTGTGTTAAGCCCCGTTTACACCAAGAATATCTATATTAGTGTCCACACAAACGCACAATATTGTTCTGTTTATTCTAAGTTCACACTGAGTATGAAACAAACTCAATTTCAGCTGTAAATGTACATGTTTCATAAGTGTAGAATATCACCATTTTAAGTCAGTCACAGCATTTCTTTAGTAATGAAGGGAGAAACCGAGGGATTCATTCGTTATTGTTGTTGCAGTTCGAGACCACGTTGGTTGTACCCAAGTTTGAGTTTGAACTTTCTCATGAGGCAAATATCTTGTGAAAACAATAATAATGACCATAAATCACATCCAGAGTCTCGGGGAGAGTAAATTGCTGAAACTGTCTTGGGAGAATTAGATGAATTTTCTCCCTGCGTGAAATTAATGCTGTTAATGTTGAAGAAGTGTGTTTGTTTACCACTAATATTAGTCGGTTTTCACGTTGGTAATTTGATTTCAACTAAAAGAACTAGATTTGTACTTTTTCAGAAGAAATCTGAGCACTGCTGTGATAAGTGTTGTGGTTGGTTCGTCTAAAGGTCCTGGTATACTTCATTTTCCACGTTCCACATCACCCGCATTTTATATCTCTCTTTACGCTCTCTCTTCTTCTGTTTCAACATTCACCCAGCGCATGCGCTGTCGTACGCGCACCATCCACAAAAATTGTTACGCTGAATGTGGATGGCTGAAGTATAGACCTTATTCACAGCAGCGCCATCTTTGATTTTTAACAGGAATGAAAGTGAGGCTGTGAGGAACAGACACGCATCTCTTCAGTGGGTTGAACTGTTATTTACTGTGCTTTTGGATTGTTCTGTTGACGAAACGCTGCAAAAATATATTTCCTAGAAATTACAGTAGACAGTTAAACTCCAGACAACATGAGCTGTGGAAAATTGTGATCTAGGAGTTTTATACAGTCAATCACTCAAAGCCTCACTTTCATACCTGCCATGACTCATGACACTGCTCTGAATGAGCTCTGTACTAGAAAAATGGATGTAACTTTGGTTTTCATTTATTGCTTAAAGCTCACTTAAAGTACTTTGATACCACAGCAAAAACCTCTAGCCTAACTAATAAAGTTTAAACATTATGAAAGGCAAGTGAACAGTCAGTAATAAAATAAGAACAAATACACAAATTACAAGCATAAATTAATAGTAAATAACAAAATTGCAAACTCTGTAGCATTCAGGTAAAATAACACTATTGTGTTCACTGTAGAAATTAAATATAGATAAATCTTTGTTAAAGCTGTATTTTGTTGTTTTATTAACATGACACAGACAGCAGCAGAATTATTAGGCTGTTGTCACTTTAAGACTGAATGCACAGACCGAATATACTGGTACACATCCGGTTCCTTCTCAACTGTTTACGTTCACTTAAGACATAACTGAGGGAATATTTGCTGAGACGGGTATTTGGACTTACTGTAATTTTGTGTCGGTTCAAGCGTAAGGAAACGCGAAAGAGGAATCCATTCGGAAACGTGCCTCTCTTCCTCTCAGCGCGTGAGTCCCGATTTTCGCTTCCTCTTCTGCGTTTAAAATCTCTGGCAAGGCAAAACACACTCAAATAACAAACCTATGACGATTAAACGTAGCAATTAATCGGATCTGATAAACTGCGATCCGTTGCAACCCTAAAGTAATTGGTTTCCAGGAAGTTGCTTTGTGGTTGTTAAAATGTTCTGAGTAGTGTTTAGTGTTGTTTCATCTAATATTTATGTTTTATTTTATTTCACTTAACAAAAACGATTTTTAAAATCGTTAAAGACGCCACAAGCCACGTAGTTGGAGGTGTCGTTCGTGTCGACGAGTTATGCATCAAAGTTGAATACTTAGTGTGAGGAGTTTGTTCAAATGAGAGACGGCAGTAATGAAATGCCTCTGTGATCGCTCTCAGTGATGCGTTCAGCTCGGGTTTGAGGTTCTACTGGATGAATATCTGCGGATGAATGAGATTTCTTTGTGTGTTTGCTGTGTGAAGAGAGTTCGAGTGAATGCATAATCTCACAGCCGGCTCTTTCATTGATGTTGAGGTTAATGCACGGGCCAGAAACACGAGCACAGAGATGCTGTACGGGCCACTCGTGTTGTTCTTTGTACTTTAGTATTCTGTGCGCATTGTAGATCTCGTCTTGTTTTTGAAGCTGTTTGCTGTTCTTCTGAAGATGAGCCCCGTAATGTGTTTATATGATAGTCTCATTATCTTTAATGCTTTCTAGAAACAGCGTTTAATGCATTAAGGTGCCCATCTTTTTCTTAAAGGTGAAGTTTGGTGTGTCAGTCCTTCTTAGCTTGTTTCTGACCCTCTTCTCGCATTCGGCTTGCATAACGTGTTGCTTTGCGCATTCATACCTTCTTTATCACCCTCAAACACATCTGTTCATTGGCCTCACCGGCTCTGCCAAACGCGACAGATTATCGAGCGAGCCGTCTGTGCCTTTGTGCGGCCGCCGGTTCTCCGTTCCAGCATTCGTTTGCATTCAAATGTTTGCTGGAGCCGCAGATACGTTTTAGCGCTCACTGCGTTTAATCTGCGCTTTATCTTTGGGAGATTAGCCACTTTTTAAACGAGCTCCAGAGAGAGAGAGAGAGGGGAAAGTGTGTTCTTTTGTGAATTTAAATTCTTATCCCCGTTTAGGAGGATGCAGAGAGAGAAGGAGATTTCTAATGGGGATTTGGAGAAACGCTGGTAAAAAGGCAAAGAACTGTGAAAACCGATAAATCACACGCTCCACATGCGACCTACCTTCAGAAGAAGAAGCAGCGAGCGACGGGGTGCGTATTTGTGTCTCTTACCATATGCACTCCAGCATATGGCGTTATTTGAATATGACCCAGTGTGCCGTATAAAGAAAAGAAATGTTCATGTCTTGGCATTTATTTGACATCTCAAATATTAAAGCGTCACATGGCTGCGTTTTCCTCCTCCAGCGGGTGAGGGAGATGTTGAGAAATGCACAAAACATGCAGCGCTGATTGAAGATGGAGATTGTTTTTAATTCCATTTTTTTTTTATCCACGCACCCTGCAGGCGTTAAGCTCACAGTGTCGCATTTTATATCGCGAGCGTTTGATGCTTCTAATAACTGGGAGAAACCAGAAACAGAGAGATGCATGTTCAAAGATACAGATGACAAGATATCAGAAGTCACACGCGTGCTCTTATCGCGGCAGAGACGCGGGGATCTGGGGCCGTGGTCGGGCCTTTACGCTTGTGCAATTAAATTAAGCTGAGGGAGATGACACGGCTGTGAGATTACCAGAGATTTTGCTTTGTGTTATCAAATATCATCAAAGTTGGAGAGTTATACTGTACTTTATACACACACACACGGGCACACAGGCTTGCACACACGCAGTGAAACTAATTTGCATTTTCAAAGAAATTAAAGCCCCCGTGCCTAAAGCTGATAGCAGCATGCTGATTCTCTCTCTCTCTCTCTCTCTCTCTCTCTCTCTCTCTCTCTCTCTCTCTCTCTCTCTCTCTCTCTCTCAGAATTTTCATATTTTTCCGTTTTAATCGCTGATTATGGTGTCTGACTCTTGCTTCAGGCCCAAACAGACAAAAAATAATTACGCACTCTGAACCTCGGAACAAAACTCTCGCCGAATTGAAGATGTCAGAGCCTTGGAAAGTAGGTTTCTGCGGTCGACTTTAATTCAAACAACGTTTCGTAGGAGCTTGCATTCGCCTGTTTCACCTAAAGAAACTTTTCCAATTTATTCTGATTAAATTTTACATCAGCACTCTGACTGAGTTTGTTTTCTGAAGTAGTTGAGCATAGTTTGGTCTGATTTGTGAAATCTTTCTTTTCTCCCCCTCAAGAGAACAATTCGTGCATGATGAAGCGTTCTTTGTTAGCGAGTTTTGATGAAGTGACATTTTAACAATCGTGGTATTTAGAGCGTCTTACATTTCAAACTGACCTTAATTCACAACCTTTAAAGCAAAAGGGTGTGTGTTAATTTCTGGAGTCCTACTTTGCGCGCGTGTCGTGTGTGTGTGTGTGTCTGTCTGTCTTTTGAGTCCTGTTTTTTCCTGCAGGCACATTTAATTTTTCACCATGCTTCTGTTGTTGCATGGAAATGCATGTTGTTGTTCCCCCTCATCTCATTTTCATGACCTCTTTCTCATTTTCCTTTCCCAATTTCATTCGTGCGTTTCCACCAGTAACATTCATCATTTCTCCTTCTCTTTTTTCCTTCACCCGGTAGCTTGTTCTCCTTTCATTTCTGCTGTTTAATATGTCACCTTTCTTTCTTTCTTTCTTTATCTCTCTCTCTCTCTCCCTCTCTCTCTCTCTCTCTCTCTCACACTCTCTCTCTCTCCCTCTCTCTCTCTCTCTCTCACACTCTCTCTCTCTCTCCCTCTCTCTCTCTCACACTCTCTCTATCTCTCCCTCTCTCTCTCTCACACACTCTCTCTCTCTCTCTCTCTCTCCCTCTCTCTCTCTCTCTCTCTCTCTCTCTCTCTCTCTCTCTCTCTCTCTCTCTCTCACACTCTCTCTCTCTCTCTCTCTCTAAATTATTCTTCCTGGATATTCCGACTCCTCCATTTGTCTGGCTTGTAATCAGAGCAGCTTGGGCTCTTAATGCAGTCCTTGAGAGATTCCCTGCAGACATTCATTCATTTTGTCCATTTCCATCCGCTTTAACCTGCTCTCCGCACCTCTGAATATTTAAAGAGCACCTATTAAAAATACAGGGAGAGTGAGACGGGTTTCTGCTAACACCACTTTTACATTTATATCTAAAAACCCAACCTCTGTTTCTGTTCAATTATTCATGACACACTTCTCGTTTTCATCTATCCATTTGTTTCTCATTCAACCACATCTATCTGTTAGTCTTTCTGTCTCTCTATCACAACCGCTTTTGTTTTACTTTCCATCCACTCCTCAGTGCTTTATCTGTCCGTCCGTTCATCCATCCATCTGTCGTTCTATTTATCCAGCTATCTGTCATTCTATCCATCTATCTATCTGTCTGTCGTTCTATCTGTCTGTCTGTTCTATTTATCTGTCTGTTTGTCGTTCTGTCTATCTGTCGTTCTATCTATCTGTCTGTCTGTATTCTGTCTGTCTGTATTCTATCTATCCATCTATCTTTCGTTCTATTCATCTATCTTTCTGTCATTCTATCTTTCTGTCGTTCTATCTATCTGTCTGTCTGTCGCTCTATCTATCCATCTATCTGTCTGTCTGTATTCTATCTATCCATCTATCTGTCTGTCTGTATTCTATCTATCTATCTATCTGTCGTTCTATTCATCTATCTTTTTGTCGTTCTATCTTTCTGTCGTTTTATCTATCCATCTATCTGTCGTTCTATCCATCTATCTTTCTGTCTGTATTCTATCTATCCATCTATCTGTCATTCTATCCATCGGCCTGTCTGTCTGTTGTTCTATCTATTCATCTATCCATCCTTCCATCTATCGTTCTATCATTCATTCTATCTATTGTTCTATCTATCGTTCTATATATCTGTCTGTCGTTCTATTGGTCATTCTATTTATCTGTCCATCCATCCAGTTTATCCCGTCTATGTATCGTTCTATCTTTGTCTGTCTGTCGTCCTATTGGTCACTTGGTGTTTTACACAATGTTCGGTGCATATTGCTCTATCCATCATTCTGTCTTCCTGCCTTCTCTCTCTCTCTCTCTCTCTCTCTCTCTCTCTGTAAACTTTTGTCCTGCTTGTTTTGTCACTTGTGTAGATGTTTGTGTGCTGTGTTTTGTACGTCACAGTGTTCTGCTTTCTTATCTTCCGTGGGTCATCACGGCTGACATGTTTTCCGCTCTCAGCCTTCAGACGCCTTTACTTGCTTAATTAACAGCCATCTTTGAATTTTAATTAACTCATGCGTTCACAAAGTGCCATTTTTCCCCGTCTTAATGCCGCTGTTGTGTTTGATCGGTGAGCAGACGTAGAGAGAGCGGACGCAATCAAAGTGACAGACACTCTGATTGAAAGTGACGGAAGAGAAAAAGAATCTCAGGCTGCAGAGATGAAAGTGTGTAGAAGTGACAGATAAGAAAATAGAAAGACGAGAGGAGGGAGGGAGTCGTGTTGAAGGGAAGATGACTGTCCGTGTGTGTTAACATTGAACGCGATGCTCGTTGTCGCGAGCAACATCCGTCCCACGTGCGATTGCTCGTCCTGATCTGGCGCTCGACTTCCTGCAACACGGAGCGATGGAGCGAAAAACTGGAACGAGAGATCAAGGGCCATTTTTATGCCTTTATCACCCTCTCGTGCCTCTCTGAGGTCCCGTGAGCCCCGTGGAGAGAGAGAGCGTTTTAGCACCAAACTAGCACACTAACACATAGGCCCGTTGAGGATCAGGAGAGAAATGCGCAGGGAGCGACACAAAGCTTTCTGAATACTTCATGCCACTTAGAGCCCAACGTGTAGAGCCGTTCCCTGAGATCCAGTTAGAAGATAAAGCCTGTTAATGCATCCTCTCCTGACAGCCCTCCGTCTCTGTCTCCGGGCTCCCCGCGGGACGGACAGACGGAGGAGAGTTCATGCATTCATTCAGCGAACGCCAGAGAACGCCGTCTGAATCCAAAGTACACTCAATGAGTCAGAGAAAGTTTGTGGGCTTATAATTGTTTTTTTTATTTTGTTTTTTTGCTGCGTGTCAGTTCTGGGGTGGAACTGCTATAAGGAGCAACATTACTAAAATAAAATGAACAATTCACACGAAAATGAAAAATCTGCATTATTTATTTGCCTTCATATGATTTAAACGTATATGCATGTAAAATCTTTTCTAAATATACTCTATATGCGTGTGTATTATGATTTTTTTTTAGTATTCTGAAGATTATAAAGTTCAAAACGGTATCATTTATTTGAAATCTAAATAATTTGTACCATATACGTCTTTCCTGTCACTTTTGAGCAATTTAATGCATCCTTGCACAATGAAGCTAATAATTACTTAAAAGTCTTACTGACTCCAAACTTTTTAACCATATTAATGTTTCTCTGTGTTCTCCTATATAGTATACCATATACTTGTTTGGTCATGAGATGCACAAGAACCACTGACATTTGATGTTTTTGACATCCAGCTTGCATCAGCCACTATATTTGATTTGAGATTATTTATTTTGCAAACTAGAGCATTTTTACGATACAGAAGTTTACAGACCACTCAGTAACCAAGTGAATGTTTTGCATCCCAGTGTAACACTACTCTGAAAGTTAACCAACCGATAGATTACTTATAGTGAACATTGAAGTATTTAGGGGTGGTCCATGGGGTGGTCCATGGGGTGGTGATGGCGCAGTGGATAAGACACATGCCTTTGGTGTGAGAGACCCGGGTTCGAATCCACTGTGAGACACCAAGGGATCCTGAGCAAGACACTTATCCCCTAGTTGCTCCAGAGGCGTGCGACCTCTGACATATAGCAATTGTAAGTCGCTTTGGATAAAAGCGTCAGCTAAATGAATAAATCTAAATCTAATTTAAATCTAACACTTAACACGTCAAAGCTGCTCTCGTACCAATAATTCATAACCAGAGGTTATGGTTCACCCATAAGACGCGTGAGTGTGAAGACATTAGTTTAATCTCGTGTGTGTGTGTGTCTCTTTGAGGTCTGTTCTGGAGTGTCACGCTGCCTCTGGATCTCATGTTAGTCTCTGGTCTACAGTTATCTCATTATAAGACTCATGGATCGTGGGATCCAGGGTTTCAGAAGTGAGAGCTGATAATCCCTGTCATCTGGATTAATTATGACTTTCTTCTGTCATCTGATCTCCCTCATACATGGGTTGACGCTCTCTCTCTCTAAAACTCTTTTAATAGCTGGATTACATTACAGGCTGGATTTGCTTTAGCCTTTACTTTTCCTCTCTTACAGTATTTCCGCCCACTTTCTTTTTTTTCCTCTATCGCAGCATCTTTTACCTAGAAGTGATGATTGACAAGTCAAGCATTAGTGATTTCAATAAAGCCCTACTATTCATCATGATAGTGAGATTTACATGGGGAAAATAATCACGTTTACTTTTCTTTTACTTTTTCATTTTCTTTTCCAGAATCATGTTCTGATGTTCTTTTTTTTTTTGTTATTCCTGATTTGGTCATGTGTGATTGTGTTTCTAGTTTATATCAAAACATTATTGATTGAAAAAAATATGTTGTAAATGGCTTCTCAAATCCCACGAGCTCTGATTCTGTGTGTGCTGCTTCTGTTTCTTTCATTAGCTGTGTGTGTGTTAAAATTTTAGGCAGGTGTGGGGGTTGTACGATGGGAACTCTGTGTGTGTTAGAGTGAATATTTCAGGTGTCTCTGTGTGTGCGCGTGTATCAGAGAGTCTCATTATATCAAACCCTCGGGCCTCAAACCTCCAACAAACTCGCTGTAGAACTACACACACACACACACACACACACACACACACAGTCAGTCATTCTGTCTGTCTCTCCTGTCCCTATAAGAGTGTCTGTCTCTCTCTCTGCTTCATTATCTGTTTTTTCCTGAATTCTGAGACCATCACTTGCTCCAATCATAACACATAGAGAGAGAGAGAGAGAGAGAGAGAGAGAGAGAGAGAGAGAGAGAGAGAGAGGCTTGTTTCTGTGGTGTGAGAGAGAGAAAGGGAGAGTATGTGTTTTGGCTGGCTGGTTGTGTGCGTGTGAGAAAGGGAGAGTGTGTGTTTTTGCTGGTTGTGTGTGTGTGTATGTCTGAGACAGGTGCAGATTGACGTGATTGTTTCGACAGGCTGTTATGATGATGTCTTTAGTAATGTGAAATCTCTTGAGTCTGTCACTTAATTCTCTCTCGATCTCTCTGTTTCTCTTACACTATCATATTGGTTTTATTTGTCATTTCTTGTGTTAGTTCATGGTATTCTACAGCGCTCTGTAATACTTCATTGTGACTAGTCAATGACAGCACCCCCCCCCCCTGTAAACGTCTGTAAATGCACAAGCTCCACTAAAACCATCATCATGCACGACTCAGACCAGAGAGAGTCCATGAATAATGCAGGCCGGTTTCAGGAACACATGTTCTCTGGTCGTTCGCTTTAGAGCCGACAGCTAAACTTCACCAAACATCTGAATCCCTCTCTTCAGAGTAGCGGACTGCAAACTCTTCTTGAAGGAAAGTAGTATTCAGTGCGTATTACGGCTGCACGATTTGGGGGAAAAAAATAATTGTAATTGTTTGTAATTGTAATTGTCTTTTTGCTGAGAAAATTGAATGATTCCTCTAGAGTAAACGTAAGGATACATTTTTATGTTGTTAGTAATATTTAAAGATGAACACTAAAGCAACTTAGATTTACTTTATTATCCGTACAGCATTTTTTCTTTTTATCTTAAAATGTGTCTCAAATATCATCAGGCTTTTGATGAAGGTTTATTTGTTCAACTCTCATTCATCATTGCATTGCATTGCATTATATTTTTTTAAACTACAGAGCTTTGATCATAAAAATAAGCCTTTAAATGTCATCTTAATAAGACATTATCGACAGATAAAGATTGATGACTAATATGTATATCCATTTAATGTATCTCTTCTATACTGATATAAAGATCTTACTTTTTGTCCATATAAATATCAGCATCTGCTCAAAATTAAATATTTTGCTCAGTTTGGGCCTCTGAATACAATTGAGATGTTTTTATCATATCACACTACTATATCATTCTATATGACCATAAAAGCATATGTGCAGTTTATTTTGTAAAATGGTTTCAGTAAACAATTCAATTTAAAGAAGAAAAAAAAATCCTGTCTTATTCCATATGTCAGGGGTTAACGTCTTCTTTATCACTTCATCTTAGGTTTTGTCATGTTTGTCAGTAGAAGATGATCGTAAAATATTGATGCTGTTTCCGTGATTTTTTTTTTGTATGCCACTGATAATTGAGGAGTGAAATTGAAAAGATATTTGATAAATATCAGAACAAAAATTTTATTAATTTTCAAACGTTAAACCATCAAGCTTTTATTTTGTGTGAAAAATTGCAGGAAGGCCCATTATTTTGATTATGTATAGTGAAGGATAATTGAAAAGTGAAATTGCAAAGATGTTTGTAGAATTATCAGGCTTAAATGTGACTTGCCGTTCTCTGACTGTAAATCAGTCGACCTTGTTATCTTTCCGAAGGCATAATTATGTGCTGACATCTTCAGATCTGTTCCTTTCGTTTTTAGACTGCACAATGCAATTGATTCCCGCAAGAAATCTCGCAGACAGTAACTTGCGAAATGAAGGTATCAGACTGTGACCCGTATGCGGTGCAGTTCACGAGCTCTGACTCTCGGGGTGTTAATTATAGGGTCCGCTCTGATGCCAGTAATTAACCGTTGATCAGACCTTTAGTCCTCTAACCGCTGCAGACTCTCCACAGGAGGTTGAGTGTGAGTGTGTGAGATTATTTTTAGCACACACACTCCTCCAGACATTGTTCCTCTGAGATTCACATAAGTGAATGGGTGAACTAATAGTTCTGAGAGGAAGAGTTTCACCCACACTATCTTCATCATCCTCGTGTTCGCTTGTGGGAGGAGAGCGGAGAACCGGCTTTCTGTGGGAAACGGGAAGAAAAGAACAAATTACACTTTTTATAGCCGTCTGCCACCATCACTTTCTCTGACAATTACTGGTCGTTTGGAAGACCGAGAGAAAGAGAGAGAGAGAGATTGTTGGGTTTTTACGTGTTGGAGATTGTGGACGATCACTAAAATAAACCCTGCAATGATTTCTCAAACTAATATTTCTTCTAAATGGCATGTGCTACAGATGCACTGCCATCATGTTTGATAGTTTATTTTTTGTATTTATTTATTTATAATTTAAATAAATTTATTCAATTCAAGTACTTAAATTTGAGTGTACATTGTAATACAATTACATTTTATTTGTTTGTTTATATTTAGGTAATTCATGATTTATATATATAAAAAAATTATACTTAAAGGGGTGGTATAATGCCTTTTTCACAAGATCTAAAATACATCTCTGATGTCTCCAGAGTGTATATGTGGAGTTTTAATAAAATACCCCACATATATTTGTATATAGCATGTTAAAATTGTCACTTTTTTTGAGCGTGAGCAAAAACGCACAGTTTTTGTGTCTGTCCCTTTAAATGCAAATGAGCTGCTGCTCCCGGCACAGGGGGCGGAGCTTCAACAGTTTTTGTCTTTAGCAGCTCCGATTACCTCACACAGAAAAGCACTGAACATTTCAAAAACATTTGTTCAAACCGGAGTCGAACAAAAATGGAGAGACTCAAGAAGTGACAACATGTAGACAATATTTCTGAAAGGTTAATTGATGATGAATTTACGTGTATGTGTTTAACTTATGTTTAGTTATCGTCTAGTCTTTGATTAGCATATTCTGTCATGATAATCTATAAATCACGTTCTCGGGGGCGGGGTTTATGTAAATTCTAGGGTTGGTGATGTCACTAACCCGTGAAGAAGCTCATTGTAGTCGCATTAGTCCTTAAAAAGGGATTTCTGTAGAAGAAAATATCTCCCCGAGTCCCTTTGCTTTGAACTTTGAGGGTTATAACTTTAGTTACTGTAATGTTGCAAAGTTAGAAAAGTGAAATCATAATCCACCACCCCTTTAAATTTAATTGTAAATTTTATTTAAATATTTTTTATAATGAAGCAATTCAATTGAATGATTTAAATTCAAGTACTTAAATTTTTTAGATTTTTTGATTACATAAAGTATTAATAAAGCTTTAATAAGATGATGGATGGATCAGAGATACTCAGTCGTTGTGATGAGAATCTCAGTGTAACACGTAAAGAAGCTGCTCTGTTCATGTTTGATGTGACACGACACGTGTTTATCATACAGAAATACAGATATTACAAGTCTGTAATCTTTCTGTTTGTATATATATATATATATATATATATATATATTTAATACTCGTTTAATAATCCGTGTGTGTTTAATCCATTTGACAATCTGTCAAACTGAAGATTTAGTGACCTCCAGTCATTATCTCTCTCATCTATTCTTTCATTCGTTCTTCTATCTTGTTTCAGTTTCCGTGTGTGTGTGCGTGCGCGTGTGTGTGTGTGTGTGCGTGTGTGTTTGTGTGTGTGTGTGTGTGTGTGCGTATGTGTTTTGTGTTTGTGCCTGTTTGTTTGTGTGTGCGTGTGTGTGTGAGAAGGTCATGTGAAGGGCAGTGCATGCTGGGATTGATTGTAATCATCTATAATTTTTGTTGCTGCTGTAAACGGTCTCATCGCCACTAGATTTCTCCTTCATGCTTTGTGTTTGTTAATCTCTCTCTCTCTCTCTCTCTCTCTCTCTCTCTCTCTCTCTCTCTCTCTCTCTCTCTCTCTCTCTCTCTCTCTGCTCTGTTCTGTTATTCTATCCGTCTTTCTCTCCATTGACATTTGCTGTCAGGCATCTCATTATTGCGTCCCTTCAGATCACTGATTAAACTCGCGTTTTTATGTCCGTCTCTTTCCTTCTTTCCGTCTTTCTTTCTTTCTTTTGTTTCTTTTTCTTTTTTCTTTCTTTCTTTTTTCTTTCTTTCTTCATTATTGCATGTATTTAAAATGTGCATTTGTGTATTTGATTTATTCACTTCATTATTCATAATTTCTTTGTTTTGTTCTCTCTTTCTCTTTCTGTTGTTGTATCTCTCTTCTCTCCATCTGTTGAATCATATCAGCTGTGTTTTGGTTCCCAAGGACACTATTTTAGTCTTAATTAATTGCACACACACACACACACACACACACACACACACACACACACACACACACACACACACACACACACACACACACACACACAGACAGACGTGTCAGTGTGATGTGATGTGATGTGATGGTGTCCATACTGATGGTGTTGAAATGACAACACACTTTCACACAGATACAGTGCAGAAGAAGAGTGTGTGTGGTCTTTTTCCTTTATTTCTCAAGTCTTGTGTGTCACTGTGCTGTCAGAAATTTAATCGGAGAGACGGAGGTGTTGGTGAGAGGAGGACAAACTGTAGGAGGTAAAGAGATGGAGTGGAGAGGGAGGAAAAGAATTTTAGAGAGAGAGGGACAGGAGAAAATAACAGAGAGAGACGCTTGTATGTGTTTCCAATTACCAGCCAAAGGCACCTTCTCTTTCTCTCCTGCATGTTTGTTTTTCACCATGTGTTCTCAGTGTACTAGTGAATACATGCGTTTGATTTGTTCTGTGTGTGTGTGTGTGTGTTCTCTTGAGAAAAGACTGTAGCTCCTCCCCCTGCCTGTGACCTCATTAGAGTGACCTCATTAGAGCCACGATCTGGAGTGACCCCCCCCCCCCCCCACACACACACACATACACACTCTTACTCAATTTCCTTCTCGCCCAGAACTCAGAGAGAGAGAAAGAGATACTAAGGATGTTATCCTCTTGAATAGAGCTGGACTCAAACCCCTGTGAATGTGCCAAATCTAATAATCTAATAACCAAAAATGAAATGTTTACAGTATTTTTTCTAAAAACACTGCACAGCGTGGATCTCTCGCTGGTAATCAGAACATGTTTAATATGCAGTGATGTGGAGTGAGATTCACTGTGGGTGGGGTTTCCAAGCTCTTATCATTCATTTCATATCATTTTGTTGTTGATCAGGATTCACTCCACTTTCAATTTATACAGTAGTATATTAATTATAGAAATATATTATTATGTTATAATTATTTTATTCCTATTTATATAAATACATTAGAAGTTCAAGTAGTTCACTGTCGTTCTCAAATCTTTTTTTAATGTTTATGAAAGAAGTCTCTTCTGCTCTCCAATGCTGCATTTATTGGGTCAGAAAAACAGTAAAAACAGAAATATTGTGAAATATTACAATCTAAAATGTCTCTTTTCTATGAGAATATATAGTAAAATGTAATTTTCTGTTGAATTTTCAGCATCATTACTCATGAGTTACTCAATATCATTACTCATGTCACATGATCCTTCAGAAATCATTCGAATATGATGATTTGCTGCTCAAGAAACATTTATGATTATTATCAGTGTTGAAAACAGTTGTCCTGATTAATGTTTGTGAATATTGTGAAACATTTTTTTTTAAGAATTCATAATTATTAAATAGAATGTTCAAAAGTACATAACACATTCTGAAATCTTTTGTACCATGACAAATGCCTCTCTTAGTTAATGTAAGGCATCTTTGATGAGTGAAAGTATTAATTTCTTTTAAAAAAATCATACAGACCCCAAACTTTTGAAAGGTAGTGTACATATTTATAATATAACAGTAAGATTTCTGTTGTAATTTCCTCACTTTGATGTATTGAAAGGTGGTCTGGTTGATTTTTCAAGCCAACATTTTCACATCAGATGTTTAATAAGCGCCTCGTTCTGTCGTCTTCATTACTAGTGTCAGTGTATCATGTAACCGATATAAAAAATGAAACCACTCAATCCTAAAGGGATCCTCCCTGCGATGGTTTGAAGTTGTTTTGAAGTGTTCAGTTATCAGTCCGAATCCTTGCGTGCCACTCCTGGATCATGTGACACGACAGGCCAAGTGTGAAAACAAGCGGCACTGAGAGAGTCATTACTTTCCGTGTGTGCGACTGCTTTCTCTCTGGTTTTATGTGTTTCTGCTTCAACTCTTTCCATCTCCAACTTCTCACGTATGACTGCTTCCGTCTCTCTCTCTGTGTGTGCGTGTGTGTGTGTGTGTGTGTGTTTAAAGTGGTAAGCTGCAGGTTTAAAGTTTTATAAAGCTGTCAGTTCTCACTGATTTTCATTTCAGTGGGTGAGTGAAGCTGACAGATGCTGTGAAGTGTGTGTGTGTGTGTGTGTGTGTGTGTGTGTGTGTGTGTGTGTGTGTGTGTGTGTGTGTGTGTGTGTGTGTGTGTGTCTGTGTGACGACTTGCAACACACACACACAGTTTGCAGATGGACAACATCAGGTACACTGCTGTAGTTCACACTTTCAGCACAGTATAAGAGTCGGTGTGTACTGATATCAGGGTCAGATCTCAGAAACACACACACACACACACCTCATTCATGTTTGTGTCTAGACTGTGGTCTTTGCTTTAAAGATGAGTAGATTAAGATATACCACAAACCATTATAGTTTCAGACAGCATTTTTTTTAATGAAATTGTAATTGTCCGTCTGGTTAGGATAACTTGAGATAATATAAAATCAGGGCTCTAAATGTCCTACACAGGTCTCCGTTGTTTCTGCTGTACATCTGTAATGTTTCAATGTCACTTATATTCTTATATACATATATTCTAACACTTACACTTATATTCACAAACAAGCTTTAATAGAAACATTGTTTATATTCCTTTCATTAATATACTATTATAGTATTAATTATTGATGTACATAAATTTTTTTTTTTTGGCAACATGTGTAATGTAGTGTGTGTAATGTATGTGTGTGTCTGTGTTTTTAGAATGTATTTGTAAGTTGCTTATCCTTGAAAATGTGTGTGTGTGTGCGCACAGCTGTTGTTTTACCTCAATCTTTGACTTCTCTGTAGATCTTTAGTAACATCTGTCTGTTTAACCGGAGCTGTATTGAGCAGATTAACCAGTCCTAAACCAGTTTACACACACACATTCGCACACATTCACACACACACACACACACAGGACCGCAGCGATAATTTCTGCTGATGTTTAATAGTATTTGACTGACAGATGCTCAGATGTGTGAATGTGTGTTTGGTTATGCGTCTTTAACATGTTCATGTAATTTCTCTCCGTGTTCTTCGAGTGCATCCAGAGGCGTGTGTGTTTGTTTGAAAGTGTGTATGCATGCATGATGTTTTCTACACACCCCTGGCTCGGCCTGGTCAGAAATCATGACGTTTTTTCTGCTCAGATGAATTGACAGGGGCCAAATTTATACCTACAGCTATCTCTCTCTCTCTCACACACACACACACACACACACACACTAGTCCCTATGTTTCTGCTGATTCGGTTACCTCAGTTACATTTATGCATTTGGAAGACACTTTTATTAAAAGTGACTTTGCATTGAATGTGTATTTGATCAGTGTGATTCTCTGAGAATCTGCATTCGTCCTGCTCTACAGTTTCAGCTACAGGAATGCAGCTTTTAATTGGAATTGGATCATTAAAGTTGGCTATTCTTGCTATTATCATTTGCTATTTTTATCGATGTTGATTTATTTATAATGCAAGCATTATTATTACTATTATTTGCAACTTATCATGCAGAGTGTGTTCAATTTTTTTTTTCAATAGGGAATGCAAAGACATTTGTAATGCTACAAAAGATTTCTGTTTCAAAATAAATGCTTGTTCTATTTATCAAAGTATCCATTAAAAAAAATGTATCGTGGTTTTCACAAAAATATAAAACGGCACAACTGTTTTCAACATTTGGTAATAATCAGAAATGATTATTGAGCATCAAATTAGAATGATTTCTGAAGGATCATGTGACACTGAAAACTGGAGTAATGATCACAGCAATAAATGACATTTGCACATATATCAACGTAGAACACTGCTATTTTAAATTGTAATATTTCACAAAAATTCTGGAATTTTTATCAAATAATTGCAGCCTTGATAAACAGAAGAGACTTCTTTCAAAAACATTTTTAAAAAAAAGCAGCAATCTTTTGAACAGTAATGTACATGTATTTTCTGTAGTATAAAAATATTTTTTAATAGAATATATTGGCTGCAAAATAAAAGTTTCATAAAAGTAGTCCATATGAATATTCTTTACAAAAAATCACCGGTATATTCAGTAAAAAAAAAAAAAAAAAAATTGTGTTCCACAAAAGAAAGTCAGTCAAATGTATTAAAACAACATCAGAGTGAATAAAGGATGAGATACTTGAGATTTTTGGCTGAACTGTCCCTTTTAATGATGAGGTGTGTGTGATACAGCAGATGTGTGTGTGTGATACAGCAGATGTGTGTGACGGTCAGTTTAGCTCGTTCCTTCTCTCTCTGAGAATAGTGATGTTCTTCTGCTTTACGGCCAGTGAAGGAGGCCAGATCCCTGGAGGATGAAGCGAGAAAGACAGAATAAGAGATAATGTGCTTCTGAAGGTTGTGTGTGTGTCTGCAGCGCTGGTGTGTTTAATTGGACGGTCCACTGTGAACTCCAGCACAGAAAGAGGTCAAACAAACCAAAGCATCACAGCTATAGACTCTCAGGAGAGTGTGTGTATGTGTGAGTGTGTCTCGAGAAAGAACATCATCAAAGTAGACCTTACGAGAGGCATATAAATAACACACACACACACACACACACACACACACACACACACACACACACACACACACACACACACACACACACACACACACACACACACACACACACACACACACACACACACACACACACACAGTGACGGGATTATTTAAAGAGGCACCTCACCCAAAAATAAGGATTCTGTCATCATTCACTTTCAGTATGACTTAATTTATTTTGTATTTGCATTTGTTATGTGGAAAAGAGCAGTGTGAACATTCAGATAAACGTCTCATTTTTGTGTTGCGCTGGATATTGAAACTCATACAGGTTTAGAACGACATGAGGGGGAGTAGATGACTGAATGCTTATTTTGAGGTGAATGTCCCTTTAAGACAGACATTTTTGAAAATCTGGGGTCCTGGTCTACACACACACACACACACACACACACACACACACACACACACACACTTACAGTCCCCTTGAAGTGACATTTGGTGTGTGTGTGTGTGTGTGTGTGTGTGTGTGAGAGAGAGAGAGATAGAAGCAGAAATCATGTTGTTGTGTGTCTGTAGGCCAGACCCTGAGCAGGTCTCTGGTGTGTGTGTGTGTGTGTGTGTGTGTGTGTGTGTGTGTGTGTGTGTGTGTGTGTGTGTGTGTGTGTGTGTGTGTGTGTGTGTGAGAGAGAGAGAGAGATAGAAGCAGAAATCATGTTGTTGTGTGTCTGTAGGCCAGACCCTGAGCTGGTCTCTGGTGCGAGTCTTGGTGCGTGTGTGTGTGTGTCTTTGGCATCTCTGTGTGGTTTTTCAGCTCGGGCCGCACGCCTGAAGTCTCGCCCACAGCAGAGAATGAGAGATTGAGCTTCTTTACAAACTCTCTCTGTGTTTGTTCTTCTGGCGTGTGTGTGTGTTTGCGTGTGTGTGTGTCCATGAGATTCATCTGCCGTTAAAAAAAGTGTTTTGACAGGAATGTTCTGATGTCAATACAAGTTAAAGATTGTCAGGATGCATTAAATTGATGGTTTTCACAAAAATATGAAGTAGCACAACTGTTTTCAACCCTCATAATAATCATAAATGTTTCTTGAGCATCAAATCATCATATTAGAATGATTTCTGAAGGATCATGTGACACTGAAGACTGGAGTAATGATGCGGAAAATTCAGCTTTGATCACAGGAATAAATTATATTTTAATATATATATTCACAAATATAGTCAAGTCACCTTTATTTATATAGCGCTTTTTACAATACAGATTGTATCAAAGCAGCTTCACAGTGATAACATGAAAATAATATAACAGAGTTTGTTTCTAAAAGAAAATTGCGTCAACGTCCACCTTAAGTCAAGTCAAGTCAAATACATTTATATAGCGCTTTTCACAATACAGATTGTATCAAAGCTGCTTCACAGTATCAATCAAAACAACTTAACAATGTTTGTTTATTACTGGAAAAAAAAGACATCCAAGTTTGGTAGAGCTAATCAATGGTATGATTGGTTAATTAATTTGAATATCCCCAACTGAGCAAGCCAAATGCAACAGTGGCAAGGAACCGAAAAACTCCATCCAGTGACCTAATGGTGTCCTAACACCCCATCAAATGACCCAATGGAGAAAAAAAAACCTTGGGAGAACCCAGGCTCAGTCGGAGGCCAGTTCTCCTCTGGCGTTTATGAACTAGAGGCTGAATTTACAGTAACTGTAAGATAAAAATGTATATGAATGCCTGGCTAAATAGATGCGTCTTGAGTCTAGTTTTAAACTGGGAGAGAGAGTCTGAGCTACGAACAATATCAGGAAGGCTATTCCAGAGCTTCGGAGCTAAATGTGAAAATGCTCTGCCTCCTTTGGTGGATCTGGATATCCTAGGAATGAACAGAAGCCTCGAATCTAGTGATCTTAAAGAGCGCGATGGATTGTAAGGCGATAGAAGATCCGTTAAATAGACTGGAGCTAAACCATTTAGAGCTTTATAAGTCAAAAGCAATATCTTGTATTTAATACGGAATTTGATAGGTAACCAATGAAGTGATGATAAAATCGGTGTTATATGATCATATTTTCTTGATCTAGTAAGAACTCTAGCGGCTGCATTTTGCACTAACTGTAGCTTGTTTATTGAAGATGCAGGACAACCAGCTAATAAAGCATTACAGTAATCTAGTCTCGAGGTCATGAATGCATGAACTAACTTTTCTGCATCAAAGACTGATAGCATATTACGTAGCTTAGCAATGTTTCTAAGGTGGAAAAAGGCTGTTTTTGTAACATATGAAATATGCTTTTCAAAAGACAGGTTGCGGTCTAGTATAACACCCAGGTCTTTTACTGTAGCGGATAAAGTAACAGGGCATCCTACTATGGTTTTTTAGAACCGATAAGTATTACCTCTGTCTTGTCTGGATTTAATAAAAGAAAATTACGCGTCATCCAATCTTTTATATCATTAACACAATCTGTCAATTTGGATAATTTAGCGTATTCATCTGGCCGTGATGAAATATATATTTGAGTGTCATCAGCATAACAATGGAAACTAATTCCATGTTTCCTTAGAATATTACCAAGTGGCAGCATATATATTGAGAATAATAAAGGGCCTAACACAGATCCCTGCGGCACTCCATAGTTTGCCGAAGTTATAATCGATTTTTCTCCATTTAAGTAGACGAAATGGTAGCGGTCAGATAAGTATGACCTAAACCAGCTTAATGCTTGTCCTTGAACACCAGTGTAATTTTGTAGTCGATCTAAGAGTATTGTGTGATCTATAGTATCGAACGCAGCACTAAGATCAAGTAAAACTAGTACTGAGATACAGCCTTGGTCCGAAGCTAAAAGTAAATCATTTGTGATTCTAACAAGCGCAGTTTCAGTGCTATGATGTGGCCTGAAACTTTTCATAGATGTCGTTTTCTTGCAAGAAAGAGCCGTGTTGAGCCGACACAACTTTTTCTAATATTTTTGACATAAATGGAAGATTCGAAATGGGTCTGTAATTTGCTAGGTTATTTGGATCTAATTGTGGTTTCTTAATAAGAGGTTTTATAACTGCCAGCTTGAACGTTCTTGGAACATGACCTAAAGATAAAGATGAGTTAATAATATTGAGAAGAGGCTCTTCCACTATAGGTAACACTTCTTTCAGTAGTTCAGTTGGTATAGGATATAATAAACATGTTGTTGTTTTAGATGAAGTGATAAGTTTATTTAACTCTTTTTGTTCTATGGTTGTAAAGCATTGTAATTGTTCTTGCGGGGTGATAATTGCGGATGAATTATACGGCGCGAGCAGAGATCGAACGTTTACGATTTTGATTCTGATGCTTTCAATTTTCTCGGTGAAGAAGTTCATGAAATCATTACTACTAAACTGTAACGAGGTATTTTGTTCAGACGACGTCTGTTTATTTGTTAGTCTAGCCACGGTATTAAATAAAAACCTTGGATTATTTCGGTTGTTTTCTATTAATTTGCTGAGGTGCTCCGCCCTGGCCGTTTTAAGGGCCTTTTTATAACGTGACATACTGTCTTTCACGCGATTCTAAAGACCTCTAAATTAGTTTTTGTTTCCATTTACGCTCTAAATTACGGGTTTCTCTCTTTAAAACATACGTAGTATTATTGTACCATGGTGCTATACTTTTTTCTATGACCTTTTTTAATCTAATGGGTGCAACAATATCCAATGTTCTAGAGAGAATGGAGCTCATAGTGCTAGTTAGTTCGTCTAGTTCATCTGTTTGTTTGGGTTCAGGCAGCAGCTGGGACAGATCAGATAAGCTATTTGAGAAATGATCTATGGTGGATGGACGAATTGTTCTACCTGGTCGATAACGTGGCGCAGCATGACATATTATAGCAGTGCGTAATATGCAAGTTACCAAGTAGTGGTCAGTGACATCATCACTTTGCGGTACAATATCTATATCGGTTGGATCGGTTCCATATGATATAATTAAATCGAGTGTATGATTAAGACGATGAGTTGGTCCGGTGACGTTTTGCTTGACCCCGAAGGAGTTTAATAAATCTGTAAACGCAACCCCTAACGCATCATTTAAATTATCTACGTGTATGTTAAAATCTCCAACAATTAATGCTTTATCGACGTTGACCAAAAGATCTGATAGAAAGTCAGCAAACTCTTTTAGGAAATTGGCGTAAGGCCCTGGAGGTCTATATACGGTAGCCAATGCTAGAGATAATGTGGTTTTTTTTCTTACATCTAAGAGCGTAACATTTAGCACAAGCACTTCAAACGAATTAAACCTATGACGAGTTTTCTGAGTAACATTAAGGATATCTCTGTAAATTGTTGCAACACCGCCGCCACGACCGATCAGACGGGGCTCATGCTTATAACAGTATCCTGGCGGAGTAGACTCATTTAGACCGGAATAATCATTTGGTTTAAGCCAGGTGTCAGTAAGGCACAGAACATCGAAATTATTATCTGTGACCATTTCATTTACAATAACCGCCTTAGGTGTGAGCGATCTAATGTCTAGGAGACCTAGCTTTAGAAATTGTTTTTGTTCACTACTAGCGAGATTTTTTGTTTTAATAACAATTAGATTTTTTCTAGATCCCGCAGTAGATTTATTATTTGATCTTAGTAAACGAGGAATAGACACAGTTTCTATGCAATGTTCTACACTAGTATTAATATTAATTAAATTGGTGCAGTAGAGACTGTGATTTGGATTTTTGGTTACTAGTCAAACGGTATTTAACAGTAAGTAAGGCAGATCTATAATATTATTGAATATTAAATGTCCCCAACTAAGCAAGCCAAAAGCCAAGGCAACAGTGGCAAGGAACCAAAACTCCATCAGGTGACAGAATGGAGAAAAAAACCTTGGGAGAAACCAGACTCAGTCGGAGGGCCATTTCTCCTCTGGCCAACGAAGGAACAGTGCATGATTTATGATTCGGGCAGCATTACAAGGCAGATTGGATCGGAACATTTAGAATATTTATCCATTTCCATCTTTTGGAAGTCCAAGTAATCACGCCGGTGTTGAGACGAGTTGTTGAGGATCAGTGCCATCCACCATAGAGGGTCCATATTGCCGGTGTTGAGTCGTCTCTTCACAGGCTTTGTGATTGGCGTATCTGAAGTCTCTGTGAAAGGCTGGATACAAACTGGAGCTGACGAACGCCGTTTTTCATAACAGCAGAAAAGCAAAAAGGGAAAATAATTAGCGTAGCTGCTGTTCATAATGATTTCCATAACACGGGCGTAAATGATAAAAAACATGAAGACAGTGATTCTTGCATCCCAGAGTCACCCCCCTCCGTCCCCCACTCAACTCAGCCCTGCTTACTGACCTCTACATCCCTCCTGCTGCTGAGACCCAACCACAATCTCACAATCTCTCCACAACATAGAACAAAATCTATGGATATTAAAATGTTTAACAATATTTCACAATTTTACTCTTTTTGATCAAATCAATGCACCATTGGTGAGCAGAAGAGACTTCTTACAGAAAGTCTGACATGTGTAACTGGAGCTGTATCTGAAGTGTGTTTGTGTGTTTTCCTCATCATCAGTAGAGGGCAGTGTTGAGGCTTCATCAAACATCACTCTGGGTTGTTCAGAGATGGAGAGTAAGTTGCAGCCGCTGCTGTATAAGAGCCGACGGTGTGTGTAATTACATGTTGGAAATAGACACTGATCTGTCAACACACACTTATGTATCATGTATCTGCTGCATCTACACGGACTAAACTAAAAAAAGTGTTAGATGGACCGGTGTTATTGATGTCCTCCTCTGTGTGTTTGATTGTTTATTGAAATGTGTGTTTGCACAGATGTGGATCGATGTGTTTTGTTCCTCCTGCGTGTGTGACCTTCATATTTTTGCGCACAGTCACCTCAGCATCTTATTAACTTCACAACATCCTGTGTGTGTGTGTGTGTGTGTGTCCTACAGGCTCCCTGGAGCTCTTGAGCTGTGAAGGGGGGACAGATTGACTGAGTCATAGACGTATTACATAGTGTGTGTGTGTGTGTGTGTGTAATTAGGTTGCTGTAATTGCTGTAGTAAATCTTGACGTGGGTCTCTATGTAAGCGGATGGAGCATTGATTTAAAATCATTATTGTGTGTGTGTGTGTACGGTGTTCCTAATTTATCCCCACATTCCGTAGAGTTAAACTATGATTGTGCTCAGCCACAGCGTGTGTGTGTGTGTGTGTGTGTGTGTGTGTGTGTGTGTGTGTGTGTGTGTGTGTGTGTGTGTGTGTGTGTGTGTGTGTGTGTGTGTGTGTGCGTGCGTCTGATCAGTAATTCAAGTGGTATTGTGTTTGTGCGTCACTGCTGCAGACCTTCATGGCCGGAGGAGCAGAGGACACACACACACACACTTTCTCTCCCGAGGTCACTTAGTGCCAATGTCACACTCAAGAAAACACATTAAAATTTATATGCCAAAACACAACTTTATCTCACTTATTCTCTGTCCTTTGACAGACTGTTGAATGCAATTACACACTTTAATTGAAATAAACGAGTCTGCGTGTGTGTGTGAGGTAAATTTGAAATCTCAAGCTGAAGACTTTCACCGGTATACTCTTGTCATTTTGTAATTTTCTGTAATAAATCAGTCTAAATGTTTAGAACTGAACTGCTGCAGTTCACAGTTGTGCCAATAGATGGCAGTGTGACCTCATAAATAGATTTAGACAGCCAAGTATACACAATAAAATACACACATAATATATGCTTTCGTTTATACATTGATATAATTTTTAACCGAATATTGATGCTGTTAAAAAGTTCAATTAAATCTGAAACTATCCAAATTAATACTTAATTTTAAACTATCCTTAGAATAAATTATATTCTCTCTATCAAATATGTGTGTATATGTATTTATGTGTGTGTGTGTGTGTGTGTGTGTGTATGTATATATATATATATATATATGTGTGTGTGTGTGTGTGTGTGTGTGTGTGTGTGTGTGTGTGTGTGTGTGTGTGTGTGTGTGTGTGTGTGTGTGTGTGTGTGTGTGTGTGTGTGTGTGTGTCTGTGTGTCTGTGTATATATATATATATGTATTTATAATTTTATGTACTAAATATATATATTTTTAAATGTTTTTAGTGCATGGTGCTAAAAAATACTATTTCCAGGATATTTGCCAAAAAGTCATAACATTCATAAATGTTATGAATTAGTATTAACTTCTTCATTCATTGTAATTTATATTTAATTTTAAATTAAAAATATTAATCTGATTCTCCTTTAGAAATCACCTTTATAACATTCTCTATTCTGAATGTTTTAGACTTATTCAAGTCCCTGGATTGTCTTACAATTAATTTTTTTGTGATGTTTGCATTTTTTTAGCTGATATTTCATGCATAATCTACTAAATATCCCATCTTAATATTTTAACACTGCAGTTGCACCGTTCATGCACCAGGGGTGCGCAAGTGAGCAGACTCTAAGCCCCGCCCACAGTGCCTCCCCCTGAGTTTGCCCCTCCCATTTCCTGTCGTTCTCCCCGCCTCCCCTCACACCACACCCTGCCATCTGGCACTGAGTCACCCCTCGCTCGCCCCCCTCTCTTTCTCTCCGCTCTCATTCCTTCCTCTCCACACAAAAACAGGATGAAGGGCCCCTTTCAGCTCCGAGGTTACCCTCGGCAACCGGAGCCTTGGAAACTCCCCGAAACACACACACACACAATCATGGGCATTTAAAGTTTAAAGGGACGGCGTCTCTCGTCAGCTGCTGCTGTGTTTTACATTTAAAGCCCCAAACAACGAACACCTGCTCTGTTTCTTTCTCTTTCTCTCCTGCATCTGTCTCTCTTTCCTTTCATTCTTTCTTTGTGTCAAACTCTGAGCTGCATTCCTGCAGTCAGCAGTGTTACTGAGCGAGTTGTTTTCTATTAGATTACTGAAGTATGGAGTGTGTGTGTGTGTGTTTGCTGACGAGTACATTCCCTTTCTCTCAGGAGGAGAAACATTCTTTCCTTGAAGACTTTAAAAGTGCTTGCGTCGGTTTAAAAATGTGTAGCTTGTTTGAAATTTGTCTGATTCTCAGAATGTTGGAAGAACAAAGATTCAAATTCAGAAGTAACAGATTTCCTCAAGTTGCTGCAGGAAAGTAAATCCACAAAAGACAGGTTGTATTTATAACAAAAGCCTCAGTAAAATATAAGAAATGACTAATTTATTCCTCAATAAGTCACATTCAGTGAACATTAAGACTGTGGTGTGTCTGTTCACTAAACTGTTATAAATTTAAGTTTTAGTATAACATTTAGTATGAACTTTTCTCCATATTTAGAAAACGAATAATTTTTTAGGAGGGGAATGAGGTAAAGTTTGTTGTTTTGCAATAAGTTTAGTGTGCAGTGTGTGTTTGCTGCCACTAGAGGTGCCAGCGCTCCACCATAAACTTCTACAAGACAAAGGAGGCTGTCAGCAATACACTTTAAACTAAAAATAATCTGGAACGAAAGAGAGAGAAATGAAAGAACAAAGTTCCTCTTTGTGTGATGGTATTGTACTGAGCTTGTGGTTGGTTTGCTGATGAGGTGGAATTCACTTGCTTACACTTTAACATGCTGGGCGTGTGTGTGTGTGTGTGTGTGTGTGTGTCTCACTGTGAACTCCATCGCATATACTCTTGCCTTGTATGGGAAAAGAAGAGTGTATGTGTGTGTGTGTGTGTGTGTGTGTGTGTGTGTGTGTGTTTAAACTGAGATCAGGAGTTCCAGAAACAGCAGACATGATGTCTGTGGCTCTTGCTCGACTATTAAACACAGAAAAATAATCATTTTAATGTAAGACAGACAAAGAGACGGACATAAGTGGAAAGACAGCTGGACACTTACAGAAATAACCACAAACCTTCTGCTGTGTGTGTGTGTGTGTGAATAGTTTAGGGTGTAGTTACTGTCATCAGAAGAGAGCTAAATTTGACCAAACCTCCCATTAGGAACAGTTTCATCTTTTGGAGATATATAATGGTATGTCAGTGATATGTCCTCATTTCGAGGTGTGTGTGTGTGTGAGCTCTTTTGTATGAAGCAGATGTGTACTGAGGCTGGATGCCATGAGAGGAAGATAAAAGCCCGAATGGATGAATAGACCTCAGGCAATACACAAATACAAAAGACAGCAGGACGTTTACAACACAATCCAGAAACAATAACATTAAAGAGCCCGTGTTTCAAAGTTCCTGACTGAGCAAACACACACACACACACACACACACACACACACACACACACACACACACACACACACACACACACACACACACACTTACTTGTAAATGTAGTGTTAATGTAACACAGATGTGCTGTTGTCATGCTGCAGTTTTCATTGTGACCTGCAGAGGCGCCATTGGCTCATAAATGAATTTTGGAAGAGTGTGTGTGTGTGTGTGTGTGTGTGTGTGTGTGAGAGAGAGAGACCAGCAGCCATTTTGAATACAGATCCCATTTTATGAATCACAGGCAGTGAACTGCAGAGACTATGTCTGTGTGTTCACTGGCTGAGCGCATAATCAATCACACACTGTACACACACACACATTTAAGATCGCATTATGCTGTTGGCGGATACGTGAATTAATCTCGCTGTCTAGTCTTCACTCTCTTTCTATTTATTTTTTCTGAACTCAGTCACAGATTCAAGCTGTTTATTATTTATGTAGCATATTTCATCCACAATGTTATTTTGTGCTTTACAGTATGGGATTTATAAAATAATCAAAAATGCATAAAAGTAGAAATAATAAAAAGGGAAACAATTATTACAATTTATTTAAAACATATGGAAGAAGTTGCAAGTAGCCTATTTTAATTCTTAGGTATATTCAAATTATTTGTTTATTTATTTAAATATATTTGTTTATTAGGTAATGTATTCTAAAAATATATATCTGGAAGGAGTAATTTAAGAATTCAAATGAAGAGATTGAGTGAATTCAACATAATTAGCTTAAGTTAAATTAACAGCCAGGAAATTTACAAGAAGAAAATATAAAAATACATGTATAAAACTACATAAAAATACAATGTCCCTCAAAGATGGCAATACCAGAAATCCTTGTCCTTGTGGGGACAATTTTTGGTCCACATGAGGAAAACAGCTTATAAATGATAGTAAGTGATGCTTTTTGAAAATATAAAAATGCAGAAAGTTTTCTGTGATGGGTAGGGTTCGAAAACAGTATAAAAATCATTGTGTTTATGGAAAGTCCCCATAAAACATAAAACTCAACGTGTGTGTAATGTAATCCAGAGCTGGTTCACTCTCTTGAGCGTTTCCATATGCTGCTGTAACTCAACACACACACACACACACACACACAGATGCCAGAGACAAATGTACTGCTCGGAAATGAGGTGCAGAGAGAGAGAAAAAGTTTGAATGGAGGAGAGAAAGTATTGAGAAAGACATTAGAGAAAGAATAAAGGACAAAAATGGATAGAAGAGAACAGGCCAGATTGCAGATGAAGATGTTTATCTGATCTTGATTGTGTTTCATGCAATATGAACGAAGGAGGTTATCACACACACACACACACACAACACACAAGCTGACGCTGTGTGTGTCTGTGGTCCTTCTCTGGAGACTCGTCAGTAGTGTGAACTTTAGTCTTCACGTTTCATTGAAGCTGTTGGGCGTTTGACTCTCAACCCTGACCTCTGACCTCCTCCTGCTCACCTCACAGTCTGTCTTTAGAACAGAAATGCCGACACACTGGTGTGTGTGTGTGTGTGTGAGTGTGTGTCCTTGTTTATATTACATTGCGGGGACTAAATGTCCCCAGAATGATAATAAAACCTGAGATCAACTACATTGTGTGGACCAGCCAGCAGTCCCCACGAGGGAAATGGTTTAATAAATATTCTAAACTTTGAATTTTTAAAATGTAAAAATGCATAAAGTTTTCTGTGATGGGTAGATTTAGGAGTAGGATTAGTGTAAGGGGACAGAATATACAGTTTGTACAATATAAAAACCATTATGCCTTTGGAGAGTCCTCACGAAGATAGCGGACAAGTTTGTGTGTGTGTGCACGTGCACGGTTCTCTTTCTTTTTTGGATTATATATTTCCTTTGATTTTTCGAAGGTGAGTCTTTTTTTTCTTTATTTTTTTTGTGGTAATTTGATCTATGAACTAATTTTACAACTAAAAAATCCAGGACAAATAACGTGCACGTGATCTTTTTTTTTTTTTTTTTTGGTGCCCCCGAACCCACCATAGACGTGAATTTTAAAAAAAGCCTCTCAATTGACATGAGTTCTTAACTGCACGTATGATAATCATCAAAGAATTTGAAAATTGTTGTTTAATGCAGTATTACATGAAGTGTTGTACATATATTAACTGGACACTGATGTCACTGCTTGACGTGTTTCATCAACTCCCCAAAAACCCATGTAGCCTGTATGAGAAGTCAAATACTGTGCACAGCCTTACAGAAACATCATTTTCAGCTGCTTTTTTTGAATCTGAGGCCACTATCTTAAACACACATGAGTACTTAACCCCATCTCTTTTTGTGCATTTCTAGTTAAGAAAGATCAAGAGGGATCTGAAGAGAAGAAAAACGCTCAGAAGAAGAAGGTGAAGGAGCTGAAGGTGCTCGACTCCAAAACATCCCAGAATCTCTGTGAGTAGTAGCCAATACACCAATGTTCATGCAGATGAGAAATATCTCACTAGTTTAACAGTAATTTATAGTGTTGTTTGCTCAGAACTGTGTGTGTGTGTGTTTTCCAGCTATATTCCTGGGTTCAAACAGGATGCCTTATGAAGAGATGAAGAATGTCATCCTGGAGGTCAATGAGAAAGTTCTCTCTGAAAACATGGTGCAGGTATGAAAGAGTGTGTGTGAAAGCTGTCGTATTGATTGAGTGGATCTTTGATGTCCATCTGACGTTAAAGTTTAGTTCATTTTTAAACTCTGTTGCGCACCAGTGAACCGCACAACTTGCTTCTTCTCAAAATGATTGTGAAAGCAATCCGGCCTAACGTGAACTGATAACAGCTGTTAACATGTTAACAAACCAAACGCAAATCTTCCACGAGAAAGCACCGACTTCAGTTACCTGGATGAACCGGTGTTATCAGTTTTTATAGGTTGTTATCTGGGGATAACGTAGCGCTGGATGGCTCATTTGACCAATCAGAATTGAGTATTCCACAGAGCCGTGTAATAACCACTGATAACATACTTTGACCGGCATAAAATAATGCATGTCTTTGTCTCCTGAAGCCTTAAAAGCTTGTGCCCCCCCCCCCCCCCCATTTTCTCATGATAAATTTTCTCACAATCTCCACATTATAAAAAGTGTTTTTTTTGTGATCACCATAATTCTGTCACAATGTTCACTTAATGAAGTGGTTTTCTTGTGATTTCGACATTAAAGGCACAGTATGTAAGTTTTCCCGCTAGAGCTCGCTTATTCAAAACAATAACAAAGGCATAGCTTGAACGAGCGTGAAATCAGATCTAAAGGTCGGCTTCCGTTAACTAAAGTCACTTTCTGTGTTGCAGGTTACAGCTGGATCTGTTTTTGAAAAAATCAGCAGTGATTGATTTTATTTTATTGTTATCTTCAAAACTTAATCGCATAATGTCACTTAATTAACCGTTCTTTAGTTGTTGTTTTTTTCAGTTACTAACAAAGTGTTTGGAAAGGAGACCTCAGAACTCTGTAGCAAGAACTAAAAAGCGCTGTTGCTCAGAAAAAGCTGAAATGTTAAGCAATGTTATAATTATAATTAATCTTTTTTTCTATTATTTGTTTGTCAAGTCAAGTCACCTTCATTTACATATGGCGCTTTTAACAATATAGATTGTTTCAAAGCAGCTATACAGTGATAATAGAAAATTAAAGTAACAGAGATTGTTTTGGCTTTACAGCTGCTCTAGAATAAAGTTATTGTCCAGCTAAAGTTAGTTTTATACAAGCCTTGTATAATTGTATAAATGTATAATTCAAAAATTTGTATCGCTTCCACGTAGCCATGTGAAAACCGGAATTATCCCGACAACGTTTTATCTGTACAGAGATAAAGGGAAGGAGGCCTTCACAAGGGAGAGACTAGTGACACTTCAGGACTCATTATCGTCGTGTCCAGGCGCAGGTCCTTCATCAGATCCAGATACGGCCTGGATCCGGTGGACTGCGGTAAACCTCGGGATAAACGGAGAGACTAACATTAGTGTAGACTCCATATGATTGTATCAAGTACATCAGGATTTATGGGAAGGGTTCCCGGTTCCGGCTGACCTAATCTACGCAACCTAACATTGAATTATAGAAGTCTATAATGTGTTGTGTGTATGCTAGGCCAAAGAGATGTGTTTTTAGTCTAGATTTGAACTGACAGAGTGTGTCTGCTTCCCGGACAATGTTGGGAAGACTGTTCCAAAGTTTTGGTGCTATATAGGAAAAGGATCTACCGCCAGTCTACTAAGTATCTCATCACTCCTGCAAACAGGAAGGGGGCTAGAGCAAATTACAGCGCCTGACATCGTACTTGCGAGTTCACAAACCTCTTTAACGTTAATTTTGGTGATCTTTGACTGGCGAAGTTAAACATCATTAGTGCTGACGTGAATAATAATCTTAGAGAATTTACAATTAGCATTAGCCAGCACTTTTAAATTTGCTTTGATATCAGGTGCTCTGGCTCCCGGCAAACATGTGACTATGGTGGCTGGTGTCTCTATTTTCAAGTTCCGTGTAATAGAATCGGCCAATAACTAGGGCACAACAGGATTCTCAGTGGGTGTTTCACTGAGGGGGGAGAACCTGTTTAATGTTGTTATCAGAATGGAAGAGCGGTGTTTTGTCCCGCGACTACAGCATCTCACGGTCACCCAGTTGCCCTGCTGCACGGGCTCTAAAGCCGGAACTGAACAATATACAGAGTTTTCTTAGCTAGTCGCATCCAAAGCAGTATCTAAAGCCCTTGCACTCTTACTATCCTCGATTAAAGTTTGAATGCCTGTCTCTAGTTCTGAAATCTTCTCCATCAGCCTGACTGTCTCCCTGCATTTATCACATGTAATTCCTTTAACCCTCTGGGGTCCTATGTGTTTTTGGGGTCCTGGAGGTGTTCTGACATGCTCTAACATTTGTGCTTTTTTCAGTTATTTATAAACATGTTAATGGCAAAGGTGTAAATTCACTCTATATATTGCCTACATAAAGCCTACATTGGAACAAACACTATAATAGCATCCTAGTTGATGACTTTATTTTTGACAAAACAAACAGCCTAATATATTTAACATTTGAGCAGAAATTGGTGAACAAAAGCTTATTCAATGTGGCAGTAGTCTATAGTTTAGGCTACAGTAAACAGTTAATAATCTATCCAAAAACTAGTCAACGAAATGTTGTCTTTCATATTTCGTCTGTAACATAGGCATATCGTTTGTTGTTTTTATGAGCCTATATTAGGGCATACATATTAATTTGCAGTTTAATACGTTGGTAATACAAAGACATTTTAACGTTATTTCAACATATTTGACACTTTGCATGTGTTGCTTCAGATCATTTGCGTTTGAATACCGCGCGCTCTCCGTGGGCGTGTCACATTAGCAGAATAATGAGCTAAGATAACGATAATGAGATCGGCTGACACCTCTCTCTTTTTTAATAGATTACATAAACAGAGAATATTTATTTTAGTTTTGAATTAGATATTTTAAAAGTACAAACTTAAATGATAATAAAGATATATTGCTCGTGCTTGTGTGAATAGTATTCGCTGAGCTTTGTTTAAGTTTAGAGACGTGCACCAGAAAAAAATTTAACGGAGACATAGAGGCAGAAAGCACACCCTGTTTATTTTCTTCATTTTACAAAAGCACACGGTTTTGATGTTAATGTGAGTGTACACAAAAAAAAGAAGACCCTCTATAGTTTATAATCATGTGTTGATTTTATTTATATGACCAAAAATGACGGAGTATTTTAAGTCTATGTTGCTGCTATGTGGAAAAAAAACAGCAAAACGCGCTGGCGCGTTTCTCGACCCCAGAGAGTTAATGCTGACAGAGAATGCTATACTATACATGTGACTTGAAGTGCAAGTGACAATAACAGGAGAAGACATTACTCACCGTGTTTGTTGACTGATTCTACTTACCTTAGTTGCTTGATAGACTCATTAAAGGCGTTTGCGAAAAAACCGGCAAAAGACGGTAAGCACGGATGGCAGGTTAACAGGCTAGCGAAATACTAGCGTGTTGTGCTAGCGATAATGATTTAGATAAAAGCTAGCGATGTCAGATTAATGTGATAGGCAATATTAGACAATATCTAATATATGTTGATGAATAAGTTAAATTTAGCAAATACGAACAGCAAGGAATTATAGTAAATAGAGATTCAAACAGAAAACTATACGGAGCTTACAGACACAGACCAGCAGAAAGGCAGACAGGAACAGATTTGTTTACGAGTACACAGAAAAATGAAGCCATTATCACAAGAAAACTAGTTATGTCGAGATCACAAGAAATTTGGTCAACAGAAAATATGACGAATATTGAGCTTGGAAAAACATTTGTTGGTTTGCTGTTGTTTAAAGCAAGACCTTCAAGTTTTACAGTCCAGAATTCAAGTCCACATGAAATCAAAATAGCTATTTTGGGTCTTATTGTGAATGAATCATCAGTGCATGTTATTTCAAAATTAAAAAAATTATTCTTCAAAATCTTTTGTCAAAATGTAATGACTGGTTCTGAAACAACTTTCCTTTTTGACATCAGTCCCTCTTATTTTTTTATTGCCACCTTCATACCAGTCACTCATCTATCATCATGATATTAATCAAGTCCCACTTTCTTTAATACTCCGTTTCATCTCATAATGTTTTGAAGCTTGTGACTTTTATCTCACAATTCTGACTTTTTTTTCTCACAATTGCGATTTTACTTGCATGATATAAATTCGCAATTGTGTGTTATAAAGTCAGAACTGTGGGATGTAAACTCGCAATTGCGAGAATTAAATTTGCAATTCAGACTTTTCTTTTTCTCGGATTTCCATGTTTAAATCTTGCAATTCTGACTTATCTGTTCTGACTTGCAATTTCCTATTATCACTGTAAAGCTGCTTTGAAACAGTCCATATTGTTAAAAGCACTATATAAATGAAGGTGACTTGACTTGACTTTATATCTCCCAGTTGCGTATTATAAAGTCACAATTGCGTGTTATAAACTCAGAATTGTGTATATATATAATGTCTTTTTTTCTTTAGAATTGGACTTTATTACTTGCAATTGTGAGTTTATATCTCGCAATTGTGACTTTATATCATGCAATTCTGACTTTACATCTAGCAATTCTGTGAAATAAAGTCAGCATGTCTCCAATGAAACCTGCCAATCTGTGTGTGTAAACTTTTAGTAGGCGAACCAAAATGGACAAAACTGGTGAAACTGGTGTCTTCTCCTGAGTGGTTTTCTAGTGGTAAACATCTTACTGTGTGTGTTTCAGAGTTTGCTGAAGCTGCTGCCGGAGCAGGAACAGCTCAACACATTAACAGAGCTGAAAGACGAGTACGAGGAGCTGGCTGAGTCGGAACAGTTCGGAGTTGTGGTGAGAAAGGCATACAATACTGACTTCTCAGAAACACAATCACACAGAGACAGAGAGAGCATGTGTGTTTCTGTCTCCAGATCAGTTCAGTGAAACGCCTGAAGCCCCGTCTGAGCGCCATCCTCTTCAAGCTCCAGTTCGAGGAGCAGGTGAATAACGTGAAGCCTGAAGTGGTGGCGGTGACGGCCGCCTGTGAGGAGCTTCGGAAGAGCGAGGGATTCGCCAAACTGCTGGAGATCACGCTGCTGCTGGGAAACTTCATGAACGCAGGATCGCGCAACGCCAAAGCTTTTGGATTCAGCATCAGTTACCTGTGCAAGGTGATGTCCTGATCTGCTCTGATTGACAAAAGCGATGAACACTACATTTTGTGTGCATTTGATGTCTTTTAAACTAGCAACTTTTCATATAGCTCATCTAGCATATCGGGAAAACACTTTACAATAAAAACATCCCAATTGTTAATGTTATTTAGAACTAACAATGAGCAATGCATTTGTTACAGTATTTATTCATCTTTAATGTTAAAGGAATGGTTCACACAAAAATTAAAATGATTTCATAATTTACTCACCCTCAAGCCATCCTAGGTTTATATGTATATTCTTTCAGCAGAACACAATTGGAGTTATATTAAAAAATATCCTACATAATGGGAGCAAATCCATCCATCATAAAAGTAATCCATACGACTCCAGGGGGTTAATAAAGGCCTTCTGATTTTTATAACTTTATAAACTATAATCGCTGGTTTTCGGTAACGGCTGTATATGGGTCTAGTTCCGGCAGAAGAGTGACCTCTGACCCGACGCATGAACTCCCTGAAACGCCTCCATTGTCGTCTTGAGTTTTCTTCCGGGAACGGACACGTCACAATATTCCTCATTTAAATAATTAATACACAGAATAAAGGGGCGGGGCCTGGTTGAGTTAGTTAGTAGTGTGTTAATCTGGCGGTTATGGTAAGGGGTGGGACATTTCCTAAACACACTCAAAGCGCTCGACCAATCACAACACACTGATCCAGCCGACCAATCAGAGCACAGTGTGCTTTTCAGAAGGAGGGGCTTCATAGAGACAGGAACTAAACAGAGCGTTACTGACAGACTGGGAAGAGAGGAGCCACAACAATGGAGAATATGAGGAAAATAATGTGTTTTTTGAACATTCAAGCATGAAAACCTATTCTAGTAGAGCCCAAAAATTAAGACTTTGAAAAAGACCATAATAGGTCCCCTTTAACAAATGGAACCTTAAATTGTTACCAACATATGTAATGATTCTCTCTATGGGATGGATTTGTGTTGCCAATATTTGTGCCATTTATTGCACAAACATTAGAAATAAATGCATGGGATTACTAGAGAGAACACATTTTGTACCTTTTTTGTGTTGCTCCCCACAAAGTAAATAAGTGTGTGTGTGTGTGTGTGTGTGTGTTTAGTTGAGAGACACTAAATCAGCAGATCAGAAACAGACTCTCCTGCACTTCCTGGCGGAAACATGTCAGGAGCAGTACCCTGAGGTCATGACCTTCCCAGACGAACTCATCCACGTGGAGAAAGCCAGCAGAGGTCAGTCTCAGTCCAGTCTTCACGTCACTGATTATGCTTTCCTTATTCTATATACACTACCATTCAAAAACATTTTTTTTAAAGAAATTAATACTTTTATTCAGCGAGTATGCATTAAATTGATCAAAAGTGACAGTTGACATTTGTCATGTTACAAAAGATTCTTTTTCACAGTTTTCCACAAAAATATGAAGCAGCACAACTTTTTCCAACATTGATAATAAATCATCATATTAGAATAATTTCTGAAGGATCATGTGACACTGAAGACTAGAGTAATGATGCTGAAAATGCAGCTTTGATTACAGGAATAAATTACAGTTTACTACATATTTACATAGAAAACAGTTATTTTGAATTGTTATAATATGTCATAATATTACTGTTTTTACTGTGTTTTGATTAAATAATGCAGCCTTGGTGAGCAGAAGAGTCTTCTTTCAAAAACGGTCAAACGAGGTATGGTTTCTTAAAAAAAAAAATCTCTCTCTCTCTTAGTGTCGGCAGAGACGCTCCTGAAGAATATAGATCAGATGGGAAAGCAGATTAAAAACCTGGAGAAAGACATTGAGACGTTCCCCCCTCCGCAGAGCGACAAGGACAAATTTGTGGAGAAAATGACTATATCCTTTATTTCCCCTGACCTGTTCCCTGACAGGAAGTGTCACTTTGGTTTCCACTGTCATTTCTGCAAAAATAAATGTTATATAAATAAAGTGTCAATGATCCATTGTGATATCACATCCTGTTTGGGTTCTAGATGAAGTGTGCCGTCCTGCGAGCGTCCATTAAGGAAGTTTGGGAGGATGTTTGTTTTAGTACTTGCTCTCTGTTTGAAGAGAAAAACAACTAATTTCATGCGTTTAATAATGATTTCTAAATCTAAATATAAAAGCTGATCCCTGTATAAGTGATATTGAAGGTGTGTTTTTCTTAACGGAGTCCTGCACAGTTTTGTATCGACGGCTCGTGAGCAGTTTGAGAAGATACAGCTGATGCACGAGAACATGGAGAAGCAGTATGAGGATTTGGGCAAGTTCTTTGTGTTCGACCCCAAAAAGATGAGCCCAGAAGAGTTATTCGGTGACCTCAACAACTTCAGGACCATGTTCCAGGTGAGATCACAACCGACGGTCCACAGAAAATTGACCAGTATTTACCTTGGATAAATATGGAAGCTTTTTTTCCCAAAATTCGGACACTTGCGTGTTTGCATCTCACAATTCTGGCTTTATTCACCTCATTATGTAGCAGCGCAGAATGAAGCTGATTTCTGGGATTGTGTGAGCACTTCTGATAACAAAACGCAGCAAATGGTCAAATAAAAAAATAAGCTGAATAACTCTAATAATTCTGATTTTATAACTCGCAATTGCACGAGTTTAACTTTTGTAACATGATAGATGTCTTTACTCTCACCTTTGATCAATTGATTCCATCCTTGCTGAATAAGAGTATTAATTTATTGTAAAATATGAGTTTTAATCACCCCAAACTTTTAAACCGTGTTTATAGTACCAACATGGGTGTTAATGTTTGCTTGCTTGTGTGTGTGTGCGCGCGTGTGTGTGTGTGCGTGCAAGTGTGTGTTTGTGCACGTGTGTGTGTGCGAGTGTGTGTGTGTGTGTGTGTGTGTGTGTGTGTGTGTGTGTGTGTGTGTGTGTGTGTGTGTGTGTGTGTGTGTGTGTGTGTGTGTGTGTGTGTATGTGTGTGGGTGTGTAGCATATGGTTCAGTCATCAGTCTGTTTAGTATATTAAAACAGACTTTTGTCTAGACTTGCATTCATACTTGCATTCTCTCTGTCATAAAGGGAGCAGAGACTCCATGTCAAAAACACACACACTTTATGATTGTATCTGTTCTGTGATTTCATCTGTTCATCATAATACTTTATAACTTTATATTCTCCTTCAGCTGAACAAACAGAAGAAGATCTGAATCCGAGATCTTGAGTTCAACTCTTCACCTCACTGCATTTATGTGCTTTTTTACAGCAAGCGGTGAAAGAGAACCAGAAGCGGAAAGAAGCAGAGGAGAAGATTCGTCGAGCCAAACTGGCAAAAGAGAAAGCAGAAAAAGAGAAAGAGGAGAAACAGAAAAGAATGAACGCTGGACAGATACTCAACATCAATGATGGTAAAGATTGTGTGTGTGTGTGTGTGTTGTGAGATTCAGAACACTTTGCTTTCGCACATTTCATGAATACTACATCTAACATAAATGAGCTCTCTCTCTCTCTCTCTCTCTCTCTCTCTCTCTCTCTCTCTCTCTCTCTCTCTCTCTCTCTCTCTCTCTCTCTCTCTCTCTCTCTCTCTCTCTCTCTCTCTCTCTCTCTCTCTCTCTCTCTCTCTCTCTCTCTCTCTCTCTCTCTCTCTCTCTCTCTCTCTCTCTCTCTCTGACCTACTTTTCTGGTCTGGCTGTAGTTTAAAACTTTTGGGTCAAATTTCCACTCTCATTATTACTGCAGACCTGTGTGTGTGTGTGTTTGAGGGAGGTTGATAGTAAAAGATGGTAATAAGGTCTCTTTTGTTAATATTAGTTAATTCATTAGCTAACTTGAACTAAATTGATAGATATATTTACAGCCGGAATTAATCTTAGTTCAAAAAATTTAGTTTTTCATTGTTCATGTTAATTCATTAACTAATCGTAATGGATAACTTTTGATAGTTTTTATAAATGTTGACTAAAAATTAAGATTAATAAATGTTGTAGAAGTATTGTTTATTGTTAGTTCATGTTAACCAATGTAGTTATTTATCAGTTAAAATTTAATTAAGTATATAATTATAAAATACATATTTTATTACTTTTTTTATCGAAGGGAAAGGAAAACAATACAACAAATAACAAACAATATAGAACTTCCAAACACAGATACAATTTATCCTTTCCACCCTTTTTTGTTTTTACCTCCCACTTTTAAACAGTACACGGACACATATACACATAAAAAATAAATAATAATAATCAAAAACAAAACACTCTAATAAGAATGTAAGAGGGAATAATTAAATTAGATCACAGAGTGCCGTGTTATAAACAATAAACCATATTTTATTACTCATTTATTTTTTAAATTTGAATTTTCCTTCATATTTTTTTTTACCTTTAATTTATTTAATTTATTTCAGTTTAGTTTTAGTAACTTCAGTACTTAACTTATTTGATTTAAGTGAGATGCCAAGGCATTTTTAGTTTAAGTTTTTAATCTAGTTTATAAATCAGCTTTATTATGTGGGTGCCACGATAACATTTGAGGTTTGATTTGCATACAGATGGCTGATTTGAAAGTCAGTTGAAAGAACACACACACACACACACACACACGTATGTTCTTTCCACAAGACTACAGAAATCCGCATGCATCTCATCTGTTTGTTTCCCATCTCTCAATCCCCCCCCCCCTCTCTCTCTCGCGCACACACACACACACACACACACACACACACACACACACACACACACACACACACACACACACACACACACACACAGGGTTCATTGAACTCTCAGGGTTGAATATTTGAAATGTTTGGCCTCGACATTCCCACATTCTCAAACACACACACGTTATCTTTAGTTTAGCAGTCAAACCCTGAGAATTAGATAAATCAAAAGTGTTTCCCACATTAGTCTCCGCAGTTCCTGTGGACGGTCAGTGGGTGTCAGTGTTGTGTGATAGATACTGTGTGCAGACAGATGTCAGACAGATGTGATGGTCAGCACTGTGGTGATGCTTCACATAAGAGTGTTTAATGGCTGATGATGGTCTAATGCGGCAGAATGTGTCATGAGGAGCACTAAAGCGCTTCACTAACAAACAGGGTTACATTGTGTGTCCTCTACAAAAACTGACTGTGGTAAAGAAGAGTTTCTACCAAAAGACCCCAGTTACTGGGTATGAATAGAATTGAACTGTTAAAATATCAAGATTTTAGTGTATGATCTTTGATGCTGTAATTGGTCACCACGTATTCATCAAATTAGTGTTTAAACGGTCCCGCAGTGTAATATATTTTTAATGTACAAATATTCCATGTGGTCTCTCAATGATGAAAACTACATGCACAATAATTAATCAAATTTAAATAAATAAAATTAATTATATATATAAAATATATACTGTATAACTATGTATGTATATATATATATTTTTTTTTTTAAATATTAAATAAAATATATTAATTTTAAATACATTTAAGAAATTTTAAATTGTAATTAAATTGTATAAAATTACAATTAATAACAGAAATGCTTCATGAAATATGAACAAGTTACATTTAGATTTGACACAATACTGGAGGGAAACACTTATTGTGTCTTTTCTAAAATAGAACTCTTCATTTTTCTATTTTCCAGTGATATTATAATATATACATTTATAATATGTAATATGCAGCAGGGAGAAAATCTCAGCAGATCAGATGTGCTGTTCCTATAACACACCTCACGGTGGTGTGTGTGCACTGCAAACAGCTCTGTGTGTGTGTGTGTGTGTGTGCGTGCGTGCGCGCGTGCGTGTGTGTGTGTGAGAGAGATCTAGGTTGTCAGGTCAGACACAACCATCTGGCTGCAGATTTTCTGGGGATTACAGTGAGACTAGCAGTGTGTGTGTGTGTGTGTGTGTGTCTGTATGAGCTGCATACAGACACACTGTTCAGTGTTCAAGGTTTGTGTGTGTGTTTATGAAGGTTGGTGTGTGAGTTTGTGTATATTGGGAGGAGGTGTGCGTGTGCGTGTGCGTGTGCGTGTGCGTGTGTGTGTGTGTGTGTGTGTGTGTGTGTGTGTTTATGGGGGGCAGGGAAATTAGATCCATAAATCTTTAACCCCATGTTGTCCAGAGAGGATGTGATTTAAACCATCTGTCTACACACACACACACACACACACACACACACACACACACACACACACACACACACACACACACACACACACACACACACACACACACACACACACACAACCCTGAAATCATTCACTATATCAAGTGGATTGAAATCAAGCCACACGCTTTTAACAAAAACTATTTTACACAAACAAACTATTTTCAGAGCATACAGTCCTTCCCATCGTGTGTGTTTGTGTGTGTGTGTTTCAGTTATGTAGGTCAACAGTGTGTATCAGTGTGTGTAAGGTAGGGGGTGCTGTCTGCTGTAACTGGTGACTCTGATGATGTTTACATTCCCATGATCCTTTGCTCCTCTCTCATCTGATGTCACTGTGGCTGAGACTGTTGCTCTCTAGTTCTACAGTTCTGCATGTGTTTCAGCAGTAATACTTTGTGTGTTTGTGTGTGTGTTTCAGATAGTGATGCTGAGACCATTATTGATGTATAATATTAATAGTTTTTTTTAAAAAATGTGTGTGTTTAATGTTGTATTTGTGTGTTTCAGATGGAGATGAGACTGGTATCATGGATGGTCTGTTGGAGGCGCTGCAGTCTGGAGCCGCTTTCAAGAGGAAGAGAGGACCACGACAAGCAGGTAACACACACACACACACACATCATTACAGTTCATTTGTCAGATGTGCAGTTATTGCTGGTATTGAGGGAACACAGAATGCAGAAATGTTTCAATTGTGAAAAACAACTACATATAAACTGGACACATGCTGGTTTGTGGGTTTGATTTCCAGGTAAAGCATAATGAAATGTGTCATTTAAATTCAGTGTAATTTGCTTTGGATAAAAAATGTGTCTGCATTCAAAAGCATTCAAAAGTTTGGGGTAAAAAAAAAGTTAATACTTTTATTTAGCAATCTATGCATTAAGCAAACGTAACATTACAAATGCCTTTTACTATATTACTATTTCAAATAAATTCTGTTTCTGTTCATCAAAGAATTCTGAACAGAGTATCACAGTTTCTACAAAAATATTAAGCCGCATTTATAATAATCAGAACTGTTTCTTTTGCAGTAAATATAATGATATAATGAGGAATGATGCTGAAAATTCAGCTTTGATCACAGGAAATAATTATATTTTAAAATATATTTGCATTATATTTCAAAATACATTAACATAGAAAACAGGTATTTTGCTATTTCACCATATTGCTGTTTTAATTGTATTTTTGATTAAATAAATGCAGCCTTGGTCGAGCGGAAAGACTTTTTTCAAAAAAATAAACTCTTACATACCCCAACCTTTTGAACAGTAATTTATTTTTTTGAAAGAAAACATTATTTCAATGTGTTTCAATAGATAGATGTATAGTTCAGAATTACAGTTGTACACAAACTATGTGTGTTTTATGTTCCCTCTCTTCACTGTATTTTAGACTTCCAAACAGTGTGGAGAAGTGCTGTGTGTGTGTGTGTGTGTGTGTGTGTGTGTGTGTGTGTGTGTGTGTGTGTGTGTGTGTGTGTGTGTGTGTGTGTGTGTGTGTGTGTGTGTGTGTGTGTGTGTGTGTATCTGTTGAATGAATCCAGATGTGCTGCTATGTGGCAATTATGAGCATACACACAATCCCTCTCTCCGCCTCCACATTCCCGCGCTTTCATCTTTTGAATTTAGTTCCATGGCAAAATCTCTTTCTGTTTTCCACCCTTTATTCCTTTCTCCATTCTGGTCATTTTTTACTTCACCATCTTATATTCCCTCTCTTTCTCTCACATAAGTTTATTTCTCTGTATCTCTGTACAGTCTTTACTCTGTTTACTTTGCTGCTTCAGACCGTATATTTTCCTTGGAATCGAATCAAAGTGTGTGTGTGTGTGTGTGTGTGTGTGTGTGTGTGTGGCATGAGTCATCAGTGGTGTTTTGTATTTTTAGCTTTTCTAAAGCAGCCCTCTACACAAGTTATGTTTCAAAACCTAGTGAGCTCCCACATGATGCTAAGGCATCCTCAATGCATTAAAGGTTGTTCCAAAATTATGCTGTCTTTTAAAATGCTTTGAATTAGTGATTTATAGCCTTTGTAGACGTTTCAAATCATTAAGAATGCTGGCTTTGAAGGGAGCTGCCTATGTAGACAGCACAAACAGAGCAACACACGCCACATGTGACTCAACCCCTCAACATATGCCACACACACATACCAACACACACCCATTCTGACCACTTGTGCGTTCTGCATATGTATGCGTTCACTCACACACACACACACAGTGTAGATGCCTTTAGACAGACCGCAGGCATGCAGTGTGGAGACAGGAGACGCCCTGTAACCTCTGACCTCTGACCCTCTGCATAATGAGTCATCAGCCAATCAGAAAGATGCTGAGCGACGGACGGCAGCTGCTGCTCGACACGCTTACAAATACACAAAATACATTTAAGTTGCAATGCATTCATAAAAACACCTCATCATTGACATAAATCTGTGTTTAGTATATTAGAAGAAAACAATCAAAAAATAAATAGAATAATAAATATATATATAATATATAAATATATGATATTAAATATTATATACTAAATATGAATCAAATTAAGTAATTAATCTAAAAAACAAAGTTTGCATATGTGTTTTTTGTTGAATATCATATTTGATACATCAGGCTTTTATGAATCATATATTCTGATATAGTGAGAGTATAGAGCTCATATTCAGGAGGAAAAAACACCCACATTTTATTCAGAGGCACAAACTGATCAAAAATATGAAATTTGGTGCAGATGCTGATATTTATATGGCCAAAATGTCCCATGAAATTCTGATGCTTGTAATGTAAATCAATGAGACTTAAAAATAGTATAGAAGACTAGATACATAAAATGCATATGAATATCAGCAGTATCACTCTATATCTCCAATAATATGTCTTAGTAAAATGATATTTGAATGCTTAGTATTATGATCAAAGCTCTGTAGTTTTAAAACCTAAAATGCAATGATGATTAAGAGATGAAGAAATAAACCTTCCTCAAAAACTGATGATCATATTTGATACTCAGTCGTTTTAACAAGATTTAAAAAAATAAAATAAAGATATATGGATAAATAAGCAAACCCAGGTTGTTTTAGACCAGTAAGTGTTCATCTTGAAATATTACTAAGAAAAGTTATAAGTTTACTTTTGAAAAATCAGTAATAACACATGAAGCACAGGCTGAAGAGGGAAGTTTTCCTATTAAAGTAAAAGGCCTTTTACTTGTTAAAGAAACAACTTTGTCATATCAAATATGATACAGCAGATTCTATAGGGTAAAAATAGAAACTCCTGTCAGAAACTCCTCAGTAGAGGATAATAGATGTTAGTCAGGAATCAGGATAGACACCATATGTCATTTTGAAGTGAAGGAAAACAAGACTGTGACAGATGTTTCCGGAAACTTTCCAGTGGTCATAAAAAAGTTTGACCCTTTTTAGGTGGACTATTTTTTTCAAAGTGCGACATGATTTGGTACGCCCTAATCCTAATGGTCTCACATGGCATTTAGGATTGAAAGTATGCAAATTAGGATGCAGCCGGTGTGGGTGTGTCTGTTTTTAGACTCTTCATTAATATACACACATCTGCCGTGTCGTGACCCCACTCACACACTCCTGACTCCTCAACGAAAGACACACACTCCAACATAAAAGACACACACAGACTAATACAACACCCTGTGCCCATCACACAATATCACTTTATAGAGACACCAAACTCACTGCCAGATGCCCACAAAACACACACACACACACACACACTCCATTGTCATGCGCACAAACACTGAGACAGACACACCCTCTCTTTAACCATCCTACGAAAAGAGCAACACACACACTCCTGTTGTCAGCAGAACAATACCACACACTTAATCTTGTTAGATGCACCACATTCTCACTTGTTTTTCAGTACAAATATATAAACATTCTTAAATCAAGGTATTATTTACTTGAGGGAAAAAATTACTTAAAATATTAAGTCTTGCTTTCTAAAAATAAAAAATATATAAATTAAGTGCTTAAAACATAAATGGAGCAAGAAACAGTCGTTTTCACTTTGAATTCAGTTCATTTTTCTGACCCCATTGGCAGATATATTTTTTAAATTTTAAACAAACTCATAATTTTTATGCATTTTTTAGAAAACATGATTTTATATATTTTGTCATTTTCCTTCACAAGAAAATGCATATTGCTTTAATAGTGTTTAGAAATATATTTAAAAAAAAAATATATATATATATATATATATATATATATATATATGAGAGAGAGAGAGAGAGAGAAAGACAATAATTTCCTGCAGTGCCTCCTGCTTCAACACTTCCTAACACTGTGAAATCATTCTTATTTTAGCTTCATTACCCTGGTGATAATTATCTCTGCTCTCTTTTTACACCCAGACTGTCTGAAACACACACACACACACACACACAGACACACACACACACACTAGCAGCAGTAAAAAGTGTGATGAACAGTTCTGTTCATAAGTTTAGGATGTAAAAAGACACCAGGCGAATGACAGGAGTGTGTGAGGTGACAGAGTCTGTTCAGATGTGAATCAGTCATTATGTGGGCCATTTATATAATGTTTACTCTCATTCTCCACTAGTTAAAGAAGTTTGTTTTCTGAAACATTAATCAGAATTAAGTGAGTTGGCTTATAACACACTCAAAAAATTTAAATGTATATATGTCAAAGGGATTATAAAAAATATATTTTTTCCCACTTCTTTTTTTCTGACCCCGCATTGTCAGATATTTTTCTTGTTTTTACCCTAAACTCACTTATTTTTGATTAATTCTTTAGAAAATAAGACTTAATATCTTATGTTTTGATATTTGTAATAGAAACCAAGAACAATTCTGAGGAAGGAAATCACTTTTTGCACTGATGTTTTGTGAGCTTGTATTATATAACTGTTTCAAAGTGCTCTGTAGCCCCGCCCACAGTGAAATGTCATTGGTCCAAAATCCACATGACCGTATGTTAAAGGTGAAGTAGTTTCTGCGACACCCCTTTAATCCCGTATCACATGACTGTAGGTTATTTACAATAAAAGGTCCAACATACTAGGTATACTTGTAGCTGTGTTGCAATGTGTCATGAGTTAGCAACTTAGCAAAACCTGCGCTGTCTCTGTCATTAATGTTAAAGATAAAGATAAAAATAGCTCACTGCTCTTGACTGAATAACTTTAGTAGTTTTAATAAGAATCAGTGTATATTTAATTCATACACTGAAGACTATGCAGTGTTTTAAAGTTTAACTTGATGACTATTTTGCCTACTTATTGTTTCATGTAATTCTGTGTTTCAAAATCCAAAATAAAAGTTTTTGTTTACATAATATATGTGTGTGCACTGTGTATAATTATTTTGTATGTATATATATATATATATATATATAAAGACACATGCATGAATATATTTAAGAATTTTTTTTATTTATATATAAAATATTAATATATAATATAAATATATACAGTATATACATGCAAATATTTCTTACATATATACATTCATGTGTGTGTGTATATATATATATATATATATGCAAAATAATTATACACAGTGCACACGCATATATTATGTAAACACAATATAACACAACACAAATTTGTATGCGATTAATCTTTTCACAGCCCTAGTTTTAATAAAAAAAACTAAAAAATCTTACATGCTTCACCTTTGAACATCAAACATTTTCTGATTGACCGTTTGTTATTGTGCCTTTGCCTTTCTAGAACATGGTGTAATAATAGAAACTTAGCATAATTTTATTGGTATTTTGTCTGAAACTATGGTTCCCGCTGTAAATGTTTATAAGGGCCTCATCTGTCTGTCACTCATTACCTGAAGCTATAATCACACCCATAACGACTTTCTCCTCAACAGACTCAGTGCTGTCCTTATCACAGCTCACACTGGACACCTGCTGGGTAACGTGTGTGTGTGTGTGTGTGTGTGTGTGTGTGTGTGTGTGTGTGTGTGTGTGTGTGTGTGTGTGTGTGTGTGTGTGTGTGTGTGTGTGGTATCATAGCTTCCTCTGAATGGTTGTGATTTGCATACAGGCTGGAGAATGTGAATGAAATATGACGTTCTCAGACAATATTCTCATATGAATGTCTCACCGCAGGAGTTTTGTTCTGCAGCCGTTGCTTGAGTGTTTAACTAGTGTGTAAACTCTTGACAGTCTCCTACTGATCTAAATCAACCAACATGGCGGCCAGGGCACATAACGGATGACATGTATGATATTCTGCTGCTCTCTCTTCTGTCAGGATATGAATCTGATGGATGTTTATTGGAATATTTCAGGTTGTTTTTAATTATTAATGTGGATGAATTGTGTGGCTTGTTTTGAATTACCGCACAGACAATAAACTATACAAATTAAATTGAGTCAACATTAAACTAAATTAAGCTGAATAATGACACTATTATCTTTGTCAGACTGCTTTAGGGCTGAAATTGTATTGGTTTCATAACCGAAGAAATTTGCAAGAATAATACTGTTATTTTCCTAATTAACGTGGAGCTGCTTTGAAATTATCTGTATTGTATGAAGCGCTATATAAATAAATAAATGTGACTCGACATATCCCTCAGCTGCTGGACAGATTACAGTAAAATATTTACAGTAATAATGCTGAAAAACATATAACGCATTTACATGTTAGGGATTTAACAACAATATGAGTTTTTACATTTATACTTTTAAACTTCCAATCTGTTAAGCTTATTTTCTATTATTGTAAAATATGGTGAGTTTGTTTTTATAACTGAGGAACGAGTTCATTAATTTGAAAATAACCAGGAATATTCCTATAAAAAGGTTTGTTGGTTGTTTTTGACTGTAGTGCTTTTAACCTTTGAACTCTTAACACCCGAGTGTGTCCTTCCTAGCATGACGTTTGACTTGCGTGAAACAAAAGTCTAAATAATAATAATAATAAAAAATTCTATTCCCCATTCTGTTTCAGCCAACAATCGAAGAGGAGCCGGTCAGGCCGTGACAAACCTTCTCGCCAAAGAGCTTCTTCAGGAGAGCGCCCCGTCCAGTGCCATGAAAAAGACCCGCCTGAACACCGAGGACAGGAAGGACTCGACTCCCGAAGACACGGGCTCGCTGGAGGATCTCTTAGATGACGCTCCGTTACGGTCAAATTAAAGACTTCCTCTGCTGGTCCTGCTGGGTAAAAGACCGAATGTGTTTTAAGGGACCAAATCTGCGAGGGCGGGGCTCTCGCTAAGCCACACCCCCTTGAGTGAGTCCATACGGCTTCCTATTGGCCGTCACACAGGAGGAGCGGTTTCGTCGTGTCACTTCACACTCATTTTGTCCTTTTCTAGCCTCTTTCGCTCTTCACACAAAATTTCATCTGTTCACCTCTCTCATCTGCTTTTTGCAAGATTCCAAAGATTTGTATATAGATTCCAGAATGTTTCATTCCAAATTCCAAATTCATCAGAGCTTCCTCTTTTCTCTGGGTTCCTTTTCAGAACAGCTGTTCTAGTTAAACTTTTTTGTTTTGTTCTTGACTTTGAAACGTATCACGTGGCTGAATGCTTGAAAGAAGTTACGTTATTGTTCTCGAAACGCACCGTGCCAATAATGTCGAGCCCATAAATGCATGTTCGATTGGTGTGTGCTTGAGGTGTTCTCACTGAGGTTCTGTAGCCCATCACGAGAGTTAAAGAAGGTCTGGTACCGGTTCACGAGATTATTTCTCTTACTTCATTCTGTCGTTTTAACTGAATTATGTTCTTTAAATCTCAAATCCTCATAACTTGGGCCACGTCGCTTTTAAATCCAGTCTCGTATAAATGATTGCGTTGAATTAAATGTCACAGTTTATGCAAAAACAGTTTTCGGGTAGAATCGATAAAAAACATGCATAAATCGTTGCGTTGCGTTGAATTGAATGCAATAAATTATTTCACAACTGTTTCATGAAATAATTGTACTCTGTTTGGTGAACGGCTGCGGTCAGTTTTTTGCGATATGTGTTTTCGTGTTTGTGAAGTGCTGTAGTCCATCTACTCTTTACTGTAACTGCTGATACACACACATTTTCCGTGTCATTTCATCATCACAAGATAGATCAATGTCATGTATATGGTTTAACTTACTGCCAGACAGTGAGTAAAACTCTCATGTGTAAAAACTGTAAAATACATTAACTTTGAGGGCAAAACTAACATTGCCGAGACCTTTGGCATTTATTGGCATTTTAACTCCTGTCATTGATGCTGAAATATCTGTTCAAACACGCACATAGATTTATTAAACTGGACTCTTTCTCTTTACAGTCTTCGCAAGATATCCCTGTGTTTTACATCTCCAACAGATACTGTTTAACAAGTCCACCTTTAAGACTGTTCTTGAGTCAAAAACTGAGTGTGTGTCAGTGAGCTCAGAGTTTCAGCTTTGCAATATGACTTACCTGAGTGTTGATGTTGGCTGAATGTTTGAGTGTCGAGATCACTGTGTAAAGCCGTAGCTCCGACTGCGTCCGTCAAGAAATCCTGAGAACATTTCTTCCAGATTATACTATATTAAAACATATATATGCGTTTATGTAATGTGTGTAAAACATCACAATTTGCTGCCTGGACACAATCACATCTGAAAGAGCACAAGGACATCCTGTCGTTTTTGAAGACAAATTTCCAATTTTTGGTATTTTTGAATTTTTGTGGACTGATTTTTTTGGAGAGCCTGCAAGCCAACCGATTCTGCTTAAAGGTCGATCGTACACGGTTTCACTTTTCTTGGAAAAGCTGGATAAAGAGCACTGGAAAAACGTTTTCTTTGTTTTGATGTTTTTTATGAACAGTTTTTCTGTCATTTTTATTGTTGATTGTTTTACTGTAATGATAGAGATTGTATTGGTGAGATCCATTTGGTCAAATTGCGTTTTGACTGTAGAGATGTTTATTCTGGTTATCTCTAAACCTACACCATTAAATTCTTTAATACTTATTCTGTTTTAGTGTGTATTTATGAACAGATTTTGGTATCTTTGGAGGGACTGAAGTTCTGAAAAGACCCACAGAAGATTAGCAAAACGCAGGACGGTGACAACCCTGGCCTGCAACACAAAAGTGTCAATAATTGCAGGAATATTTTTTCCAAAAGGTGTGTTTAGGCGTCACGCTTGTATATAACTGAAATCTGCAACAACAACAACAAAAACAAAAAAATAGAAATACGATGGTACTTTTGGGACTTTTTAATTAGTGTCATAAAGATATTTGTACAAAAAAATGGACAAACTATATTTACTCCATTTATAAAGGAACTGATGGCTCTATAAGACTGAAAAGCCATAATGTAATGTAAATATAAATATGACAATGTAAATATAAAAGTATTAAAATTATTAAAAGTTTTAGACAACAACTGGAAGCTAAATATAAATGTTTTAAAAACGAACACTACGTTGTGTTGTATTTGCTAACATTAATGCATTAGTTGACATGAAACCATGTTAATCTTTGTTAATGTTAGTTAATAAAAACACAGTTGTTCGTTCATGTTAGTGCACGGTGCATTAACTGTTAATGTTTGATTTTAAAAATGTATATGTAAAATTAATATCAAGATTAATAAATGCTGTAGATATATTGTTTGCTCTTAATTCATGTTATAATGTAGTTAATATTAAAAAGGAAAGCTTAAAGTGTTACTAAAAAAAACACCTTAATCCATCCGAGCTCCATCCCAATGTAAACCGTTGAATCCGATCGGATTAACATGCACAGTGTTGAGATGCGTATGTTTACATGCGGTTTATGTCACACGAACGCGTGTCTTTATTTATGTCTCATGTCTTATGACCTCGTCAGTGGATGAGACTAAATATTTTCTAATAAAGCTCTTCTGACATGAATGTGCACTGCACATGTTAAAGTTTTATCCGGAATGCATTTAAAGCACATGTAATTGCAATGTTCATATAAACAGAACTTTCAGAATATGAAATCTGATACAAATGTGTGGTAACATTTAAGGAACATGTGTGTGTGTGTAATTTGGTATGACGGGTACAGCATTTATTTGACATTCCTGTGTGCATCTGTGCGCTGGTTTTATGTCTCATGAGTGTGGAAAAAATGCAGCTATGATTTGGAATTTCCTCTCTGCAAATCCCAGACTCACACACACACACACACACTCACACACACAGTTCTCTGTTACAGACAGAGGTATAAATGCATTCCTCCTATAACACATGCGTGTCACAGTCTAATATCCTGTTTGTAAGTTAATTGCACGTGTGTTCATTCGGTTCGCTGTTTCTGTGTGTTCTGTGAAGTTCTCCGAGGTATGTGGGATATTTTATAAGAGATGTTCCATGAGATGGGGAGTTGGGAAATGGGTGGAATGTTTACGTTGGAATCCCTCCATTCCCTGTAACCACAGCGATTATTCCTCTAAGAATAGACCGAACTCTCCACAGATTGTTAACCAGAGCAACTTCTGCGATGCGTTTCCCCCTCCTCGTTTGTTTCATACATAAATCATTATTACTATTGCTAATGTTTAGTGTCGGGGGTTTGTTACAATCACTGATCCAGGACGGATAACAACAGGACGGTGACAACCCTGGCCTGCAAGATGAAATGGTCAAAAATTAGATGAAAAAATGTCCAAAAGGTGTGTTTTGTGGTAGTAGGCTAACTGAAATTTGAGAGAAAAAAACGGGGAAAAACATGGTAATACGATGGGACTTTTGGGACTTTTTGATTGGTGTCATACAGATATTTTTAAAATAAAATAAAAATTGGACGAACTATATGTACACAAGTAATCCATTTATAATTGAATATTACAGATGATGATGTTTTGTGAGTTGTAGTTGTTTGGGAGTGTGTTTGGTGTGGAGTTTGAATCATCTAAAGCTTCTGTTCTTTAGAGCTAAAGATCTTGGCTCTTAAAACTAACACTGCACACAACACTGTCTTTCTTTGTGTTGTCAAATGAAAGTGTGTGAGTGTTTTCATGTCACTCCTTTATGGCAGGTTTGTATTAAAGCTTAACCTCTGACCCCTTTAAGAGTTCATTAAACAGCGGCTCTCACGTTCTGACACGCTAGCATCACATCGCCACGGTTATTATTGATGAGTAAAACTATTCACAATTGTTTTTGTCTATTGAAATAAAGCTGAAATGAATGCATTAGTTGACATGAAACCATGTTAACCTTTATTAATGTTAGTTAATAAAAACACAGTTGTTCGTTCATGTTAGTGCACAGTGCATTAACTGTAAATGTTTGATTTTAAAAATTTATATGTAAAATTGATATCAAGATTAATAATTGCTGTAGATATATTGTTTGCTCTTAGTTCATGTTATAATAGTTAATATTAAAAAGGAAAGCTTAAAGTGTTACTAAAAAAAATTACAATGACATGCATAAATCTAATTAAAATGAAAACTGAACAAAAATAAAAGCTAATTCAAAATATGAATAAATGCTATGCTATAATATTAAAATACTAGAACAACACATTGAGCCAACAACACTCACTTTTCCTTCAGAAAACAAAAATCTAGATATTAAGATGAAGTGAAGTGAAAGACAGGATGAGAAAACTGTACTTATGGACTTATTAGAGAGTTCTGTGTGTGTGTGTGTGTGTGTGTGTGTGTGTGTGTGTGTGTGTGTGTGTGTGTGTGTGTGTGTGTTGACATTTGCTTCCATTTAAACACATTGTTTAGTCATAAAGGCATAGGCTTTGTTCTTGTGTGTTTCTCGTATCATTACAGAAGTCAGAACACACTCTTAATCTCTGGACTCCTTCATTTCCCCCTCTGCTTTTCTTCATTGTGTGTGTGTGTGTGTGTGTGTGTGTGTGTGTGTGTGTGTGTGTGTGTGTGTGTGTGTGTGTGTGTGTGTGTGTGTGTGTGTGTGTGTGTGTGTGTGTGTGTGTGTGTGTGTGTGTGTGTGTGTGTGTGTGTGTGTGTGTGTGTGTGTGTGTGTGTGTGTGTGTGTGTGTGTGTGTGTGTGTGTGTGTGTGTGTGTGTGTTCTTCTTCAGAAAACACAATGACGCTGCTCTGATGCCGGAAAGCTCTGGAGCAGCCGGCCAATCAGAAGGCAGGAGCTGTGTTTTCAGGCTGCTGATTGGCTGGCTCAGTGCCACCGTGGTCTCCAGGTATCAGAGGGACTGTGGGAGAGTGTGTCTGTTTCTGGACACTGAAGGAAAGAGGGAATGTGGGATGTTTAATGAGTGTGTGTCTGTTTCTGGACACTGAAGGAAGGGTGGATGTTTAATTAAGACAGGGTTTTCATTTAGACTTTAGCAGTAAATTTGGATTAAACAATGCAAAATATAATACCTATCTCTGCAAAAGTTCTGGCATCTCTTAGAAAACTGCAGTCAGTTTCAAACTCCTTTTAATATGTGTTACACAAAATAAAACATCAAGTTTGATTGTCGAGTCTGCCTATCCAGTGAGAGAACAGGAGATAGATATGAGACACCGTAGAGAAGAGAGAGAGAATATGTTATAAAAAGAAAAGACAAGTTGTTGATGAAGAAAGTGTTTCCAAACTCTATGGCAAGCCGTTTTAACATTTAATCCTTAAAACTAATATTTTTCTTTATGCTAATAGTACTTATTTTTACTACGCAGAAATGTAAGTTTAAAAATTACTAGTACCTATTAAGTTCAGGATATCTTTGGTCTAAAAAGTTACTAGAACTAAAAAATAAGTATAGTTCTAATTTTTCTTAAGTAAAGTATAATTAAGTACTAGACACTATAGAATTAGAAGTACTAGTATCTAATAAATAAAGAATAAGTACTATAGCATGAAAATAGACACTCGTTTGAAGGATTGAATGTGGCTTGTCATATAAACTCTCCTGAAGCTTTGAGATTTTTGTTTTCATTTTCATAAAATAAAGTGTATTATCTCTCACACTGGCCTAAAGTGATGTCACAATAACTTGATGCTGATCAATTATATGTACAGGATACACAGCACAATTCATTCGACATCAATGAAAACGAGAAGAAGAGGAACAGTGTCCAATAAAACCAAAGCCACTGGACAGAAAACATAAAGATGTGTCACATTAGTGAAATTTTGCTGTCAAAAAGGTCCATTTTGACTAGCGATGGTGAAGCACAGCTCCCACATAAATCATTTTCCTGCAGTCTTCTGTTGTTCAACATGACAAACTCATGTGACCAACTTGAAGCCGATGTAAAACTTGTGCTGTGAAATCTTTTGTTCCTATTGAAAATTTGCCAAACAACGGTAAACGGCACTGCTCCTTAAATCAGGACAATTAATAATCCTTCAGCCGTATGTGGATTTGTGTCAATATCCAGCATCTGCTCTGACTAATGTCCATTATTACATTATGAATGTTATTACATTATTACATTATGAAAAGATCATCCGGTCCGGATCTTCAGTCTGGATCTTCTCCTTCCGTCACTGTCTCATTCTGTGTGAGATGATGAGATGAGAGAGAGATGACCTGAACAACTGACCCTTCAGAAAGAAAGAGAATCTCTCTCAATAGTTAGTTGTCCTGATTGTTGACCTTTCCTTCTTTCTACAGGAAATAACTGTAGGATAGGACTTGATTTTCTACGGGATGCAGTTTGAGTTCATGTATGAGAATGCTCTTCTGAAATGGGCAAGTCTATTTTATTTGATAATTTTTTTTATAAGAAATTAATACTTTAATTCAGCAACGATGCATTACATTAATCTAAAGTGGCAGAAAAATAGTTATTTTAATTTTAATAACAAAATATTGATATTTTAAAATGCTGTTCTTTTCTATTCATCAAAGAATCCTGATTTTTTTTATCACGGTTTCTACAAAAATATGAAACAGCACAACTGTTTTCTACATTTATAAAAATCAGAAATGTTTTTTTGAGCATCAAATCATCATATTAGAATGATTTCTGAAGGATCATATATAATGAGTAATGATGCTGAAAATGTAGCTTTGATCACAAGAATAAATTATATTTTACTATATATTCACATAGAAAACAGGTTTTCAGTTTTAATAATTTTTAACAATATTTCTGTTTTGGTGAGCAGAAGAGACTTGTTTAAAAAAAGAAAAAACCTTACCGACCCCAAACTTGTGACTAGTAGAGTATATTTCAACAGATATTTAACAGTTTTAGAGTAATCTGAATTATACATGCATCAGCTTTTCACACTGAATGTGTCCTCTTTTGTCCAAGATTGTGTGTGTGTGTGTGTGTGTGTGTGTGTGTGTGTGTGTGTGTGTGTGTGTGTGTGTGTGTGTGTGTTGGTAAACCCTACATTATGAGGACAAAATGTCCCCATGATTAAAACGGCTTATAAAATCATGCAGAATACGTTTTTTTTTTTTTTTATATAAAAAAAATGCAGATAGTTTTGTGTGATGCGTTTGTTTAGGGGTGGGGTTGGTGTAAGGAGAGAGAATATACATTTTGTACAGTTTAAAAAAATTATTGTGTCTGGAAATTCCCCCATAAAACGTGGAAACCCAACCCTGTGTGTGTGTGTGAGCGCGTGCGCGTGTGTGTGCGCCGTTGTGTGCGTGTTGCCCTTCAGGCTCTGTCTGTCTGCTGATCTGACCACCGTGAACCACATTGTGTGTGTGTGTGTGTGTGAGTGTGTGTGTGTGAGAGAGAGAGAGAGAGAGAGAGAGAGAGAGAGAGATGGTGATTAGTAGTAAATGTGTGTCTTTATGTCCATGATACTGTGTGTGTGTGTGTGTGTGTGTGTGTGAGTGTGGTCATCTCCAGCAGAGGTCAAGCGCTCGAGGACATGAAGTGTCATGTGAGGAACCGTTAAACTGACTGATAAAGACACACTGTTTCTTCTGTTCTAAAAGTGTCTGAAAGAATTCTATTCACACTCAGACATGAACTCATGAATTCTCAAATGAAATTTACTCTGTTTCATGTGCCAGACCTTTGAACAGACTTGGACTCTTTATAATTTTCTTGTTTTCCGAGTTGAATTCAAATAAAGCTATTTTTAGTTTATTTTACTGTATTATAATAGTCATAGCATAAAGATTTCTCAAGTTGTTTGTGTAGATTAGTTCCAACAAATGTTCTAGTTGCATTGGAGAGTCATGAATTGATTCATGAATATTATTTGATCAATATTTGATATGAGCCCTTCAGTCTGTGAGAGACTCAGAGGACCGTTGCAACACTCACACACTGCGATTAACCAACTTCCTCAGTTATTACACACTTCTGGTGACTAAGGGTGAAAATTCTGTAATAATTGCATCATCTCCTCTCCTGAAACACACAAAAACCTTTTTAGATCAGTGTGAATCTCTGTTCGTTGTCGTGAATGTGTGTGAGTTCTGTAAGTGTTGAGATGTCCTAATGTGTGTGTGTGTGTGTGTGTGTGTGTGTGTGTGTGTTACACCCTCTTTATTCATGATCCTAGACACACTTTTCCTCAGTCATTGTTCTAAATACAGATTTTCCTTCATATTGTCGTCCTCGTTGGGAGTGACTGTGGTTATGTTTAGAATGACATAGCTACTTACCCAGCATGCATTTGTGGTCAAGTTCGGTCTGACTCGTAGTGCACATATATACTTCGTATAACATTACGAGAGTGTGACATTAAATGAACTGAAGCAGTTCAATTGTTATTAATATTTAAATGAGATCTGGCTCAGTTGTTGAATCTTTCCGGACAGACTCGGAGTGAGGGATTGTGGGTAAGGTAGGGCAGTAGATCTGTGGTGACTCGACGCTGTGAAGGAATTTTCTCTGCAGTTTGACTTCCTGCTGTTATTAAAGGAAACTTTTGTTGCTGTATTTCTGCACTGTGTTCAGTCAAGGTCAAGAGTTCATCTGAGAAGAACACACACACATACACACACACACACCAATTAGTTATAACAACTTAAAATTTTAAGTTGAGTTTAGTTGGATATTTAAGTTCTCAACTAATTTTAAGCACCAACACTTTAAGTTGAAACAACACAATACTACTACTTCTAATATTAAATTTTAAGTTGTGTCAACTAATCACAGCAATACTTTTTTCATTGTATATAATATATAGATCTTAATGTATTGATCTAATATATATATATATATATATGTATGTATATTATATACAATGCAAAATTATTGCTGTGATTAGTTGACACAACTTAAAATTAAATAATGAAGGAAAATACAACTTAAAGTGAAATAATCAAGGGGAAAAATAAATCAAATATATATATATAGAGAGAGAGAAAGAGTGAGAGAGAGAGAGAAGTTTTATTTAGGGATCTTTTTTAGGATTGATCCTGATTTTGTTCATCTGTTTTTATGTCGAAGTGAGACTGAAGCTTAGTTCAGTGTGATTATCATAAACTCTGTGATTTGGTTGTTTGTTTCATTCCTCACAATTCTGTAGCAAACTGTTTGGGAAACTGTGTGAGGGCAACATCCCAGAATATCCTAAGCAGCTGCTTCATTGCCTTGACAACAGCTGTCGCCATGGCGCTGAAGTGTGTCTAATGCACTTTCACACACTCACACTTCTCGTTGTCACTTTCTCTGTCTCAGCGCAGTGAACTCAGTGTTCCCTGATGTGTGTTCTCTCTCTCTGTGACGTTAATATCGTTTAGACTTTAATCTGCACGTCTTCCACTCATAGCACACAAAAATCTGAATTTGACTTGCTCTTCTGACATTACAGTTCAATGTAGACGTAGTATAACATTCACAATGCAAAACCATTTACTGAAAATAAAAACAACACTTTAAAAAAGTGCATTAACAAAAAAGTAAACTTTAATGTCAGTTGAAGAGTAATATTTTTACATCTAAAATGTATTTATAAAATATAAACATTAAACTAATATATTCCTTTCTTTAATTTTATACAAACAATTCATATAATGGCCTAATTTATGCAATTTGCAAATAATCTTTCAGGAATACAATGTTTTTGTGAGATCAGAGCAGTTTTAAGTGTAATTGTGTTGTTTTAGAGACAGCATGAGCATGATGATCCTACAGTTCTGCAGGGAGGATGTTAAAACACTCATTCACCCATCGTCCCTCCAGTTCTTCCTACCCGTTTTTATAATGGAGTTTAAAAAAAAAAATTATTTATAAGTTTAATAGATGGTAAACATAAGTTGTCGATACTTGGATGTTTTCTTCCACAACATAAATGACACACTCATATCAAAGAGGCGAATTTTAAAGCTGTTATGTTTATTTCTGAAAACGTATGTTTCGAAATAAGTATCTAGATAAGAATGTTTGGGGTGTGAGTGTGTGCAGTTTACGTTTTAGAGCAAAACGTTCAAATATAATCAAATTATGTCTACTATAGACCTTATTTTACTCACAATAAAAAAGAATTATAAAAAAAAAAAAAGAGGAAAATCTGCATAACAAAACCAGCCCAATTGCTGATCAAAACTAGCCCAATCATGGCCAAAAACAAACAAGGCAACAGTGTAAAAATCATGTGTGGGGTGATGATATATTTTATGCTGTAGAATAAATCATGTTGGACGATGGAACTGGAAGTGCTAAAATGCTAAATATATTCTGGGATTTTGCCTAGAGAAATGTGTCATACCTGCACCAAACTATTGGAGAAACTGATATCCACAATCCCTTTTTTACTTTGTGTGTTTGGTCAAAGTGGAATTATGAGGATGTGTACATCATTTTTTTGTTAATATTAATAGATGTTTTAGATCTGTTTTGTTTTATGACCAATGTTTTTTACTTTTTGTTACTTTTTTCAGTTTAAGTATGTTTATCTATCAATGATAGCTACTTGCACTCATGTGTGTATGTACATTTATTAAGAAAGTGAATCAAGTGTATTTTAATACATGTGGACTTTGTAGGTACAGTAACAAAACCAGGCTTTTTAATTTGAAGGCTCAAAAGAGAGCGTCATGCCAGCTAAACACATTTGAATTGAAAAGTAATAAAGTGTAGATTATAGCCTCTTTTTTTTTTCAAAACTGTAAAAAGGGGATTTTCTCTGATTTGCATTTCCAGTAACTCCTCAGAAGAAACTTCAAGTGTCCCTTTTTCCTGATCCGTGTATATTCCAGTCCTTCCTCCACATCTTCCCTGTTCCACATGTCTGTTTGTTTTGTTCGTCTGTCCCCCTTTTTGGATTCTAATCACTCTTTCCATTCCACTCTCTTGGAAAAGGAAAGGGTTTCCATGGTAACACCAGCTGAAGTGGAAAATACTTATTTTGTAGGAGTGCTGATGGTGTGTTTGTGTGTGTGTGTGTGGAACAGATGCGCTTCCTTGTGTTTTGTTTTTGCGGTCAACAACAGTGTGATTTTTTTTCCCTCCAGGCTTTCATGACGGAGGTAGAGAAAATGAAGCACACTTTTCTTTTTGTCTCTGCTGGATATCTCATTGCCATCTGTTAATTGTCTCAGGCTGAAATCTCATCATGCCCCGGATCATGTCGACTCTCGTGAAACGCCTTTGACCTCTGACCCCTAGCACGGTCTACCTCTCCTCTCCTCTCCTGTTTGAAACCTGGTCAAATCGCACAGCTGATAAAACACTGATGCAGTTTTGGCAAAGGAAGCAGAGAAAAAGAAAAGCCTGCAGAAAGTCTCTGTGATCCTGAAAGAGAAGATTGTTTCTCTTTAGCTGAGTTTGAGAATGCAGAGCCAAATCACTTGTTAAGATTCGTTTACTGGACAAAAAAAGTGTTTGCTGTATGGAAAACAGTGCAACAGAACTCGAGTTGGACATTGAAGTAATGTTCAGATGTTCTTTAAGGGCAAATCAAACCCTCCGGAGACTGTTGCTCCATTTTTCAATCTTTTTTAATGCTTTGGCAAGATAGTTTCTGATCTTCACAGAATATTATGCAAACTATTTCATTTGCAAAGGTGGTGAGAAAACTCATGTTGATGAACAAATTCATGCATGCATATCTACCATATATATATATACATACATACACAAACATGCACATGTATATGCATATAAACTTACTAGTATATGTAGGTAGGTGTATGTTGGTATACTGTATATGTGTGTACAGTAGCTGTGCAACATATGAAAGTAAACATGTATATGAATGCACGCAGCTGTAAACATGTATATGAATGCATGTATTTCTGTGTGTATGAACAGAGATGGTATTTCAAATACTTGTTTAAATAGGCCTATGTCATTTTATTTTCGTATACAATAACTTTAATCACCAGTCTTAGGACTACCAAATAGCCTATCACAATTTTTGGGCAAGATGCAAGTAAATCACGTTACAAGTTCCTGTTGGATCCATTCCATCGCGCGACCAAGATCAGAATAAAGCAGTTTGAATGAGCACAAAAACAGCTTCTTTAAGGTAAAGTTTTTAGTAAAATATACTTATTCACTGAATGTCATTATAGGAAGATTACTACAGAAGATTAGCGTAAATAGCTAGAACTTGTGAATTGACTTATGAATGTATACATATACATTCACTCTTCTTAACTCTCAATGCATTTAAAAACAATTGTTAGATGAAATATATGTAAACAAAATCATTTACAATATGATTTTTGTAACATCTACACTTAAAGCTGTTTGTGATATTGTGAAAACAAAACAATGAAACAAATAATTTGAGAACCTTTTATTTGAAATGTCAGTGTCAGGAAAAGAAGAAAAAAAATCAAAATAAAACAGCAATATAAATATTAGCATATAAAATGCAAGTAGCACACAGGAGGCGGGAATCAAAGCGTCTTATCAGCGATGTTACAGCAGGATTACAGCATCAGCAGACACACACGCACACACAGATAATAGATCTATTCAGATTCTTCATATAGACATTAAGAAGCATTCTCACATGTAAGCACAACAGAGATCACCAAATTAATAAACAGAGGCGTTTAGGTCTATTCGTCCTCCATTTTGTCTTTTCATGGAAAAGTGCGACAGGAAAAGAGAGAAAAATGAACACAAAAATATATGCAGAACATCACAACTTCTAGACTAAGAGTGTGTCACTATTTATTTTCATAAGTAAAAGTTAAACTCTTTATTTACAGGTGCGTTAGTTGGCTTTCATAGTACTAAAGAACTACATCGGTAACAGAGTGACAAGTGTTTTTTTACTCCATTTTAAAATGTTTGATTTTTTTTTTCTAAAAAATAAAATGACATTCCAGTAGTAAGCCATTCCTCTTGAGCGGATTATTTGAAAAGGTTTAATGTGTGTGTGTTTTAAGGGCTGATTTCTATTTACAAAGGAACGTCATGCCAATGGGAAAGTGAACCGGAATCAGCATTTGGACGGAATATCTGTATTATAAGTATTTTCTAGAACACCAGCTTTCCAAAAGTTCTACTAACAGACTCTTTAATGGATTTAACATGTGCTGCTTGTACATTCGGTCAGCACAAGTTGCCTTCTGAAAGAGCATCTTGACGAGAATTGAATTTAAATCCATTCACATTGTTCACTGAGCTTGTTGCACATGGCAAAAAAGAAAAAAGATCAGCCTTTGCATCAGGAAACTGTTCCACTCGAAATATCAGGAGGTTTTGTCAGCATTAAAACAGCAGAAACTCATAGCGAGTATCATTAATAACCAGCACTGATAAAGAGCTTCAACACTTCAGGATAACCTGGAAATACTGAATATTAAGGACTATATGCCACTGCGTGTGTTCATGGATTCACAACGCTCCCATTATGGCTCGGAAAACATTCAGTTAACGTTTAAGAAACAACAAAACTCTGGCTCAGTGATACACAGGGGAATCCTTTCTTCAATTATTTGTAAAACACAAGAAAAGCGGACGGTGCAACTGCTCTCCTCCGTGTTTGTAGACGTCAGCTGACGTGGAGATTACAGTATCTATGGCGCAAAAAAAACAGCATGCAGCTATAATCACCTGACTTGCATCTACATGAACACGTCTAAAATAATCAATAAAAAAAAAGTCCATAGTGGTATTTTAGTAAACGATAACAAAAGTAATAAAAATCATGATGCCGTTTACAAACACTGCATCATCCTACTGGGCACGTCATGAAGTGCGGCAATGTGTCTTTGATTGTTATAATAATACATTTCCTCCTTCCGTCCGGACGGTTTAACATGATCACGGTAAAGTATTACTGTGGTAAATACATTATTGGCTAGATATACGCAGGAATATAGTGTCGCTTAAAGGTTGCATAAGCTTGGCAAACGTGAGCATGAACATATGAAAAACAAAGGGATCAGAATTATATGCAGATGATTTTACAGTACTTGAGCAGGAAAATAATGCATGTGTGAAATCTGAGAAGTGGGTTTTTACATTGACTCGTATTTTTCTCGAAATAGTTACAGATTTCCAGCACAGGATGGATTGGTCCGGCTAAACTCGCCCCTCACGCATCAGCCTCTACTTCTTCTCCTTCTTGGTGGACTTCTTCTTGCTGGCGGGCGTCTGTGCGGCCTTGGGCGGCTCCGGCTGTGGGACGGGGGCCTGTGCTGGGGGCAGCGCCTGCTGCTGGACCTGCTGTTGGTTGGAGGTCAGGGTGGCAGTGCTGCCGGGGATGTAGACGTTCTGCCTGTAATCGGGCACGTGCTGCAGGGTGAACTGAGGACTGTAGCGGGTGGTCAGACCCATGGAGCCCGGGGCCAGAGTGTTGGTCGCCTCACTCACCTCTGCAGGGAAACACAGTTTCTGTATTATAATACTGGTTCAATGACAGTGTCAATGCTGCAAAGTTCATTGGTTATGAAGAAAACTGTAAAGCACCTCAACAGAAGACAATTGTGTCAATTCAGTTTAATAACGGTGTTGATGTTGCAGAGAAATGAATTCTGTAGAGCTGCTTTATAGCTAAATCAAATATAACCGTTCAAGTTTTGTTCATCCAGTAGTCAGTGTATTCACTTAAAACATTAAAAAAACATGAGGAAACAACATTTGAAGGCCAGAAACTGAAATGAAACCGAAATCCTTTTTAAACTCAACAAAGCTTATTCTAAAGGCTTTAACCTAGAAAACAAACAATGACAAATGCAAAGTTGCAAACAAACTGAGTGTCGATGGAAACCTGCTGGTTGGCACTGATCTACATCAGCAACATTAACAAGAGAAATCACAATCCAATCAGTTTATAACTGCAGGTCATCTTGGCAAATTACCATGGTGCAAAACATGCTTTTTGCTAAATTAAGAAAAACTTGGGTCTCATTTATATTATATTGAATATTGCATTGAAACAGTCCTAAGTTTGATCTTATGATCATTTTTCCAATGTGCGTTCAGAGAATCACACCATCTCTTCAGCACAAAGAGAGGATAAGATGCTTTATAGCTGAATCGAAGACAACAGGGTCATCATTTAGTTCAAGTTTAGTTCATCCAGTAGTCAGTGTATTCACTTTGCATTAAAAACATGAGGAAACACCAGTAGAAGGCCCGAAACTGAAATGAAACAGAAACCCAAAGCTTATTCTACAAGACTTTAACCTAGAAAACGAACAATGACAAAAGCAAACAAACCGAGTGTTAATGTAAACCTGCCGATTGGCTGATCACAGAACAACAGTGGACAGAACAGTGGAAACATTGACACGCTGTCTGGCGGGAACCGAATAACTCGATAATGTCTGTCTCAGAGTCTTTGCAGAACAAATATAAAAAAATCATGTCTCTGTGTGAATGTCTTCAAAATCTGGACAGAACTCTGTTCTAAACTGCTTTTGCATATGCTGATGTACACTACAGTTCAAAGGTTTAAAATCAGTACGTTTTTTAATTAATACTTTTTTTCAGCAATGACATTAAATTGTTAAAAAAAAAAAATTAAAAGATGTTTATATTTCAAATAAACGCTGTTATATTGAACTTTCCATTAATCAAAAATCCTTAAAAAATGCCTCACAGTTTCCACAAAAATATGAAGTGTTTTCAACAATGATAATAATAAATGTGTCTTGTGCAGGAAATCATCATATTAGAATGATTTCTGAAGGATCATGTGACTGGAGTAATGATGCTGAAAATTCACAGGAATACATTTACTTTACAATACATTCACATCTATTTTAACTTGTAATAATATTTCGCAATGTTACAAATTTTACTGTATTTTTGATCAAATTAATGCAGCCTTGGTTGGTTAGCATTAGAGTCTGTAGAGTTTTAATTAACTTTATGTAACAGCGGCTGTCATCTAAATCATGTGGGAATACCACAGCAACTAAGTAAATGTGTGATGAGTCACTTTCCATGTATTCCCATTCAGTCCCAGCAGTGGAGAAAATAAAGGGAAACATGAGAGGATGACGTCATGCTTCTGTGATGTGGTTTATATACATACGGGCCGCTGAATTGTCTCTGTGTGTGTTCATTCAACATGATCACCCATCAGACACAAATCTATGCAAAACTTGATCTGATTATAATGTAAATGACCATCAGCAATGAAGTCAACACTCTCAGAGTCAGAATGGATGTTTCTTCTGTTTTCAACATTACAAATGCACAATACAATACATAGTGATGCTTGCAGACATAAATATATGTATTATGTATATATATATATATATATAGAGAGAGAGAGAGAGAGAGAGAGAGAGAGAGAGAGAGAGAGAGAGAGAGAGAGAGAGAGAGAGAGAGAGAGAGAGAGAGAGAGAGAGAGAGAGAGAGAGAGAGAGAGAGGAAGCTCATTTTCGGCCTACATCATAAAAATTTTCATTTATTTATACTTAAATATATATATATGTATGAATGAATGAACAAACGATCTAAAAAAAAAGATATTAAACTCGACTGAGGAAATGTGGGAATTTGGTTAAACTGAAACAAGGAATGTGGTGTATAATTGTGTAAAATGTATGATGAAACTTGCCTAGCAATTACGCCAAGCAAATACCAAGAAATATGTTGCAGCAGTTTGTCTTTCGACTACACTTGCAAAATCCGCGATGGGACTGCGCTCGAATAGTGTCAGCGTCAGCGACTTTTTAAAGTACAAAATTGCTGTCAATCAAGAGGAGATGCAGTCTTTCTACAGACCCTCCAGTCATCACGCAGAAGCCCGGAGTCCAGGCCCCGCCCACTCCTCTATTTGTAAGTCAATATAATCACAATCACAATATCTTAATCACATAATCGCAGCATTTATCCAATGACCGTCTAGTTTCGAAGCACTGAAAAAAACTGTTCAAAGCCCCATTGAAGTCAATGGACGCTGGGCTTCAACAGGGAAATGCACTGTGACGCTCCGGGAATGAATGAGAAGGAAATCGAGTCAGCCGACCTGCTATATGAAGCTGATTCTGAACGCACTAGTCTTCGAGATGAACGTTGTCTAACGCATTTTTAGTCACTAAAATGTTAACACAATAGTACATATTTGACCATTAATTTCCCTTGCAGTCTTAAAGAAATCCCCACTGATCCCCACAGAGAGAGAGAAAGAGAGAGATTGTCACCGTTAGCGGCGGCCATCAGCGCCTGGAGCTGCTCGGCCTCAGTGGGGGGGTTGGGCCACGGTCCTGTTCCCATGGCAACCTCAGGAGTGGCAGCGGCCCTGCAGAGAGGAAGAGGAAGAGGAAGAAGAGTCAGCAAAACAGAGGCCGTTCTGTAGTGCTGCTATCAGCGTGTGTGTGGGTGTGTGTGTGAGGCGCTTTGTGCCCTCATTTTAACACACACTCAATCCTCCATGTTACTTTTAACTACACCATGTTGGAACTCTAGTGGAAAACGAAAACGACCGGCTGCAGCGCACGCACACACACACACGCACACACACAACCACTGAACATTTCCATGTGTGGCGACTTGATCTTCAAAGGCTTGTTCAATTTGCATCAACGGTGAACAAAAACCCTGATCGCACTAAAAATCACCTCATTACACACAAACTTTCTTTACTGTCGGTAACAAACACACTTTCAATTTATCGCCATTAATTCTCCTCTAACACAAGTTTCATTTTGAAGAGTAAAGCTCCACAAACAATACATCATGTGTTAATTAAACATTAAAATGATGACTTTAAAATACCTTCCTTAATTAGTAACGACTACATGAACAAAGGACAGATCGCTGTTCCTCATAAAACAGTCCGGATGTTCTCTTTTCTCTGCATGTGAGAGGAATAATGGAGAATCCTCATCCTGTTCCCAAACATCAGGAAACACACTACCGTTTCAAAGTGTGGGGTCAGGATTTTTTGTTCACCAATGTCTTTTATGTTCACCAATGATGCATTTATTAAAAATGTGAAATATTATTACAATTTAAAATAGCTGTTTTCTATGTGAATATGAAAAATGTAATTTATTCATGTGATCAAAGCTGAATTTTCAGCATCATTACTCCAGTCTTCAGTCACACGATCCTTCAGAAATCATTAGAATATGATGATTTACGGCTCAATAAACATTTCTGGTTATTATCAATGTTGAAAACTGTTCTGCTGCTTGATATTTTTTATAATTGATCAATTATTATTTTGTGTAAACAAATTAATTTTTTCCAAGATTCTTTGATAAATGGAAAGTAAAAAAAAAAAGAAGAATATATTAGAAATATAAACTTTTGCAACATTATAAATGTCATTACTGTCACTTTTGATCAATTTAATGCATCCTTGCTGAATAAAAGTATTCATTGCTTTCCAAAAGAAAAAAAATTCTTACTGACCCCAAACTTTTGAACAAATCTAAAGAAAAATCTAGAAGGAATTCTACATCAGCAACATCAACTGATGAGAAATCACAATTGAATCATTTTATAATGGGAGCTCACCTTGGAGAATTACCATAATGTTTTTTTTTATAAAATTATGAAAAATGTGCATAAATGCAATTACAGTTATTAATTATAAACACAAACAATAAAAACACAACTAATATACGTATGTACCGTTTACTGTTCTTGTGCCTCGTTTATAAAATGTTGCATAGAATTTGATCTTATGATCATTTCTCCAATGTGTGTTCAGATAATCACACAATCTCACGGTCTGTATGGACAAATACATTTGAATAACTAACAAGCACCTTCAGCACAAAGAGAGGATAAGATGCTAATGCTAAAGGCCATCTGTCTCGGAGGGTTTGAAAGGAAGTCGGGGTCTCTCTTCCTGTCTTATATGAGGCCAGCAGCTGTAAAACAGTCTAACACCACAGACACCAGACAACTAACCACAACATCTGCACACAAGACACCAGCGACCGCAGCACGGGACGAACTCAGACTCAGAGACAGGAAATACAGAGAGAGAGAGAGAGAGAGAGTGAGAGAGTGAGAGAGAGAGAGAGAGAGAGAGAGAGAGAGAGAGAGAGAGAGAGAAAATAAATCCAAACCATTCATGAAGAAAAAATGAAATTTAAGCATATAAAAGGAAAAAGTGACAGAAGGAATGGCTGAAAGAATGAGAAGCAGAAAGAGACTTGAGAAGGGAAAGACTTTTTGCTTGATTTTGCCAAGCATTTCAAAAGGGATAAACTCACAGTGCCAAGATGAGGGGGGAAAACAGGGCGATCCTGTTTTAGAATGAACAACCCTAATGAGAACCAGAGCTGATCTGAACTGATTTCATAAGAAGCATCAGTTCAGAGAGTTTGAGGGTCACAGTCTGAGATCAAACCTGTGACCTTTAGGACACCAGCTCAGATCTTTAACCACTTCACCAGCGCTGCTTATAGACACAGAACAATTTAACTCGCATATCCTGCCATCGACACACAACAGTTCCTGTTCATCAGCGTGAAGATAACGTATCCAAAATCAGCGTCTCATCACACTTGCAGGAAATCACACTTCCTGTGGTCAGCAAAATCACATCCTGTGGTTGGATAATCACTTCCTGTGGACCAGATTGTCAAAAATATGGTCTAAGATGTCATTGTCTATAGCTATTCATTCATAAAACTCCTTACAAATGTTTACACAAAGGACATTACGTATGTTGTGTAATTCCCTTCACAGCTCCAAAACCATGGGATGCCGATGCACTGCAACAAAGCTAATCACACACTAATGTACAAGGCACAACAACACACACTGCATTCTATTCTATGAGCGGAACGGCCCCTGAGGGCCCCGGCGTCACTATCGGACACTAACACAGCACCGATAGACTCAGATGATCCGGGGAGAAACCTACAGGGAAACTAGCTACACGTCAATACCTCAGCCTGCTCGACGGCGTCCATCTTACATGTGTGTACTGGGGCTTGAAGGAACTGAAAAAAAGATGTTTTGGTGGGAAGTGAGGTATAGGACAACCAAACTGAAATGAATAGTTCACCAAAAATGAAAAATGTCCCATAATTTACTCCCCCTATGCATATGACTTTCCTCTTTCAGTCAAACACAATCAGAGTTATATTAAATAATATTCAATCTTATCCCAGTTTATTTATTGTGAGTGAATAGTGCCCGAGTTTTTGAAGCTTCAAAAAGCACATCCATCAATCATAAGAGTAATCCATACGTCTCCAGTGGGTTAATAAAGGCCTGAAGTGAAGCGATGGGTTTTTGTAAGAAAACTATATTTTAAAACCGTGTGGAATCCACGTGTACCAGATGTGGGCCGGATCTGGGCCGACACTATATTGCTGTCTGGGAATATCGAGTCTATAAAACACGTAAAAATGTGTTTTTTTTTTTGTAGCCTACTAACCAGCCACAACGACAATTCGCGAATCTATTTTACAAAGTTTCTATTCTGTTAAATCCGGATGAAACAACATACAAAATATGACAATGTTAATCTCAGGTGCAGATTATGTGCTTTATATAATGTAAAAAGAATTGAATGTGAGTTTGAATATCGTTTTACATTTACATTTAATCATTTAGCAGACGCTTTTATCCAAAGCAACTTACAAATAAAGAGAGCAATAGAAGCAGTGAGATCAACAATAGTGCAGCAATATGCAAATGTCGTTACCAGTCTCAGCTAGACCAGCGCAGCACACATAGCGAGGACTTTTTTATATAATAGATATAGAATAGTAAGTGTTAGAATTATTGTGTCGGTTTTGTTTTCTGTGACCTTTATAAACATTCAATGGATAGGCTAATTCATCTCAGATCTTGAAAATAAATGAAAGGAAACAACAGTGTTCAAACTGTCAACTCAAGGTAGGGTGACCACCGTCAAACAAACCAAATGTGGGACGACTATAAGTTTGTGTGGGACAATGCGGGACATGTTACCAACACTAAAACATAACCTGTTATATAATGTCTATCTAACTTAATAAAAAACATTTGTATTCTGCCTTTCAGCTGATAAAAAAACTTTGTTCTTTATTCCCTTCCAGAAAATACAATTACATCACAATGTAACATAACATGTCTTTATTTTACATGACATTTAAATTCAACATCACTGAGCCCAAAGGCATCATGCAGATCATTATTTTTGAAACATTTCTGACCAAGTCCAACTAAAATCCAACTAAATAAAATAAATAAATAATAAAAACATTAAATTAGTTAATTGGCAGTCTATATCTATCTATCTATCTATCTATCTATCTATCTATCTATCTATCTATCTATCTATCTATCTATATATATATATATATTCCTATTCCGGTCCACATTTTGATTGACAGCCGTCACACCCCACTAGTGACCGTGTTTACTCCTGTGCTTTCAACCATTGGATAAGATTTTAAAAACGGCTTTTGTGTTTGTAAATCTGACGAAGCGCTGTTAAATACAGGTGAAAAACTACAGCGCAAAAAGAATAAATAAAAAGCTTTCTTAAAAATGCAAAAGAACGCATGCACGTTTTCATTGATAATATGATCATTAAAAATCAACAGACTGATGAAAATGCGACGTGCGGGACAAGGGTGAAAATGCTGTGCGGTAACGCAAAGCGGGACGGGTGCTCTCCCTAACTCAAGGTGAACACACAATTGTATTCTGTGGTAAAAAAAAGATTGTTTCAGTCACTCAGTATGTATATTTAATCGTGTTAAAACAGTGTTTAGGAATTTAATATTGTACTTTATACATTTCGTTGCGAATGCAAGCTTAGAGAGGGAGCCCGCCCACAAGCTCTTCTGATTGGCTGTGATTTTTGATGGATTTTGTCTCGGTTGAGTCTGGAATGACAGACAAATGCCTTGCCGCTGGGATTCTGATCATATGATGTCTGGTTAGGACATGGTGTTTAAATTTGCTTTTCAAAGCTGAAATTTCGGCCAAATTGCCAACTCAAGCAAGAGTACTAACAGCAGCATCATGAGCTGTTCATTTCCCCTGCTCTGTCTGAATGCCAGGGTATGACAACTGCCAGCCCTGGAAGCTAAAAATGAAGAAATGTGAATGAACAAAAATTTGCGTTGCATTTACAATCCTATGAAAACACACATGTAAACTCTAATCGCTGGCTTCCAGCAAAAACCCTTCGCTTCTCTTCAGAAGGCCTTTATTAACCCACTGGAGTCGTATGGATTACTCTTATTATTTATGGATGCGCTTTTTGACACTATTCAATGCCATTACTATTCAAAGCCAGAATATTATTTAATATAACTCTGATTGTGTTCGACTGAAAGAAGAAAGTCATATACACTTAGGATGGCTTGAGGGAGAGTAAATTATGGGATCATTTTTTATTTTTGGGTGAACTATTGCTTGAACGACGGACAACCATTATGTTGTTACTTTACTATCTATTATAGTTTGTATTAGTATTTTGAATAATATATTTTGAAATATATATTTTGAACAAAGTTAAAGTTCTATTCATTTTGTGTTTTTATCATTTTTAGTAGTTTTTTTAAAAAGTGCCTATATAGTTTTTTTAAGAATTTTATTTCAGTGTTATTTTTTGTAATTTGAATACATCAGGTTAAACTAAATAAAAATGAGAAGTGTTGCTTTGGCAAATACACTGTAAAAATGTGTTTATTTTTACAAAGACTACAGGAGTACAGTATGTTTTACTGGAAAATACTCTTTCAGTCTTAAAATGTCAATTTCATGTGTTACTTTCCATTTTTCTATTTGTAACTATTTGTGAAATTAGCAATTTCTGAGTGAAAATAGTTTCCTAGCTTTTTCAAGTAAATCCTACAAATTTGTGTCATTGTAAGTAACTTCAAGTGACAAAGTTTTTTTAAGTTTCTAGGTTTAGTTAACTATTGTAACCCTGCTAACAACACACAGGTCTTTGGGCTCGCTGCTATATATGTAGCACTGCCAATTTAAACTAAACAAAAATATTTAATTTCTTCCAAATGGCTTCTTTCAAACTGGGTCCTGTCAGGATGGAATGTGTTGTGTAACATCTGTTATGGAAACCGATGACTTGTGAAAACTGGCACACGAGAGAATCAGGACCTCATTGGCTGCCTGTGACCGGCCCCTCCCCCTAAAGAGCACCCGATTGGACGAGTCGCTGTCAATCACACTGAAATAGTCAAAGCTTCAAAGCCCTTTGGCATCTTAATGGTTCCAATCAGTTTCAGCACAATGTATTGACTATAACAGGCATTAGCATGGCAATAAACCTCACTGTCCCCCTCTTTTACTCTTTCTGGCCCCTCTCTCTCTCTGTCTCTTGGCAGATTGAGGCATTGGGGGTGGAGGGGTAAGTGCTTGAATAACAGCAGCCATTTTGTTAAGAAAAGAAGAACATTAAGATTCAGTCCACAGCTAGTTTCTGTCTCTTTTTGTTTCTCTCTTCCTCTTTGGAGTAGGGTAAGGGTAACTAAAGTGACTTATTTAAACAATATGCAGTATGTACACTGTGCACAGTATGTGCATGCAACAATTATGCACAGCCTATTGTGTCTTTTAAGGAGTGAGAAATATCGTGATTACAAATACATGAATTTACGAGGGGAAACTCTGAGTTCTAGATGATCCATGAGTTACGGCGTTGGGAGGGCTTTGTTGGTTTGAAACATGTTGCAAACACTGATCTATAATACAGATTTATATCATCTATTGAGATCAGTGGGAAAGGCTGAAGCAAAAGGTGTTAATCATTCAATTTTCATGATTTGCTTCACATTTAGTATTGATCCCATGTAAACAAAAAAAAAGTGATACAAATTTATATTTTTACCATTTTGAATTCAGGTGTAGTTTGTGTTTATTGTTTACAACAAAGGCTCTTTCATTTGTTCATAAAAGTGTGATGTTTCTGAATTGTACCTCAAGTCGTTATCACGAGATCGAGTTTCCCAGGTGCACATGAAGCCAGCATATGTCTCATACTCATGCAAATCTATTTCTGTATGCCATCTCTTGCTCTATACACTCATATATATGCACCTCCATGTGTGCTAACCATTTATTCAACGCAAATGTTTTTGAATAGAGGTGACTTTGTGCATTTACATAATGCAAATCTTAGTGAACGTGTTACTCACCCGCTGGGCCCGGGCCTCTGGTTCTGGGTGAAACGCCAGTCAGCAGTGGGTGGTTTTTGCTGTAATGAGACAAAAGGAAAAACATGAGTAATGACATAAAAAGACAAGTTAAGACATTTGGGAGTGTATTTGTGTGACCTTGCTGTTGCCATGGCGACAGAGGAATGATGTAAGTGTGTATCCTGTATGTGGTGACTGCAGTCCGTGTGACCTTGAGGACACAGCATGTGACCAAACCATGAGAACGAGAGACCTTTTCACTTCATCGTGCTCATGTTTCCTTTGGCACTATGTAATAAAATCTAAATGAATGTCAGAAGCAACTTTGACAAACGACTTATAGAGGTTTCATTTGAAATCGATGGGCGTTAAATAAGTTGTGGTTATTCACACACACACACACACACACACACACACACACACACACACACACACACACACACACACACACACACACACACACACACACACACACACACACACCTGTTGCAGTGAGAGAGACACAAGCTCCGTGACTAATTGGGTCAAAGACAGAAAGACCATTGTGATTCCATCCTCAGGACAGCAAACACTCACACTGCGCATTATCTCTATACAATTTCACAAACCCCAAAATAAAAATGCTTATACATATATCATATATATATATATATAAAACTTCAAAACACAATGATAAAAGCCTCTCAACTTTTTCTCTCCACATTTTTTTTTCATCTGGATTCTCTTATTGGGTAATTTACAGCCCATTTAGTTCTATGATGCCACGTATTTCAACAGGACATATTTGCATCAAAAGCAACAACCACAAACACCAGATGAAATAAGAACACACGACAGAGAATACACACATGCTCACTGAACTATATAAATGTGACTGAGTGTTGGCTTATATTGTTTTTTTTTATATACGGCTAATTATAATAACTATATTAAACTAAACTAAACTGTATGAGAAAACTCACGTTGTGAAAATGAGTTTTTTTGTCCGATTCAAAAAACATTTGGGCACAATTTTGTATGCGAATTATAGCCAAAAAACACACAATTGAAAACCTAATAACTATACTAGCATAAACCTGACCTGAATCATTAGCATTTAGCATATTTAGAAAAATTTAGAAGAAATTTGAATTACAAATTTGTAGATTTGTAAACGTCCCAAAAATGATAGTTCTGTTCGATTTTGAGCATTTCTGTGAACAGTTTTACATAGCTAATCACACCCATAAACACACAATCCTAAACCTCTCAAACAAAACGGCATGACTCGCCTCACTCTGTACACATATGAACCCAACCACATCAGATTAATCAGAACAATGAGAGAGATCACAACATTATTCATATTCTGGGTCAGAGCCTTTCAGACAGTAATGACTCCTGCATATCCTCATGTGTACTAAACGCTCTTTCAGCGAGTGCAGAACGAGTGGAGCGAGTGAGCGTGAAGGTTACATGCGCCTGCAGGAATGTCAGAACAATCTTCCATAATGAGGCGCCTGTCTTTCTCATCATGAGTGTACTGTACATCGCCTGCCATCGTTTTCCATTATGAATTCAAGATTATTTAGTGTTTAAAATTTTATATGTTTATAAACGAGCAGACCATTTGAGGTGGACTCAAAGTCAAAGTTGAAGGTTGGTAGTGTCCTCAAATAATGGTATTTACATACTGAATATTTATACAAATAACACACACAATAGATGTCATGCTCCCAAACACACACACCAAATATGCCTAAAGGACTGTGACATTTGTAAACAAACTAATGCTCTGCTCACATGGCAAAGCAGGATGAAACACACCTATGTACAAACATACACACACTCCACACACAATACTACACACTATTGCAAAATGTGTGTGTATCAAATCAGTCATGCTAAAGCATGAAAAAACAAACAACATTAAAATAATTAAATTCTGACCGAGCCAAAGACATTGGACTGTATGCACACCTTCAACTTACAGATACTGAACTATATTAGCCCACTTTGAAAAATAGCTTATTCTTAATATAAATATAATTCACAAACATGGCATTAATCTGTAGCTTTACATCTGGTGCACACAAACACACACGCGAACCACATCTGGATCAGTATATCAAACCTAAAAGATCCAGTGAATGAACAACCTAGATTTATCCAAGACATCCTTCCTCATAGATCACATGGTAAACATCTGTGACATCCATCCTGACCACACAATAGACAAACGTTTCCCACCGTATTTTAAACACTGAACAGGAAGGTACCTGATTCCGTAAAGATCTAGTTTTCTTTGTATATCTTATAAACACTCAGCAGGAGAAACATGCCACTCTCTGTATAAACTGTACACACATTATCACTCATAACAGAAGGGCAGATGTATATGACTAAACCTTGACAATAGGTAATTATTGACTCTTCTGACTAGTAAAGCGACTACCTAGCAACCACCCAGCATCATGCTTGTGAGATTAGCACAGATCAATTCAGTTTGATTGAAACACTGTCTGATTATACCGATCAGGACGATCAAAGCTAAAAAAGAATAAAAATAGGACACTACAAGTGCCTTAGAGAAAAGCAATGGCAACACGATCAAAGAGATCAGTGAAATGGGTTAATCTGAAAACATGGACAAATCTGGCAGAAAGTCATGAAATATGTTTCCTGGCATAACATGACGGCAGAAGGTCAACAAATCCAGAAAGTAGCAAATCTCCAGACCGCATGAAGAGGTAGAATGATGCCTCATAAACCTGCCACACATTTATTAAACTGGTGTTTTTACATAAATATTGGCATTCAAACAGATGAATTGTAATTTTAGGAACATCTGAGTTCATTTTCACAGTTAAGCACATTTCCTTAAAAGTTTTCTTTATTTTAAATAAAGAAACTACTTTTGAGTTTAATGAATATTTTGGTTTGCATTACAGTAATGAGAATTTTGAGTAAACTGTGCTTATTTTTCATGAAAATGCAAGAACTTGTATCATGAAAGATTTTCAAAGCACAATTATGATCAAGATAGAAGAGGATGAGAAAAGGACAATGAAAGTCAAAAAGGTTTTATTGATGGGGTGAAATAGAAAAGGTGTAAAACAAGAAGAATGGTGATAAACAGGACCACACACACACACACACACACACACACACAGCCCTCTTTCTGTCCTCAGGTCCATTAGGGATTCTTCCATTTCTATTGAAACTCACATGCCCACCCCCCTCTCTCTCTCTCTCTCTCACACACACACACACACACACACACACAGCACGTGTCATGATAGCGGAGCCAGATGGCAGCCCAGCGACCTGAGAGACAAAATGACTCTCAAGAGACTTAGAGATGGGACATTATGTCCGGAATGGGAGAAAGAAAAAGAGGAAAATCTCAATTTCTCATCTATTGACATAAACATCCCTTAATAGACATAAACAAAGAAGATTAAAGAGGAACTCAGTTTCAACGAACAGCAAACTCATATAACACTTGCCCAAAACTCTACAAATAACTACTTCACGTGCCATAGACACAAGGAGAAACTTGCAAATATAAACTGACTATTCCTACTCAAAAGTTCATGGAAATGAGAATTGTAAATCACAGTTGCCTATGGGATAACCCCGTTGTGACATGCTCACACACACACACACACACACACACACACACACACACACACACACACACACACACACACACACACACACACACACACACACACACACACACACACTCAGTAGGTCACATGACTCAAACGTATGGAATCAATAAACATGAGTTCAGCACAACAGGAAGTCAGGGGTCAATGAATGGCCTCTAGAATCCTGTTATTCCGCCACCTCTTTCTTCTACAATCTTCTTCCTCTTTCTCTCTCTTCATTCGTCAATATTCCCACCTTTTCCTTCCCCCCATCCGAAAACACACTTCTATCTGTCGGTCTGTTCCTCTTCCTGTCCATCTGTTGTCCATGTCTCTTTCAACCTCGCTTTTCTGTTCTGAACATTCTCGATGTCGGCTCTATATTTCTGTTTACTCCATGTCTTCCACCAAACCAGAGTTTCTCAGATGATTCCTCACGGACAGCAGGGAACAATAAAACGTAATAAAATGCAACTTATCTCATATAACCATGTATAGTTTGGTTATACGAGATTAGCTTCATTACTTGCATTTCGCATGGATTTTCCCTGATGTCCGTGACCCATCAGTTGGGAACCAGAAGACATTTTTGTTTACTTTTGTACGATAAACAGTTTTGGTACAAGCATCTCCACTTGATGTCCAATGTAAAATCTGGATCTTGAAGCAAAAACAGTTTTTTCTTCAGGACCCAGATTTTACATTGGATTTTATCACTAATCTAAATCTGTTTTTCCCCCCTGACAACCATGTTTCCAACTCTAAAATCCCAAAGTTCATGTTATTCCAATACTCTCTAAGCCTCTTTCCTTACTGTGTCTTCATTTTCTCCTCCCTTCTTGTCTGACACCATCCAGACTTTTGCTAAATGCTTTTCTTTTTGTTCTATTTTATCTACACTCTTTTCCCTTGTGTTCCCACTTTTCATCTTTTGTCTGTTCTTCCTCCCTCTTCCTGTTGAGTCACATGACTCACACCCTGCCAGTCTATTGCAGTTTTTGGAAGCCAGTTACCAAAACATAAAAACTGCAGTATGACGTACACTTGAAGTATATTTAACACAATACCCAGCTGCATCATGTGGAACAAAACTATGCTCCTAAAACATTGAGAAACTCGAGAAAACAAAAAAGAGGCTTCAACGTGAGTAATAATCAGCCCTGAGGTTGAAACATTACCCGGAAATCTTTTCCACATACACTACCGGTCAAAAGATTGGAATCATTATGATTTAAAAAAAAATGCATTTGAAAGAAATCTCTTCTGCTAACCAAGGCTGCATTTATTTTCTCACAAAATGCCGTAAAAATAGTAATGTGAAATATTTTTACAGTTTAAAAGAAATGTTTTTGATTTAAATATGTAATTTAAAATGTAATTTATTCCTGTGATCAAAGCTGAATTTTTAGCATCATTACTCCAGTCTTCAGTGTCACATGATCCTTCAGAAATCAGTCTAATATGATGATTTGATGCTCAAGAAACATGTTTGATTTCTATTAAATAAATGCTTTTCTTTTTGAACGTTACATTTTCCAAATAATTGAGGGGGAAAAAATAATCTATGACCATTTCCGCAAAAATATGAAGCAACACAACTGCTTTCAACACTGATAAAGATCAGAAATGTTTCTTGAGCATCAAATCATCATATTATACTGATTTCTGAAGGATCATGTGACACTGAAGACTGGAGTAATGATGCTGAAAATTCAGCTTTGTTCACAGGAATAAATGACATTTTAAAACATTCAAATAAAAAACAGTCATTATAAATTGTAATATTTCACAATATAACTTTTTTTTTTTTACTGTATTTTTAATCAAATACAGCCTTGGTGAGCAGAAGAGACGCAACAAAGAGAGAATTCATTAGTGACAACAGTGAAGCATTTGATTGGCTGTGGGGATGAGTCTGCCCTCACCTCATTGGCTGAGTTCATTAAGTGCTTCCTAGTCAAAGTCATGTTTAGTGTGTTGTTATGACTCAACATGGGAGTCTTGACAAACACAAAGTCGCTCCTGCTGGAGAGCGTTGAGTAGCAGGGCCTGTAGGTCCGTGTGTGAGGATCTTGAGGCCCCCCCACCACCTCCATATATCTAATTGGTCCATCAGTGTTAAGCTGGAGGTGGAGGTCCTTATGGGCTCTCTGCTGGTAAGTGTGCCGGGAACGCAAACCCGTCCTGGAATAGCAGCACGTCGAACCATCCTTGTGCCTGATGCATCGTACCAAGAGCACAGCCATGGTCAACAGCGACACAAAAGTCACACAACCCAGGGAGATTATGAGGTACATTGTGACATCCGTCATTCCAGTCCCCTTGTGTTGGATGATTCGGAAGTCTGTAGATTTGTCTGCGCTTTTCTCCTCTATGGTTACCGTGACCGAAACGCTAGTGGACAGAGCTGGCTGTCCGTTGTCTCGCACAACCACCACGAAGCTGTAAGCTGGGTGAGTTTTACCACCCAGTTCATCGTCCATGAGTTTCTGTGTAGTGCGCAGTTCTCCTGTGTGCGGTTCGATGTGAAACAGTGAGGAATCGTCCCCGGGAGCGATGCTGTAGAAGAGCCATGCGTTGTGACCGCTGTCGGGGTCGACGGCCACGATCTTGTTCACGCGGTGTCCGACGGGGGCGGCGTGTGGGACGGTTAGCTGGAGCCCTGTGTCTTCAGAGTGGACAGGATAAAGGACAACGGGAGGGTTGTCGTTCTGGTCCACCACAAAAACGTGCACAGTTACGTTAGATGCTTGCGGAGGTGATCCGGCATCACGCACCTGGACCTCGATCTTAAACGCGTTCATCTGCTCGTAGTCCAGAGAGCGCATGGTGAAGATGTTCCCATTCTCTGGGTTTATGTAGACGTATGAGGAGACGGGGCCGCCGTGGATGCTGGTCGGTAGGATGGAATAAGACAGTCGAGCGTTGTCGCCCACATCGGGATCTGAAGCCGAAACGCTTACTATTGGAGTAACAGGAGCGTTATTTTCAGCTACATCCACTGAGTAGGAGTTCTGCGAGAACACTGGAGCATTATCATTCACATCTGACAGACGGACCGCAAACATCTTCTGGGAGGATAGAGGAGGCGAGCCGGAGTCAGTCGCCGTGACAACAACAGTGTACTCATCAATGGCCTCTCTGTCTAGACGCCCGTCAGTCACAAGTGTGTAGTGTTCACCAAACGCTGACTTTAATTTAAACGGAAGTCCATGAGATACTCTAAGTGTCACTTTCCCATTGTCCCCAGAATCGAAGTCTTTTGCACTGATCAAGGCAATGACAGTGCCGGTTTCTGCATCCTCCCGGATGGGGCTGGTCAGGGAGGTTAGTGTCACCTCCGGAGTGTTATCGTTCACATCGATTATTTCCACTTTGATGTTGCATGATCCCTCCATGGCGGGAGAGCCTCCGTCCCGGGCTTGAACTGTGATGTCATACACATTTGCTTCCTCATAATCCACATTCCCCTCAACACGGATTTCCCCTGATTTAGAATCAACGCTGAACATTTTAAGGATTCTCTCTGGTGTGTATTTACTGAATAAGTAGGAAATTTTCCCATTTATCCCAGAGTCTACATCAGTGGCATTCAGTTGTGTCACAAGTGTACCTGGAAGAGAGTTTTCAAAGAGACTAACCCTTTTCACCGGCTCGTCAAACACGGGCACGTTGTCATTGACGTCCAGTACCCTAATAATCAGGAGTGTGGTTCCGGATTTCTCCGGTTGTCCTCCGTCCACGGCCGTGAGCGAGAGTCGAAACCCGGCCTGTGTCTCCCGATCCAAAGCCTTTTCCAGGACGAGCTCTGGAATTTTACTGCCGTCGCTTTTAGTCTCCACGTTTAAAACAAAATAGTCGCTCGTGGAGAGGCTGTACGTGCGCAGGGAGTTAATGCCCACATCGGGATCGCGTGCGCTTTCCAAACGGAATCGCGTTCCAGGAGCGGTCGCCTCAGAAATCTCGAGTGATGAATTCACGTTTGGAAACTGCGGCGCGTTGTCGTTTACATCGTCAATCTGAACAAAAACTCTGTGGATTTCTATAGGGTTCTGAAGAATTATTTGAAGGTGCAAAGAGCAAGTCGAACTTAACGCGCACATGCGCTCCCTATCTATCGTCTCTCTAATAACTAAGACACCGTTAGGATTTACCTCGAAAAATTGCGCGTTAGATTCCGACATGACCTGTAGGTTTCTTTCAGTAATCCTCGTGGTACTGAGACCCAAATCTCTCGCTATATTTCCAACGACAGACCCCGGCTTCTGTTCCTCCGGTACCGAATAACGGAGCTCACCAGACGCGATTGAGAGGTGCAGGAGGGAGAGCGCGAGGCAGAGCGCGGGCCACGAGCGTCTCCGCTCCATTATGAGCGATCCGGGGAAGGGAAAAGTTTCAACTTTTTCGTCTTATAGAATCCATATTCCAGTTAAAGCGGCGCTCCGATGTCGTGCGTAACGCAATCCAAATCGCGCGGAGTGAATAAAGAAGTTTAACATAATTCGTGATGGCTGTAAACCTTTCGGGAAAATACACGAGAGGAAAAAACAGTCCTCCATCCAGCTCTTCTCTCAAACTCCCTGAATTAGCTGCGCCTCCGCTGCGCTACAGGGCGGAGACTGAGTCACAAAGAGGCCCGTCCTATCACACGCACACACACACACACACACACACACACACACACACACACACACACACACACACACAGAGAGAGAGTGAGACCCACGCACTTCCTCTAGAGTGTGGAGAAGCTTTCACAGCTCAGGTCGACCTGTTTCCAGCACACATGCCTGTGATCCCATGGCATGTGGTTTAAAATATTTACGAGCCCAGATAAACAGCATTAAATACTGAAAGAAATGCTGCCAGTTTGTGAACACGGCCACAGACCACAAAACCATTGAACACATATACGGACAACACAGCCAGTGTTGCGTTTCACGCTAATAAATTCGCAATTATATGTTTTATAATAAGCCAGTGACGAGAAATTATATCAGGGCGATTTATAGAATAAAAACCAAAGTCTACATCAATCTTTACGTCGAAAACTTACTAGAACGCCAGGCCACAAGACGGCGCAGTTTCAACAAGAGTGATTTACTTTTCCCCTCTTTATCCCATAACATTTTATTAACAAAAACATAAGTGTTTCGTTGTAAGACATATCTTCTGTTTATTTTTAATCTTAAAACTAATATATATATATATATATATATATATATATATATATATATATATATATATATATATATATATATATATAGGATATAGGATTATATATTTTATAAATAAATTTATTTATTTGTCACTTGTCTGTCACATTCATCCATAGTGACTTTAAGCCTGAGAACATTTGGATAAATGTTCATTTGGAATAAAAAAAAAAAAAAAAAAAAAAAAAAATATATAGATATTATTATATATATATCTTCTTTTTAATTCCAAATTAATATTTATAAAATATATAATCCTAATATATATATATATATATATATATATATATATATATATATATTTATTATATATATATATATTTATATATATATATATATATATATATTAGAAGGTGCAAAGAGCAAGTCGGACTTAACGCGCACATGCACTCCCTATCTATCGTCTCTCTAATAACTAAGACAAATAAATATTTTATAAATATATATTTGTCTGTCACAAATCTGTCAAACATCAATGCTTGTTAAGTCCATGTTCTCTGGTCCATGTGAAATGGTTTGGTAAGGAGAGGCTGGATGAATATCTTGGTAAGTGCAGTTCTACTATTTAATAATAATAATAATAATAACCTACAAAAAATATATTAAAATTATTGTATAACAACATACAGTAGCTACTGCATAACTATAACTATATATATATACACACAAACACACACACACTTTACAATGAGGTTTTATTAGTTATCATGAACTAATAATGAACTGCACTTCTACAGCATAATTACTTTGTTAATGTTAATTTCAACATTTACTAATAGTCTATTAAAATCAAAAGTTGTATCTGTTAACATTAATGCACTGTGAAGTAACATGAACAATGAACCGCTGGATTTTTATAAACTAATGTTAGCAAATATGAACAAAAACAATAACAAATGTACTGCACATGATTAGTTCATGTTAGTTAATAACTAATGTTAAAAACTGAGACCTTATTGTAAAGTTTTAATAGTATAATTATTATATAAATATATAATTATTCTGCTATAATTATTGTTATATTTATAGAATATTATTACATATCCATATTAAACTTTATCCAACATTATTAAACTATGTCGATATTCATATTAAACATTATTTGGTAACACTTTACAATAAGGTTCATTAGTTAACATTAGTTAACTATATTAGTTAGCATGAACTAATAATGAACTGCACTTACACAGCAATTATTAATCTTAGTTCATGTTAATTTCAACATTTACCAATACTTTATTAAAATTTTGTTAACATTAATTAATACACTGTGAATTAACATGAACAAATAATAAACAGCTGGATTTACATTAACCAACGTTAACAAATAATAACAAATACAGTAACAAATGTATTGCTCATGGTTAGTTCATGTTAGTTAATACATTAACTAATGGTAACTATAATGAACCTTATTGTAAAGTTTTTTTTTATTATTTGTTATTATTTGCCATTCATTGCTTTCTTTAAATATTAGCAATAGTGTAAAACTAATACCATATGATATTAAAAAAAATATTTAATTGGGTACAGATTTTAGATTTGTAGTATGTTAAATTATAACCATGTGACTGACAGCTGCACGTGTGTGTTGTTGCGGTATCTTTACCGCCGCCCTGTGGTGAGTTCATGAGCTGCAGCTCTGCGCGTCTGTGTTCAGAAGCTGAAGGGGAGGGGCGAGCGGGTAACAGTCGAATACAAGCGCACATACATGTTTATGCATAAAGGACACGAGAACTGTCCAAACATTTTATTAAGAAAATAAATCCGATTAATGATAAATAGAGAACTTAAAGCTATATAAAAAGCAAGTGAGAGATGTGAGAGAGTGAGAGCGGATCTCAAATGTTGTTATTAGAGATATTGAGGAGAAGGAAAAGGATTCAAGAGGCCGTTTCAGCACTACAGTGGCGGACAGCGCCGCTCAGCTAAACGCCTGCTTATACACGCAGCAGACCGAACCATCTGCTTCACACACACACACACACACGCACACGCGCACACGCACACGCACACGCACGCACGCACGCACGCGCGTGCTCTCAGTAAACGAGTCAGCCACCTCTTCATACAAAGAAATCAACCCCGATCCAAACAACAAGGCAGTCTTTTAGTATCACACAGACTAACTACAATAATACCCAGACAGCTGCATTATACAACAGTCCCAGTTAGATTGCACAAATGCTGAAAATCTTAAAGTTGACCTTTTCTAAAGTATAAACTATTTCAGCTGTAGGTTGCTCCTTTTTAAATATTCCAGAGAACATTATTAAAAAACACCAGAAAAGCAGAAACGATGTGGATATTACACCTTTTCACGGGTGAATATCATGGGAAAATGTGAAAACAAACTTGAAAATATAAGATTTTTAGGGTTTAAGTGCAAAGAAAAGTTTGGACACACCAATTTATGTCTTATTATTTTATACAGTTAGAATAAAACACTTCCTTTAGCATCTGCTCATCAATTTTAGATAACAAATAAGGAAATAAAGAAATACATTTAAAAATGTTTTGTAAAGACATTCATATAGACACAATTTAAATGTATCGACAAAACTAACAGCAAGCATTTAAGTAGAAGCCTTTAGATTAATTATTTTAAGATAACGAGAAACAAATGAATGTGTGTCCAAACTGTTGACTTATAGCGTACATTATAAAAATGTAAAATATCCGAGCATCTGTAGAAAACAAATATACGCTTAGATATACCATTAGAAGTGGAATAATAAAATGTGGGGTATGAGTAGGATGCATTTTCTAAAAGAAACAAGCACAACATTGTGTGATACATGTGTGTGTCTTCAATGCAACTCTTACCTTGATTTGCAGACGCAGGAATGGATCAGACACATGAGCAGGAGGAGAAGATATCAGCATCAGCAGCAACATGGACATGAAAAAGAAGAAGAAAAACAGATTTGATTAGAGATATGTAACAGCAGACGTGTGCAGGACCCTCATACTTACCAAACCTTCAGCGGATCTAGACACTTCAGCAAGAGCACAACTACGTGAACATTTGTTTATGTGAGTCAGACAGAAAGCTTTATGAAAGAGAAAGGAGAAAAGAGAGAATGTTCAGAGAAATCAAACACATCTGATGAGCAGCAGCTTCAGATATTAATAATTCAAACCTCCATATCTCTCCTCTCTCTCTCTCACACACACACACACTTTGGGATTTTGCATTTTATGAGGAACGCAGATGACAATGCAGAAAAAAATGATTGTCCTCACAATGACAACAGAGCTCATAAAGGTATGTGGTGTTGTCTCTGGGAATATATTTTGTAAAATGTAATTTTATTAGAGACATGAAGTTGTGCACAATGTGGGCAGGTGCTCTTACTGTAAAATCTCTCTTATTAAAAATAAATAAAATAAATAAAACTCTTATTTAAAACACTATTTTAGAACAAATGGGGTACAATAAAATAATATTGTAGAAGAATTAATAAGAGATCTTTATCCTCTTGAACAATCACGGATATACGCAAAATAATGAGAAAATATGTTTAGCTTATAACAGAATTTCAGCTCTCACTGATGTAATCATGCTCCTTTTAAAAACACACACGCTTGCCCCTTCCCCCAACACATTAACCCAGAATCTCTGGTGACTTCATGCCTCCATGTATGACAGGGGAGTCTTTAGTCCTTTAGCAGCCGCTCACACATCACATCCAGCCCTGAACCTTTCACTGCCCCCTGTGGACTCAAGAATAGTGGTACAGCCCTGCCTGTGAGTCAGCCTGTTGCCGTGGCAACACCATCCCACCAAGGGATGGAAATTGGGCCAGAAGAGGAAGAGGAGAAGGCAGAGGGCATTTATGACATAAACACAGAACAAATGATAGTTATCCTCCACAAAAACATCGGAAATTTAACACCACTTCATACTTCATGCCAAACTAATGTAATTTATGCTAATGCACCAAACAAAGCTAGACATATCATCAGTGTCACTACAACCAGAATGTAAGGGCTTGTGATGGAATTATATGCATGTTTTTGGGTGTTTTCTTTCACGCTGACCATGTAGAACTCACAAATACATCAGACAATGACTTCAGGCGGTGCAGATGGAGAGGGGGAGGGGGAGGAGAGACATGGTGAACGGATGGAGAGAAATAGACATGAGCGAAAGACAGATTCTCTTGTATAGAGAGATGAGACACTTGAGATTATATATATATGCATATATATATATATATATATATATATATATATATATATATATATATATATATATATATATATATAAAGAAAAAGGTTTTATATGGAACCTTAAAGAATTCTGTCAGGTGCTTCATATGTAGAACCTTTTAGTGATTGGGAACATTCTATCAATTTAGTTTTATTTGATACATATTGTTATAATTAGCATATTATAAATTAAACAGCTTGTTTACATACACAAATGAAATAACCGGTTACAAATTAAAGTATTACGCTCATTTAAGACATTTCTCCTTATATGGAACCTTTTTTTACAAAGAGTTCTTTAAAAACTGAGTCAAGAACACTAGAGTTCTATATAGAACCACACTGAAAAAAATTCTAAAAATACTTTGTTTTTATGATAAATAATTATATTTGTATCTGACCTTAACAGGAAGCAAAGTAAATCATAAAGATACACCCCACTCTCAGATATAAAACACCTAAACAACTATGACTAGCACTGAAGCACATGGCTTTAGTTTCGGTCTGTGGACGCAGGTCACTGTACGTGTGTTTCTGTCCTACTGTCTCACTGGCCTTATAAACCCAGTTTAATCCTTTCAGAGGATCAGCGTGCTGCAGGCTGCGCGCGCACACACACACGGTATAAACCAACAAATCAATATGCACAATCTCAAACAGAATGATTCACATGGATGTCCCAGATCATCATGACTCTGTGTGAACTGTATTACATGTATATGAGAGCATGTGCACGTTAAATAACAGCATTCCTCTCAGAATCAACGATCATCCCATATTAATCTTCCCTGAGAGCCACACCTATTCACAAAGCTCAGGAGAGACAGATTTCTTAAGGAGAGATGTGAGATGCTTTAAAGAACAGAAAATAAAGCTGGAACTTTTACACTATGATCTGAATTAAAGAGACACGGGACAGAATCTTTTTTTCCTTGCAAAGATATATAATGTTGTATAACCACAGCAAAATATAACCATACTAAAACATTTATATATGACATTTTAAGCTTTTAAACACCTCACTTTGATAGCTTTACCTAGCATATTTATTCCTAATGTAATGTACAGTAAGCACACACACACACACCTGACAGAACGTACTCAAGTTATAAAACCCTAGCACTTTATTTCACAGTCCTGTCCCCAATACATACGATGTACTTATTACAGTAATTATAATAACTGTGTAATAACTAGGTACTAACCCTGAACCTACTCTTAACGCCAGTATTTTCTCAGGTAAGTACACTGTAAGTACATGTAAGTGCAAGTACTGTAAAATAAAGAGTAACCTAAGAACAATCCAACGTAGCCATGTTAGTTTTTAAATTCAAGATATGTCAGGTAAAAATAAAGCAGAACATAGGATACAATGGTGATCTTGACCGTTATATATATATATATATACGGGCTTTTATACAGCGGCAATCTGCCAATAAAGAATGCTTTGAAGCGAGGAGCTCATTGCAGTGATTTGTGAGGAAATAGCTCCTCAAAGCTCAAGAGCATGTGGATTTATGGTGTACATTAAAGAAAATGCGCTAATAAGTCCAGGAACTGAAGATTAGAGAAATGAAGGCCAGATGTGGGACATTCAAGGCAAAGGGGGTAACGGTTCACACGGTCACAAATGAAGAAGTGCGGATGTGTGCATCACACACAAACAACAGGAGGTGTGTTAGTGCATGAGTGACCTTGCATGTAATTCAGGTCAATGCTTAAGACCCAAATTCATTTCATAAGACAGAAACATAATAGCATGAAAAAGGCACTAAAACTGTAGCTAAAAAGTGTCTACTTCCTGTAGTAGCAGTTTCCATACGGAAGCAGAACATCTGACAAGCACATGTCTCTCTTTACACAGCTCCTCTTTAATGTGCTGCAGAAGTTCCACAAATAATAATGAGTCTATTAAAGAGCAGCTACTAGAGAACACTGGGAAACAAAACAAAATATACAAGCTATAAAGCTGAAGTCAACATAAAATGGCTCTTAGTACCAAATTTACTTTTGTAATATGATGCATTTCAGAGTGGAACAAGATATAAGATAAGTGATAACACAACTTAATGTGTTTGTTTGTTATTGATGGCAAGAGCGGAAAAAACATGGTCACTTCTACATTTAATATAAGCATTTTTAAGCTCATTTATGATACCTGTGTTGTCGAACACAATAGTAAACAAATTCAGACTTTTTTTCGATTTATATTTAAACTGAGCTCTTACAATGCTGAAATCAGTCATGTCTAGAGTTTCTCTGTCACTAATTCGTCTGCATATGGTTCATTTTCCCCTCATCTTCATATTCTATACTGTCAGTCTGTATGTATAGAACTGCGCAGTTTTGTAGATGCTCAAAATGGCTGCCAGCATCGCATTGCAGTGGTCTTATGTAGAGACACTGAGCGTGCACTGGTGTCCTCTCTCTCCATTCATGCTTCATCTCGTTTACCATTACACACTTGCCTTTTCTCCTCAAATAATTTGAACTGAGTGTGTATCAGTATATGTTTTAGTGCCACTGCATGATCAGGGCAATAATGTGTGTGTGAAGCAGAAAATGGGTCAGTGAATGAGAGAGTAGTGTGCAGTGTCCCTGTTCTTCCTGCAGCATTTGTCGTTCTCCATTTTGCTCACTCTCCATCCATTTACACCATCACAATTCTGATTAAACAAAATCTGATATATCTGAAAATACATACAGTTGCTTTGCTAATTATTTTTCATCTGATAAGGCAAGTAATCGGTTTGGATGTTGCTCTATGCCATTGTTATTTTGTTGCATTAGCTTGGCCTCACACACAACCCCTCCCCCGCGACAATTTCCTGTTTTCTCCTCCTCACACCAGCTGACACATTCTAATGGAGCGATTATATCCACAGTTTATATTCCACTGAGTTTTCTTTCTGGGCCTAACACATGAACATACAGTTGATCCAAAAATGATTTAGATACTTAAGGCTCACTGAATATGTATGGATGTCAATACACTTGATGACAAATATCAAGCCAGTTTAAAAGTAAAATAGCACAAGCAGACTTTAAAACAATAGATTTACTGTTCAATAAAGAAAACAACAACAACAACACCTGTGGTTCCTCTGATAAGAAAATTGTGTGAACTTCAGGAGAACCAACTTCATCCATCCACTAAAGTCACCAAAACTGATTTAATGAAATTGAGCAATACTGATAGATAGAAAAGATCATGCAGTATTTGAGAAAGTTATAGATGCCAGATCTTTTGTGATGATGTTCAGAAAGGTGTAAGTGTAATTGAAATGACCAAATACTATATGAGCAAGACTTCTCACCTCTGCACTAACATCTGGTTCCTCTGTATTCCTGCTTTGCTTTGGCACAGTCCTTGTGCCACTTAAGTCAACGTTTAAAACACTTTGACTAGAGGGCCGCAGAAACTTCAGATCACTCTTTCTGGAGTCAGTAGTGCCACACACCTCATAATTGTACACGTGTTGTAAAGTTCCTGTGCCGCCTACGTCTGCGTAAAGAGGCGGATAATACGGAATAACTGGAAGATTCGCTCCAGATTTATAAAACATCCGCTCGCGTCTCCATCTGTAGCATTTGACTGACAGTATTGCAATGATAGACACGATAAAGAGAAATGAAACCACAGCCAAGGCCAAGACTAGATAGAAAGTCAGGTTGTCGTTGTATTCCTTGTCGTGCGTAAAGTCAGTGAACTCCGAGAGCACTTCAGGGAAGCTGTCCGCCACCGCCACGTTAACATTGACTGTAGCTGATCGAGAGGGCTGCCCGTTGTCCTCCACTACAACAGTGAGTCTTTGTTTGACAGCATCTTTATCTGTCACTTGGCGTACAGTTCTTATTTCTCCATTCTGTAAGCCGACTTCAAACAGCGCCCTGTCTGTGGCTTTCTGCAGTTTATATGAGAGCCAGGCGTTCTGACCAGAGTCCACATCAACAGCCACCACTTTAGTCACCAGATAACCCACATCTGCCGAACGAGGCACTATTTCAGCCACCACAGAAACACCTGACTGGACCGGGTACAGAACCTGAGGCGCGTTGTCATTCTGGTCCTGAATGATGATTTTCACGCTCGCGTTGCTGCTGAGAGGAGGAGAGCCTCCGTCCTGCGCTTTTACTGTGATTGTAAATGATTTTAATTGTTCATAATCAAACAATTTTGTTGCATAAATCGTCCCACTGTCGGAGTTAATAGAAACAAAAGACGAAATTGGTGTGCCGTTCAAATCATTATCTGAAATTAAGTAGGATACGCGTGCGTTTGCTCCCAAATCTGCGTCATGCGCTTTAACACTGAACAAAGCCAGAGAGGGCGAATTATTCTCCATCACATACGCATTATAAGAATCCTTTTCAAACTGCGGTGCATGATCATTTACATCAGTGATCTTAACATTCAAAGTCTTTTTACTAAACAAAGAAGGGCTGCCGCTGTCTTTGGCTGTGATGGTAATATTAAACTCAGGTATGTCTTCTCTGTCTAGCTCGGAGTCCGTGACAATACTGTAATAATTAGTCAAAGATGATTCGATTTTAAACGGAAGGTCTCTGTCAATAAAACAGGTAATCTTTCCGTTTTCTTCAGAATCGCTATCTTGTATATTTATCATGGCTACAACTGTTCCAAGTGGTGAATTTTCAGGTATACTGTTAGAGAAAGACATAAGCGTCATTTTTGGTGTGTTGTCATTTACGTCTGTTACTTCAACAATCACCTCAGAAGAATCTGATAACCCCCCCTGATCTTTAGCTTGAATTTTAAACTCATGTATTGAAGACTCTTCAAAATCAAGCTCACCTATCAATCTTATTTCACCACTAGATGGATCGACAGAAAACAGGTCTCGTATTTTGGGTGTGGTATGTTCGAAATAATATCCAATTTGTCCATTTGAGACGGTATCCGCATCGGTTGCATTAACAATAACCAGCAACGATCCTTTTGCGGTGTTTTCTGGGATAGATATTCTGTATGTGTCCTTTTGGAAAACCGGAGCATTGTCATTTATATCTAAAACAATAACGTGTATTTTTACCGTGCCAGTGCGTTTCGGGTTGCCTCCATCTGTAGCAGTTAAAGTCAAATATAAATGTTCTTGCTTCTCTCGGTCTAAAAGTGTTTGCAAAACAAGCTCGACGTTTTTACTGCTGCCGGATCGACTTTGAGTCTTTAGTGTAAAATGATCAGTAGGATGAACCGAATAACTCTGAATACTATTAATGCCGACATCAGGATCAACTGCGCTATCTACGGTAAAACGCGCTCCTGTAGAAGCAGACTCGCTTATTTTCAATGTAATTTCACCTCTTGGAAATGCAGGACTGTTGTCATTAACATCCAATATTTCTATGGTGATGCGATAGAGCTCAATGGGATTTTCTAAGATGACTTCAAAGCTCAGACTGCATGCGGATACCGCACCAGCGCACAAAAGCTCCCGGTCGATTCTCTCCTTAATAATGATGTGCCCTTTCTCCCGGTCCAGCTCAACATATTCCCGGCCACCTGCTGTAAATATCCGCGCTTTTCCCGTTGTCAACCTTTTAAGCTCAAGACCTAGGTCTTTAACTATGTCTCCAACGAATGAACCGGGTGCCATCTCCTCTGGCACGGAGTAACGGACCTGTCCGTACGCGCCACAGAGAAAGTGTGCACAGAACAGCAGAACCCACGACGGCCATGCAGCATGGCAATCCTTCCTTCTCATATTGATGGTGGAGCTTCGATTTATCTTTCACAAAAATATTAAATAAAATATCCACTCGACAGCGAAGAAATTTCTAATAATTATTAAAGTGAAATCGGAAAATGAAAGAAAGCATTTATATTGCCCGTTAAATACGTCATCCAGATTTTGCGGTGCGCAAGGCTTTGTACTAAATGCACTGCCCAAGTGGCACGGAAGGCGTGTATGGTGCATAAAATCAGTCAGATCTACCTTATCAACCAACAGCGACGCTTAGGGTTCAATCTAAGAACTGCAAATTGCTTACCACACGCGTTATGAGAGCTGTTTATGAAAACGGGGAAGTGCTGTGCTGGAGGCAACATCCACTTTTACGCACATCATCATTATAACATACCCACAGAGGAGAAAAGCACTTTGTTTATTTTTAAAACAAGCTGAAATAAGTGTATACACTTTTAAATAGACACAAGCCTCTTGTGGAAAGTCAAAATGAAAATACACAAATGCGTAAAACTCCATTCTCGCGTAATGTTTACAGTGCACTTTCACACATCACTAAATAAGAGTATATTTTAAAACGAAGCATTAACAAAATTAATTAAACAATTAAATTAAACACAATCTCATTCCTCAAACCTCACCTGATTTTCTGTATCTCTGGATATCTGTTTATGCTCCTGAATGTGCTGCAGTGTCTGTGTTCCACCGGCATCCAGACTAATGATGCTCTGACTATAAGGTCTGACGTATTTCAGATCACTCTTTCTGGAGTCAGTAGTGCCACACACATCATAATTAAACACTTGCTTTAAGGTTCCTGTGCCGCCTACGTCTGCGTAAAGAGGCGGATAATACGGAATAACTGGAAGATTTGCTCCAGATTTATAAAACATCTGCTCGCGTCTCCATCTGTAGCATTTGACTGACAGTATGGCAATGATAGACACGATAAAGAGAAATGAAACCACAGCCAAGGCCAAGACTAGATAGAAAGTCAGGTTGTCGTTGTATTCCTTGTCGTGCGTAAAGTCAGTGAACTCCGAGAGCACTTCAGGGAAGCTGTCCGCCACCGCCACGTTAACATTGACTGTAGCTGATCGAGAGGGCTGCCCGTTGTCCTCCACTACAACAGTGAGTCTTTGTTTGACAGCATCTTTATCTGTCACTTGGCGTACAGTTCTTATTTCTCCATTCTGTAAGCCCACTTCAAACAGCGCCCTGTCTGTGGCTTTCTGCAGTTTATATGAGAGCCAGGCGTTCTGACCAGAGTCCACATCAACAGCCACCACTTTAGTCACCAGATAACCCACATCTGCCGAACGAGGCACTATTTCAGCCACCACAGAAACACCTGACTGGACCGGGTACAGAACCTGAGGCGCGTTGTCATTCTGGTCCTGAATGATGATTTTCACGCTCGCGTTGCTGCTGAGAGGAGGAGAGCCTCCGTCCTGCGCTTTTACGCGAATGTTAAATTCTTTTGTTTGCTCATAATCAAAAGAACGAACAGCAAGAATCTCTCCGCTCTCTGCATTCACTGAAATACAGGACGAGGCAGAGACGCCATTCACAAGAACATCCTCTAGAAAATATGAAATACGCGCGTTATTGCCAGAGTCTTTGTCATGCGCTTTAACAGATAAAACAGAGACTCCGGGGGAATTATTTTCCAGCACATATGCGGTGTATGACTGACGCTGAAACACAGGGGCGTTGTCATTGACATCAGAGATTTTCAGTGTCAGTGTTTTATTAGTAGAGAAAGATGGCGAGCCCTCATCAATAGCAGTTATTGTGATATTATATTCAGACATATTTTCACGGTCTAAAATCTGCTCAGTAACTAAAGTGTAGAAATTTGAGGAAGACGATTTGATGCGAAATGGCAAATCTGAATTAACGAAGCATTTAAATTGTCCGTTTTTACCGGAGTCGATATCTTTAACGTTGAGCATCGCAATCACTGTGTCTGGGGCGGAATCCTCTGGGATCGGACTGGAAAATGAGATAAGGCTGATAACAGGTGCATTGTCATTAACGTCAGTCAATTCAATGAGCACTTTACTATTATCTGTGAGTCCTCCCTTATCAATGGCCTCAAGATTCAGTTCGTATTGCTTTGATTTTTCATAATCCAACAGGCCATTTACGCAAATTTGCCCAGTGTTCTGATCGATTCTAAAAAGGTCTAAGTCTTTCCCAGAGCTTTGTGAAAACGAATATGTCACCTCACCATTTGCTCCTTTGTCTTTGTCTATAGCACTTACTGTCAGCACTACTGTACCTATCGCTGCATTTTCTGCTAAAGAAACTCTGTACACTGACTGACTGAACGCGGGTGTATTGTCGTTTGCATCAATTACTGTGACGCTTATTTTAACTGTTCCGGATTTTTGAGGGCTCCCTCCATCAAATGCCGTCAGGGTTAATTTCAGTTCTTCATCTCTCTCCCTGTCTAACGGCGATTGCAGAATCATTTCAACGTATTTTGTACCATCATTGCGCGATAACTCTTTCAATGAAAAATAATCAGTTGGTATCAGAGTATATCTTTGCAGCGTATTCAAGCCTACATCAGGATCGTGCGCACTGTCTAAAGAAAAACGGGCACTGGGTACGGCAAGCTCACTTATCTGAAAGTTGATCTCTTTTCTAGTAAAAACAGGAGCATGATCGTTAATATCTAATATTTCTACATCAATTCTATGCAGCTCCATGGGGTTTTCTAGAATGATCTGAAAATGTAAGGAGCAGGGAGACACTTGCGCGCACAGCTCCTCTCTATCTATCCTCTCTTTCACTATCAGCGTCCCTTTATCCACATTCAGACCGATGTACTCACGACTGTCCTCCGTAAAGATCCGCGCTCGACCAGATTTCAGCCTCTTAACATCCAAACCGAGATCCTGAACGATATTTCCCACCAGCGAGCCCTTTGTCATCTCCTCTGGAATAGAATAACGGACCTGCCCGCGCGCAACGGCCATGACAAAGACGCAGAGCACGAGCGGCTGCAATAGCCATGATGAAATCCGCGTCGAAGATGCGCCTCTTTGGGCGTAAAAACAACAAAGAACCGACATCATCCAAATCTTCTAATACATGAGAAGACTATCAGAGGACTTAGAAAGGATGTAAAATATCAGTTATATAAAAAGAAGATCCAGTCGATGGTCTAATGATCCAGTGTTCGAAAGAGCCTGTGTGAAATGAGAGAGATATTCTGCAGAATGCATGATGTCACAAAGTGGAGGAGGATCTAAAATTAGTGTTTAAAACACGAACATAGTGATCAACAGCGGCACTTGGAGTATAAAAGAAATATTGCACTGAAAAAATAAATAAAGCTATAATAATAATCACAAAAATCATAATAAAAATATTTTAATGCAGATTTTCAATTGAACGAAATACTATAACGGCAATGTAGTCCAAACACAAAGTGGAAAATATAAATCTGTAATTTATGTCAAATAATGCTTGACAGTTAAAACGGACAGCAGAAAATTCATAATTATTCACCCGAGCTCACCTGATCAAAAGAATCGTCATTATTCAGTTTTCCTCTCTGCGCATGCGTGAGTGTCTGTGTTCCACTGGTGTCCAGACTAATGATGCTCTCACTGCAAGGTCTGACGTATTTCAGATCACTCTTTCTGGAGTCAGTGGTTCTGCAAACCTCATAATTGTACACGTGCTGTAAAGTTCCTGTGCCGCCTACGTCTGCGTAAAGAGGCGGATAATACGGAATAACTGGAAGATTCGCTCCAGATTTATAAAACATCCGCTCGCGTCTCCATCTGTAGCATTTGACTGACAGTATGGCAATGATAGACACGATAAAGAGAAATGATACCACAGCCAAGGCCAAGACTAGATAGAAAGTCAGGTTGTCGTTGTATTCCTTGTCGTGCGTAAAGTCAGTGAACTCCGAGAGCACTTCAGGGAAGCTGTCCGCCACGTTAACATTGACTGTAGCTGATCGAGAGGGCTGCCCGTTGTCCTCCACTACAACAGTGAGTCTTTGTTTGACAGCATCTTTATCTGTCACTTGGCGTACAGTTCTTATTTCTCCATTCTGTAAGCCCACTTCAAACAGCGCCCTGTCTGTGGCTTTCTGCAGTTTATATGAGAGCCAGGCGTTCTGACCAGAGTCCACATCAACAGCCACCACTTTAGTCACCAGATAACCCACATCTGCCGAACGAGGAACTATTTCAGCCACCACAGAAACACCTGACTGGACCGGGTACAGAACCTGAGGCGCGTTGTCATTCTGGTCCTGAATGATGATTTTCACGCTCGCGTTGCTGCTGAGAGGAGGAGAGCCTCCGTCCTGCGCTTTTACGCGAATGTTAAATTCTTTTGTTTGCTCATAATCAAAAGAACGAAGAGCAAGAATCTCTCCGCTCTCTGCATTCACTGAAATACAGGTCGAGGCAGAGACGCCATTCACAAGAACATCCTCTAGAAAATATGAAACACGCGCGTTATTGCCAGAGTCTTTGTCATGCGCTTTAACAGATAAAACAGATACTCCGGGGGAATTATTTTCCAGCACATATGCGGTGTATGACTGACGCTGAAACACAGGGGCGTTGTCATTGACATCAGAGATTTTCAGTGTCAGTGTTTTATTAGTAGAGAAAGATGGCGAGCCCTCATCAATAGCTGTTATTGTGATATTATATTCTGAGATCATTTCTCGATCCAAAAGCTCATCAGTGACTACACTGTAGAAATTCGGAGTTGATGACTTTATTTTAAACGGTAAATTATGAGGAATGAAGCACTTAACTATTCCGTTTTTACCGGAATCTAAATCCTTTACATTCAACATTGCTATTACAGTCTCTAGCGCCGAATTCTCCGGCACTGGGTTTGAAAATGAAATTACGTTTATTATAGGAGCATTGTCATTTATATCAGTAATTTCAATATGCACTTTACTGGTATCACTTAATCCGCCTTTGTCTATTGCTTCCACATATAATTCATACTTTTTTGATTTCTCGAAATCTAACGGACCATTAACTGTAATTTCCCCTGTACTTGAATCAATGTTAAAAAGGCCAGAAGAGCTTTCACTGCTCTGAGAAAAAGAATATGTAACCTCTCCATTAGATCCCATGTCTCCATCAGTTGCACTAACCTTTAACACAGTGTATCCTTTAGAATAATTTTCTGGAATTGAAGCCCTATATACCGACTGACTGAAAACAGGTGCATTGTCATTTGCATCTAAAACAATAACGGCTATCTTAATAGTGCCCGTTTTTTGAGGGTTTCCGCCGTCGAATGCAGTTAAAATCAATTCATGTTCCCCTGCCGTTTCTCTGTCTAAAGTGTTTTGCAAAATCATCTCTATGTATTTTGTTTCGTCGAGATTAGCAGGTATTTTAACTGTAAAATGATCAGACGGAGATAATCTATATGTCTGAAGAGAATTTAGACCTACATCTGGATCTTTCGCACTATCGATTGAATATCGAGCCCCTGACAAAGCAAGTTCACTTATTTGAAAGGTAATCTCCCTTTTCATGAAAACTGGAGCATGATCATTTATATCTAATACTTCCACATCAATTCTATGCAGCTCCATTGGGTTTTCTAGAATGATCTGAAAATGTAAGGAGCAGGGAGACACTTGCGCGCACAGCTCCTCTCTATCTATCCTCTCTTTCACTATCAGCGTCCCTTTATCCACATTCAGACCGATGTACTCACGACTGTCCTCCGTAAAGATCCGCGCTCGACCAGATTTCAGCCTCTTAACATCCAAACCGAGATCCTGAACGATATTTCCCACCAGCGAGCCCTTTGTCATCTCCTCTGGAATAGAATAACGGACCTGCCCGCGCGCAACGGCCATGACAAAGACGCAGAGCACGAGCGGCTGCAATAGCCATGATGAAATCCGCGTCGAAGATGCGCCTCTTTGGGCGTAGAAACAACAAAGAACCGACATCATCCAAATCTTCTATTCCATAGAGAGGAAAAGACAAAGAGGAAAAGATTTAAAAAGATTGAAAAATCTAATTTCAGCCGAAATTTCTGAGCAGCGAATGTCTCGACGCTTCAGTGTTAAAAAGAGACCGTCCGAATGAAAGAGATATTCTGCAGAATGTATGATGTCAGAAAGTGGAGGAGGATCTAAAAATGAGTGTTTAAAACACGAACATACTGACCAACAGCGGCACTTAGTGCATCAGAGAAATATTACACTAAAAAATATAAAACTATTTGAATTGTAACATAGTATATATTTTGCGTTAAAATACCTGAAATATAAATAAAAATATGTTTTGAACCAAACACCTAAAATTATGATGAAAAGAAAATAGTCAAAAGCAAAACAGACAATATAAAATGGCATTTAAATAAAGCTGGAACAATATGACTCACCCATGCGCGCGCAAATACGCACAACAATAGCCTCTGACTTGACTGAGTGCAACTGAAAATATATATTTTAAAACACCATGCATGTAATTTGAAATATTGAAAAGTTGGGGTTTTACTATTAAAAAGTGTGAAAAATGTAGTCACCAACGTGATACAGTAAATTACAACTACAGATACCAGTTTTCTTTTCAAAGAATGAATCAATCAATCAATAAAAAAATACAGTGCACATTAATAAAACTGTGGAAGTCAAAAAGGGAAAAATAATAAATAAAAAAGGAATCCAGAAAAGCGTATTCATGACCATTTACTCTTGCTCACCTGATCAAAAGAATCGTCATTATTCAGCTTTCCTCTCTGCGCATGCGTGAGTGTCTGTGTTCCACTGGTGTCCAGACTAATGATGCTTTCACTGCAAGGTCTGGCGTATTTCAGATCACTCTTTCTGGAGTCAGTGGTTCTGCAAACCTCATAATTGTACACGTGCTGTAAAGTTCCTGTGCCGCCTACGTCTGCGTAAAGAGGCGGATAATACGGAATAACTGGAAGATTCGCTCCAGATTTATAAAACATCCGCTCGCGTCTCCATCTGTAGCATTTGACTGACAGTATGGCAATGATAGACACGATAAAGAGAAATGAAACCACAGCCAAGGCCAAGACTAGATAGAAAGTCAGGTTGTCGTTGTATTCCTTGTCGTGCGTAAAGTCAGTGAACTCCGAGAGCACTTCAGGGAAGCTGTCCGCCACCGCCACGTTAACATTGACTGTAGCTGATCGAGAGGGCTGCCCGTTGTCCTCCACTACAACAGTGAGTCTTTGTTTGACAGCATCTTTATCTGTCACTTGGCGTACAGTTCTTATTTCTCCATTCTGTAAGCCCACTTCAAACAGCGCCCTGTCTGTGGCTTTCTGCAGTTTATATGAGAGCCAGGCGTTCTGACCAGAGTCCACATCAACAGCCACCACTTTAGTCACCAGATAACCCACATCTGCCGAACGAGGCACTATTTCAGCCACCACAGAAACACCTGACTGGACCGGGTACAGAACCTGAGGCGCGTTGTCATTCTGGTCCTGAATGATGATTTTCACGCTCGCGTTGCTGCTGAGAGGAGGAGAGCCTCCGTCCTGCGCTTTTACGCGAATGTTAAATTCTTTTGTTTGCTCATAATCAAAAGAACGAACAGCAAGAATCTCTCCGCTCTCTGCATTCACTGAAATACAGGACGAGGCAGAGACGCCATTCACAAGAACATCCTCTAGAAAGTATGAAATACGCGCGTTATTGCCAGAGTCTTTGTCATGCGCTTTAACAGATAAAACAGAGACTCCGGGGGAATTATTTTCCAGCACATATGCGGTGTATGACTGACGCTGAAACACAGGGGCGTTGTCATTGACATCAGAGATTTTCAGTGTCAGTGTTTTATTAGTAGAGAAAGATGGCGAGCCCTCATCAATAGCTGTTATTGTGATATTATATTCTGAGATCATTTCTCGATCCAAAAGCTCATCAGTGACTACACTGTAGAAATTCGGGGTTGATGACTTTATTTTAAACGGTAAATTATGAGGAATGAAGCATTTAACTATTCCGTTTTTACCCGAATCTAAATCTTTGATATTCAACATTGCTATTACAGTCTCTGGCAATGAATTCTCCGGCACTGGGTTTGAAAATGAAATTACGCTTATGATAGGAGCATTGTCATTTATATCAGTAATTTCAATATGCACTTTACTGGTATCTCGCAATCCCCCTTTGTCCGTTGCTTCCACTGATAATTCACATTTTTTGGATTTCTCGAAATCTAATAGACCATTAATTGTAATATCTCCAGAACTGGAATCAATGGTAAAAAGGCCAGAAGAGCTTTCACTGCTCTGAGAAAAAGAATATGTAACCTCTCCATTAGATCCCATGTCTCCATCAGTTGCACTAACCTTTAACACAGTGGATCCTTTAGAATAATTCTCTGGAATTGAAGCCCTATATACCGACTGACTGAAAACAGGTGCATTGTCATTTGCATCTAAAACAATAACGGTTATCTTAATAGTGCCCGTTTTTTGAGGGTTTCCGCCGTCGAATGCAGTTAAAATCAATTCATGTTCTTCTGCCGTTTCTCTGTCTAAAGTTTTTTGCAAAATTATCTCTACGTACTTTGTTTCGTCGAGATTAGCAGGTATTTTAACTGTAAAATGATCAGACGGAGATAATTTATATGTCTGAAGAGAATTTAGACCTACATCTGGATCATTAGCGCTATCGATTGAATATCGAGCCCCTGACAAAGCAAGTTCACTCATTTGAAAAGTAATCTCCTTTTTCTTGAAAACTGGAGCATGATCATTAATATCTAATATTTCTACATCAATTCTATGCAGCTCCATGGGGTTTTCTAGAATGATCTGAAAATGTAAGGAGCAGGGAGACACTTGCGCGCACAGCTCCTCTCTATCTATCCTCTCTTTCACTATCAGCGTCCCTTTATCCACATTCAGACCGATGTACTCACGACTGTCCTCCGTAAAGATCCGCGCTCGACCAGATTTCAGCCTCTTAATATCCAAACCGAGATCCTGAACGATATTTCCCACCAGCGAGCCCTTTGTCATCTCCTCTGGAATAGAATAACGGACCTGCCCGCGCGCAACGGCCATGACAAAGACGCAGAGCACGAGCGGCTGCAATAGCCATGATGAAATCCGCGTCGAAGATGCGCCTCTTTGGGCGTAAAAACAACAAAGAACCGACATCATCCAAATCTTCTAATACATGAGAAGACTATCAGAGGACTTAGAAAGGATGTAAAATATCAGTTATATAAAAAGAAGATCCAGTCGATGGTCTAATGATCCAGTGTTCGAAAGAGCCTGTGTGAAATGAGAGAGATATTCTGCAGAATGCATGATGTCACAAAGTGGAGGAGGATCTAAAATTAGTGTTTAAAACACGAACATAGTGATCAACAGCGGCACTTGGAGTATAAAAGAAATATTGCACTGAAAAAATAAATAAAGCTATAATAATAATCACAAAAATCATAATAAAAATATTTTAATGCAGATTTTCAATTGAACGAAATACTATAACGGCAATGTAGTCCAAACACAAAGTGGAAAATATAAATCTGTAATTTATGTCAAATAATGCTTGACAGTTAAAACGGACAGCAGAAAATTCATAATTATTCACCCGAGCTCACCTGATCAAAAGAATCGTCATTATTCAGTTTTCCTCTCTGCGCATGCGTGAGTGTCTGTGTTCCACTGGTGTCCAGACTAATGATGCTCTCACTGCAAGGTCTGACGTATTTCAGATCACTCTTTCTGGAGTCAGTGGTTCTGCAAACCTCATAATTGTACACGTGCTGTAAAGTTCCTGTGCCGCCTACGTCTGCGTAAAGAGGCGGATAATACGGAATAACTGGAAGATTCGCTCCAGATTTATAAAACATCCGCTCGCGTCTCCATCTGTAGCATTTGACTGACAGTATGGCAATGATAGACACGATAAAGAGAAATGAAACCACAGCCAAGGCCAAGACTAGATAGAAAGTCAGGTTGTCGTTGTATTCCTTGTCGTGCGTAAAGTCAGTGAACTCCGAGAGCACTTCAGGGAAGCTGTCCGCCACCGCCACGTTAACATTGACTGTAGCTGATCGAGAGGGCTGCCCGTTGTCCTCCACTACAACAGTGAGTCTTTGTTTGACAGCATCTTTATCTGTCACTTGGCGTACAGTTCTTATTTCTCCATTCTGTAAGCCCACTTCAAACAGCGCCCTGTCTGTGGCTTTCTGCAGTTTATATGAGAGCCAGGCGTTCTGACCAGAGTCCACATCAACAGCCACCACTTTAGTCACCAGATAACCCACATCTGCCGAACGAGGCACTATTTCAGCCACCACAGAAACACCTGACTGGACCGGGTACAGAACCTGAGGCGCGTTGTCATTCTGGTCCTGAATGATGATTTTCACGCTCGCGTTGCTGCTGAGAGGAGGAGAGCCTCCGTCCTGCGCTTTTACGCGAATGTTGAATTCTTTTGTTTGCTCATAATCAAAAGAACGAACAGCAAGAATCTCTCCGCTCTCTGCATTCACTGAAATACAGGTCGAGGCAGAGACGCCATTCACAAGAACATCCTCTAGAAAATATGAAATACGCGCGTTATTGCCAGAGTCTTTGTCATGCGCTTTAACAGATAAAACAGAGACTCCGGGGGAATTATTTTCCAGCACATATGCGGTGTATGACTGACGCTGAAACACAGGGGCGTTGTCATTGACATCAGAGATTTTCAGTGTCAGTGTTTTATTAGTAGAGAAAGATGGCGAGCCCTCATCAATAGCAGTTATTGTGATATTATATTCTGATATTTTCTCACGATCTAATAACTGATCTGTTGTCACACTATAGAAATTTGGGGCAGATGGTCTTATTTTGAATGGCAAATTTGGACCAATTGAACATTTAACCTGTCCGTTTCTCCCCGAATCCAAATCTTTGACATTCAGCATCGCTATTACAGTTTCTGGCGCTGCGTCTTCAGGTATTGGGTTAGAAAATGAAATCACACTAATTACAGGGGGGTTGTCATTTACATCTGTAATGTCGATTACAACTTTACTAGAGTCAGTTAAACCACCTTTGTCTGTAGCATCTATGTTTAACTCAAACTGCTTCACCCTCTCGTAATCCAAACCCCCCTTTGTGGTAATTTCACCAGTATTTGTGTCAATATGGAATAAATCAAGGGCTTTTCCTGAACTACGTGAAAAAGAATATGTAATCTCACCGTTTGCGCCTCGGTCATTATCAGTGGCGGTTACTTTAATTACTAGAGCACCATTCGGTGAATTCTCAAATAAAGAAACACGGTAAACAGGTAAACTGAAAACAGGGGCGTTATCGTTTGCGTCGATGACAATAACACTTATCCTAACAGAGCCAGTTCTCTGCGGATTGCCGCCATCAAAGGCTGTAAGGGTTAATTTGTGCTCCTCCTGAGTCTCTCTGTCTAAAGGTAATTTAAGTACCATTTCGACGTATTTTGAGCCATCGTTTCGTGATAGAACCTTTAAATCAAAATTATCTGTTGGGTTTAACGTGTATGACTTGAGCGCGTTAGTGCCAGTGTCAGGATCATGGGCGCTGTCTAATGAAAATCGAGCCCCGGGAAGTGCTGATTCACTTATTTGAAAATCTATTTCCTTTCTGGCAAAAACAGGAGCATGATCATTGATATCTAATATTTCTACATCAATTCTATGCAGCTCCATGGGGTTTTCTAGAATGATCTGAAAATGTAAGGAGCAGGGAGACACTTGCGCGCACAGTTCCTCTCTATCTATCCTCTCTTTCACTATCAGCGTCCCTTTATCCACATTCAGACCGATGTACTCACGACTGTCCTCCGTAAAGATCCGCGCTCGACCAGATTTCAGCCTCTTAATATCCAAACCGAGATCCTGAACGATATTTCCCACCAGCGAGCCCTTTGTCATCTCCTCTGGAATAGAATAACGGACCTGCCCGCGCGCAACGGCCATGACAAAGACGCAGAGCACGAGCGGCTGCAATAGCCATGATGAAATCCGCGTCGAAGATGCGCCTCTTTGGGCGTAAAAACAACAAAGAACAGACATCATCCAAATCTTCTATTCAACCGCAGAACAAAAGATTCAGAAAGGTTGAAATATATCACCTGAAAGCACAGGGCAGCAAATGTCTCGACGATTCAGTGTTAAAAATAGACCGTCCGAATGAAAGAGATATTCTGCAGAATGTATGATGTCAGAAAGTGGAGGAGGATCGAAAAATAAGTGTTTAAGGCATGAACATACTAACCAACAGCGGCACTTAGTGCATCAGAGAAATATTACACTGAAACATACTATTAGAGATAGTAAAAGACAGAAAGAAATACAACCAAAGTAGTATACATTTCACGTTAAGACAGATTTTTGATGAAATGTTATTTAAAATATGTTTCCAACAGAACGCCTAAAAATATGATGAGAGGAAAATAGTCAAAAGCAAAGTAGAAAATATAAAATAGCCTTTATATAATGTAGGTGCGATTCATTGTGACTCACCCATGCACGCGCACATACTCAGAATTTCAACCTCTTACTTGACTGAGTGACGACAGCACTTTTATTTAAAAAAATGACGGATGATTGTTCTTGTCGCCTAGCAACTGTGACAGCTACCGATGACGAGCGGGAGTAACATTTGAACTGCACTTTTTTATATTCAACTGGGTTTTATATTCCCGTACGGAGCCTGGAAAGTCTCCTGTGAGGGAAAAAACAACCCGTGGCGACGGTTGTGCAGTCCGTCCCCTCAGTTTATAAACTGTACTCACGAATTCTTAAACTGTTCCCTCGGTTTAACAAATCGTGCCCACGATGATTCAACCAGGCCACCTGTTTATGAGGGATGCTTTGCATTGTTTTTAAACTTCATTTTTTTAAATGATTAATTTCTTTAATTTTCTAAAACTCCATTTTTGGGAGGAAAAAGCTCAGTATAATAGAATAAGCAAAAAAAAAAAAGACTTCACATATAAAAAATAAATATAACACAAACACAAGGTTAGGTTTTCTTATACAAAAATAAAACATTCATAAATTATTTTATGATTAACACATTAGCCTACTGTCTTCAGTGAACTCATTTATAGTTATAATTATAAACACGAATAATAATAATACTAATTATCATTATTAGTAGGCCTAGGCTACATTTAGGCTACATATTTAGAAGCCGCTTTAATCAAAAAAAGGAACAAAGCAATTCGGCAAATGTCAGTCATAATACAGGTTAGACAATAATAATACAGGGCTAAGATTATCATAAATAAAAAAGATTTTGAGCATATCCAAGTGTTTGTGTGGAGTGTGGAGGCGCGGGCGCGGACACTTGCATTTTTCTATCAACAGTGGAAACAACTTAAAATAGGCTACTCTATCATTTCTGGTCATACAGAAAATAATAATAGCCTACATCATTCGCAACCACTTTTATTTGTGCAAAAACGAATGGACGCAAAAGTACACGGACCCAACACTAACTTTTTCTACAAATAGCCTACATTATTTGAAATATTTAATAATATAAGGTCCGTGTACTTTTGCGTCCATTCGTTTTTCTTTTTTTTAACCCGTAATTGAAAAACGAAAAAATGAACGGTTGTTAGGCTATTTTTAAAACGCAAGTTGGGCACCAAAATTTGAATTTGAACTGTAGCTACACACCAAATGCTGCGAAAAAAAAATATTTAGTATATTCAGATTTTTGTTTAAGACTTTTTTCCCCTTTATTAAATATTTGAAATATTCCCAAATTGATAGGGGAAAAAATGTCGATATTACTGGTTTTCTAAGGCCAAATTAGAACCTGGAAATTAGATTCGAATTTGTTCGTTTGAAAGTGGACATTTCAAGCTTGGTAGGCTGTATTTTGTTTCAGTTCATTTTTGAGACGCGCTCCAGTTCACGGAGATCATGAAAGCGCGCCTGTTTTTTTATTTTATTTTACAAAAGCACAAAGTTTTCTTGTTATTGTGAGTTTACACCAATAAAATTGTGTATTTTTATTTACACTTAAAAAATATTGTGAGTACAGTTTATAAACTGAAGGGATGGATTGCACAACAGTCGCCACGGATTGTTTTGTTTTTTCCCACAGATGGAGGGGTTTTCCCTCCATGATACGGGTTTAAATATATATTTATATTCATCATTTATATTGTCCATTTATTCTACAAAAAGAATACACTAGCCTACAAAATCGCATCAAGGTAAGATATAAGTGAACATTTGAACCATATGCCCATGTATGTTTTCTTTTCTTTTCATTACACTATTTACGTAAGTTTACACCCAATACTTGAACAGTTTAAAGTGTAATCTGGCAATTCAGGAAGCAGCTTCTGTATTGGGACGCAGAAAACCTCTGGCCATGATCCGGCTATTAAAGCCGAAAATACATGACTGAAACATCCTCACCATGTCCTCCAGTAAAATATAAACAAAATACTGTTTATTCAATTATATAAAATGATGTATCAGGATGGCAGCCGTAGGCTACTCTCGCACCGTTGCTTGGCGCCAGGAGGGGTAATTGGGAACACCTGGATGCGCAATTCCGGAATCATACCAAGGCTACATACGGAGCGTCCTTCGAAGGCGGGGTAGGCTGGGTCCTTCGAAGGACGCGTCCTTCGGAGGATGCAGCATTCACATTGGGACACAGCTATAGTCACCAAAATTATATCAAACAGAGCTGACAGTGTTTTCTATATCAAAACTAAAAAAAAAACTCTACAAAGATACAGTGAACATTAATAAAACTGAGAAAGTCAGAAAGAGAAAAAAATAATAATCAATGGACACAAGAAAAGCTTATTGATAATTATTCATCCGAGCTCACCTGATCAAAAGAATCGTCATTATTCAGCTTTCCTCTCTGCGCATGCGTGAGTGTCTGTGTTCCACTGGTGTCCAGACTAATGATGCTCTCACTGCAAGGTCTGACGTATTTCAGATCACTCTTTCTGGAGTCAGTGGTTCTGCAAACCTCATAATTATACACGTGCTGTAAAGTTCCTGTGCCTCCTACGTCTGCGTAAAGAGGCGGATAATACGGAATAACTGGAAGATTCGCTCCAGATTTATAAAACATCCGCTCGCGTCTCCATCTGTAGCATTTGACTGACAGTATGGCAATGATAGACACGATAAAGAGAAATGAAACCACAGCCAAGGCCAGGACTAGATAGAAAGTCAGGTTGTCGTTGTATTCCTTGTCGTGCGTAAAGTCAGTGAACTCCGAGAGCACTTCAGGGAAGCTGTCCGCCACCGCCACGTTAACATTGACTGTAGCTGATCGAGAGGGCTGCCCGTTGTCCTCCACTACAACAGTGAGTCTTTGTTTGACAGCATCTTTATCTGTCACTTGGCGTACAGTTCTTATTTCTCCATTCTGTAAGCCCACTTCAAACAGCGCCCTGTCTGTGGCTTTCTGCAGTTTATATGAGAGCCAGGCGTTCTGTCCAGAGTCCACATCAACAGCCACCACTTTAGTCACCAGATAACCCACATCTGCCGAACGAGGCACTATTTCAGCCACCACAGAAACACCTGACTGGACCGGGTACAGAACCTGAGGCGCGTTGTCATTCTGGTCCTGAATGATGATTTTCACGCTCGCGTTGCTGCTGAGAGGAGGAGAGCCTCCGTCCTGCGCTTTTACGCGAATGTTAAATTCTTTTGTTTGCTCATAATCAAAAGAACGAACAGCAAGAATCTCTCCGCTCTCTGCATTCACTGAAATACAGGACGAGGCAGAGACGCCATTCACAAGAACATCCTCTAGAAAATATGAAACACGCGCGTTATTGCCAGAGTCTTTGTCATGCGCTTTAACAGATAAAACAGAGACTCCGGGGGAATTATTTTCCAGCACATATGCGGTGTATGACTGACGCTGAAACACAGGGGCGTTGTCATTGACATCAGAGATTTTCAGTGACAGTGTTTTATTAGTAGAGAAAGATGGCGAGCCCTCATCAATAGCTGTTATTGTGATATTATATTCTGATATTTTCTCACGATCTAATAACTGATCTGTTGTCACACTATAGAAATTTGAAGCAGATGACACTATTTTGAATGGCACATTTGGACCAATTGAACATTTAACCTGTCCGTTTCTCCCCGAATCCAAATCTTTGACATTCAGCATCGCTATCACAGTTTCTGGTGCTGAGTCTTCAGGTATTGGGTTAGAAAATGAAATTACGCTGATCATAGGTGCATTGTCATTCACGTCAATTAATTCAATAATAACTTTACAGGAATCTGTCAAGCCACCTTTATCTGTTGCTTCAACATGTAATTGAAAATGTTTTGATTTCTCGAAATCCAAGTCACCGTTAACAGTGATGCAACCACTTTCAGAATCTATATTGAATAGCTCTAAAGCCTTTCCTGATGTTTGTGAGAAGGAATACGTCAGTTCAGAATTCGTTCCTTTGTCTTTATCAGTTGCAGTCACACTCACTATATTACTGCCCTTTGGTGAATTCTCCAGTAAGGAAACTCTATACACAGGGAGACTAAATACAGGAGCATTGTCGTTTGCATCGATTACAAGAACAGTTATTTTAATAGTGCCCGTTTTCAGGGGACTGCCGCCATCAAACGCCGTCAATGTTAGTTTATGCTCCTCTTGAGTTTCTCTATCTAGTGGTGTTTGTAGAATCATTTCAACATATTTTAATCCATCATTTCCCATCTGTTCTTTCAGAGAAAAATAATCAGTTGGATTGAGCGTGTATCTCTGAAGGGTATTTAAACCTACATCAGAATCTTGTGCATTATCTAAAGAAAATTTTGCTCCAGGAACAGCTAGCTCACTAATTTGAAAGCTTATTTCCTTTCTAACAAAAACAGGAGCATGATCATTGATATCTAATATTTCTACATCAATTCTATGCAGCTCCATGGGGTTTTCAAGAATGATCTGAAAATGTAAGGAGCAGGGAGACACTTGCGCGCACAGCTCCTCTCTATCTATCCTCTCTTTCACTATCAGCGTCCCTTTATCCACATTCAGACCGATGTACTCACGACTGTCCTCCGTAAAGATCCGCGCTCGACCAGATTTCAGCCTCTTAATATCCAAACCGAGATCCTGAACGATATTTCCCACCAGCGAGCCCTTTGTCATCTCCTCTGGAATAGAATAACGGACCTGCCCGCGCGCAACGGCCATGACAAAGACGCAGAGCACGAGCGGCTGCAATAGCCATGATGAAATCCGCGTCGAAGATGCGCCTCTTTGGGCGTAAAAACAACAAAGAACAGACATCATTTCCATACAGAAGAAAAGACAAAGAAGAACAGATTTAAAAAGGTTGAAAAATCTAATTTCACCCGAAAACTCTGAGCAGCGAATGTCTCGACGCTTCAGTGTTAAATAGAGACCTTCCGAATGAAAGAGATATTCTGCTGACTGAATGATGTCAGAAAGTGGAGGAGGATCTAAAAATGAGTGTTTAAAAAACGAACATACTGACCAACAGCGGCACTTAGTGCATCAGAGAAATATTACACTGAAACATACTGTTGAAGCGAAATACAAAACTATATGAACTGCGACTATTGTAGCCTATACGTTAAAACAGCTGACATATAAATAAAATATTTTTGAACCGAACACCTAAAATATAATGGGAGGAAAATAGTCAAAAGCAAAACAGAAAATATAAAGTAGCCTATTTAAAAAATGCAGGAGCAATTCTATATGGCTCACCCATGCGCGAACACATACGCACAATTAAAACCTCTTATATTTGACTGAGTGCAACTGCACAAATACATATTTTTAAAGACTATGCATGTAATTTCCTAATAAATATTGAAAAGTTAAGATTTTAATATGAAAAAGTGTGAAACATGTATAGTCACCAAAATGATATCGGTACATTAAATTTTAACTAGAGCTGCCAGTGTTTTTCTATTAATAGAAAAGAAAATACAGTGCACATCAATAAAACGGAAGAAGTCAGAAAAATAAAATAATAGTTAAATATAAAAACAGAAAATCATATGCACATCTATTCATTAGAGCTCACCTGATCAAAAGATTCGTCATTATTCAGTATTCCTCTCTGCGCATGCGTGAGTGTCTGTGTTCCACTGGTGTCCAGACTAATGATGCTCTCACTGCAAGGTCTGACGTATTTCAGATCACTCTTTCTGGAGTCAGTGGTTCTGCAAACCTCATAATTGTACACGTGCTGTAAAGTTCCTGTGCCGCCTACGTCTGCGTAAAGAGGCGGATAATACGGAATAACTGGAAGATTCGCTCCAGATTTATAAAACATCCGCTCGCGTCTCCATCTGTAGCATTTGACTGACAGTATGGCAATGATAGACACGATAAAGAGAAATGAAACCACAGCCAAGGCCAAGACTAGATAGAAAGTCAGGTTGTCGTTGTATTCCTTGTCGTGCGTAAAGTCAGTGAACTCCGAGAGCACTTCAGGGAAGCTGTCCGCCACCGCCACGTTAACATTGACTGTAGCTGATCGAGAGGGCTGCCCGTTGTCCTCCACTACAACAGTGAGTCTTTGTTTGACAGCATCTTTATCTGTCACTTGGCGTACAGTTCTTATTTCTCCATTCTGTAAGCCCACTTCAAACAGCGCCCTGTCTGTGGCTTTCTGCAGTTTATATGAGAGCCAGGCGTTCTGTCCAGAGTCCACATCAACAGCCACCACTTTAGTCACCAGATAACCCACATCTGCCGAACGAGGCACTATTTCAGCCACCACAGAAACACCTGACTGGACCGGGTACAGAACCTGAGGCGCGTTGTCATTCTGGTCCTGAATGATGATTTTCACGCTCGCGTTGCTGCTTAGAGGAGGAGAGCCTCCGTCCTGCGCTTTTACGCGAATGTTAAATTCTTTTGTTTGCTCATAATCAAAAGAACGAACAGCAAGAATCTCTCCGCTCTCTGCATTCACTGAAATACAGGTCGAGGCAGAGACGCCATTCACAAGAACATCCTCTAGAAAATATGAAATACGCGCGTTATTGCCAGAGTCTTTGTCATGCGCTTTAACAGATAAAACAGAGACTCCGGGGGAATTATTTTCCAGCACATATGCGGTGTATGACTGACGCTGAAACACAGGGGCGTTGTCATTGACATCAGAGATTTTCAGTGTCAGTGTTTTATTAGTAGAGAAAGATGGCGAGCCCTCATCAATAGCTGTTATTGTGATATTATATTCTGATATAATTTCTCGATCCAAAAGCTCATCAGTGACTACACTATAGAAATTCGGGGTTGATGACTTTATTTTAAACGGTAAATTATGAGGAATGAAGCACTTAACTATTCCGTTTTTACCGGAATCTAAATCCTTTACATTCAACATTGCTATTACTGTCTCTAGCGCTGAATTCTCCGGCACTGGGTTTGAAAATGAAATTACGCTTATTATAGGAGCATTGTCGTTTATATCAGTAATTTCAATATGCACTTTACTGATATCACTTAATCTGCCTTTGTCTATTGCTTCCACATATAATTCATACTTTTTTAATTTCTCGAAATCTAACGGACCATTAACTGTAATTTCCCCTGTACTGGAATCAATGGTAAAAAGGCCAGAAGAGCTTTCACTGCTCTGAGAAAAAGAATATGTAACCTCTCCATTAGATCCCATGTCTCCATCACTTGCACTAACCTTTAACACAGTGGATCCTTTAGAGTAATTCTCTGGAATTGAAGCCCTATATACCGACTGACTGAAAACAGGTGCATTGTCATTTGCATCTAAAACAATAACGGTTATCTTAATAGTGCCCGTTTTTTGAGGGTTTCCGCCGTCGAATGCAGTTAAAATCAATTTATGTTCCTCTGCCGTTTCTCTGTCTAAAGTTTTTTGCAAAATCATCTCTATGTATTTTGTTTCGTCGAGATGAGCAGGTATTTTAACTGTAAAATGATCAGATGGAGATAATCTATATGTCTGAAGAGAATTTAGACCTACATCTGGATCTTTCGCACTATCGATTGAATATCGAGCCCCTGACAAAGCAGATTCGCTTATTTGAAAAGTAATCTCTTTTTTCATGAAAACTGGAGCATGATCATTAATATCTAATATTTCTATATCAATTCTATGCAGCTCCATGGGGTTTTCTAGAATGATCTGAAAATGTAAGGAGCAGGGAGACACTTGCGCGCACAGCTCCTCTCTATCTATCCTCTCTTTCACTATCAGCGTCCCTTTATCCACATTCAGACCGATGTACTCACGACTGTCCTCCGTAAAGATCCGCGCTCGACCAGATTTCAGCCTCTTAATATCCAAACCGAGATCCTGAACGATATTTCCCACCAGCGAGCCCTTTGTCATCTCCTCTGGAATAGAATAACGGACCTGCCCGCGCGCAACGGCCATGACAAAGACGCAGAGCACGAGCGGCTGCAATAGCCATGATGAAATCCGCGTCGAAGATGCGCCTCTTTGGGCGTAAAAACAACAAAGAACAGACATCATCCAAATCTTCTATTCCATACAGAAGAAAAGAAAAAAAGAAAAAAAGAGGAAAAGATTGAAAAAGATTTAAAAATCTAATTTCACCCGAAAACACTGAGCAGCGAATGTCTCGACGCTTCAGTGTTAAAAAGAGACCGTCCGAATGAAAGAGATATTCTGCAGAATGTATGATGTCAGAAAGTGGAGGAGGATCTAAAAATAAGTGTTTAAAACACTAACATACTGACCAACAGCGGCACTTAGTGCATCAGAGAAATATTACACTAAAAAATATAAAACTATTTGAATTGTAACATAGTATTTTGCCTTAAAATACCTGAAATATAAATAAAAATGTGTTTTGAACCACACACCTAAAATTATGATGTAAAGAAAATAGTCAAAAGCAAAACAGACAATATAAAATGGCATTTAAGAAATGCTGGAGCAATATGACTCACCCATGCGCGCGCAAATACGCACAACAATAGCCTCTGACTTGACTGAGTGCAACTGAAAATATATATTTTAAAACACCATGCATGTAATTTGAAATATTGAAAAGTTAGGGTTTTACTATTAAAAAGTGTGAAAAACAAAAGTGAAAAGGAGAAAAGTGAAAAATTTCACAAAGTGATACAGTAAATTACAACTACAGATACCATTTTTTTTCAAAGAGTGAATCAATGAATGAATCAATAATAAAAAAAAATACAGTGCACATTAATAAAACTGAGGAAGTCAGAAAGAGAAAAATAATAAATAAAAAAGGACACCAGAAAAGCGTATTCATGACCATTCACTCTTGCTCACCTGATCAAAAGAATCGTCATTATTCAGTTTTCCTCTCTGCGCATGCGTGAGTGTCTGTGTTCCACTGGTGTCCAGACTAATGATGCTTTCACTGCAAGGTCTGGCGTATTTCAGATCACTCTTTCTGGAGTCAGTGGTTCTGCAAACCTCATAATTGTACACGTGCTGTAAAGTTCCTGTGCCGCCTACGTCTGCGTAAAGAGGCGGATAATACGGAATAACTGGAAGATTCGCTCCAGATTTATAAAACATCCGCTCGCGTCTCCATCTGTAGCATTTGACTGACAGTATGGCAATGATAGACACGATAAAGAGAAATGAAACCACAGCCAAGGCCAAGACTAGATAGAAAGTCAGGTTGTCGTTGTATTCCTTGTCGTGCGTAAAGTCAGTGAACTCCGAGAGCACTTCAGGGAAGCTGTCCGCCACCGCCACGTTAACATTGACTGTAGCTGATCGAGAGGGCTGCCCGTTGTCCTCCACTACAACAGTGAGTCTTTGTTTGACAGCATCTTTATCTGTCACTTGGCGTACAGTTCTTATTGCTCCATTCTGTAAGCCCACTTCAAACAGCGCCCTGTCTGTGGCTTTCTGCAGTTTATATGAGAGCCAGGCATTCTGACCAGAGTCCACATCAACAGCCACCACTTTAGTCACCAGATAACCCACATCTGCCGAACGAGGCACTATTTCAGCCACCACAGAAACACCTGACTGGACCGGGTACAGAACCTGAGGCGCGTTGTCATTCTGGTCCTGAATGATGATTTTCACGCTCGCGTTGCTGCTGAGAGGAGGAGAGCCTCCGTCCTGCGCTTTTACGCGAATGTTAAATTCTTTTGTTTGCTCGTAATCAAAAGAACGAACAGCAAGAATCTCTCCGCTCTCTGCATTCACTGAAATACAGGACGAGGCAGAGACGCCATTCACAAGAACATCCTCTAGAAAATATGAAATACGCGCGTTATTGCCAGAGTCTTTGTCATGCGCTTTAACAGATAAAACAGAGACTCCGGGGGAATTATTTTCCAGCACATATGCGGTGTATGACTGACGCTGAAACACAGGGGCGTTGTCATTGACATCAGAGATTTTCAGTGTCAGTGTTTTATTAGTAGAGAAAGGTGGCGAGCCCTCATCAATAGCTGTTATTGTGATATTATATTCTGATATTTCTTCTCGATTTAATAACTGTTCAGTGACCAAACTATAGAAATTGCTGGTCGATGATTTGATACTAAAGGGAAAGTCTGCAGCAATAGAACATTTAACGTGTCCATTTCTCCCTGAATCTAAATCTTTGACATTCAACATCGCTATCACTGTGTCCGGTGCTGCATCCTCAGGTATTGTGTTAGAGAATGACATTACGCTTATGACAGGAGCGTTGTCGTTCACATCCGTAATTTCAATAAGTACTTTGCAAGTATCTGTTAAACCACCCTTATCTGTCGCTTCTATGTCTAACTCGTGGTATTTAGATATTTCGAAATCTAAATCACCTTTAACTATTATCTCCCCGTTTAAAGACCCGATGCTGAAAATATTTGAAACACTACGGCTGCTTTGAGACAAATAATATTCAATATCTCCATTTGCACCCTCGTCTGCATCTGTGGCGGATACCGTAATGATAAAAGAGTCCACAGGGGTGTTTTCAGGCAAACTAACTCGATAAACAGATTGGGTGAATGACGGAGCGTTGTCGTTTGCATCCAGAACAACAATATGTATCTTAACAGCACCAGATTTAGCTGGACTGCCTCCATCGTATGCGGTTAAAATCAATTTATGTTCACTTTGTTTCTCTCGGTCTAAGTGAGCCTGCAGCACCATCTCTACGTATTTAGTCCCATCAGGGCGAGACAACGATTTGAGTGTGAAATAATCGCTAGGATTGAGTTTATACGTCTGAAGTGTATTAAGACCAACATCTGGATCTTTAGCGCTTTCCAATGAATATCGAGCTCCAGGAATGGCTGATTCACTAATTTGAAAATCAATTTCCTTTCTATTGAATGTAGGAGCATTATCATTTATATCTAATATTTCTACATCAATTCTATGCAGCTCCATGGGGTTTTCTAGAATGATCTGAAAATGCAAGGAGCAGGGAGACACTTGCACGCACAGCTCCTCTCTATCTATCCTCTCTTTCACTATCAGCGTCCCTTTATCCACATTCAGACCGATGTACTCACGACTGTCCTCCGTAAAGATCCGCGCTCGACCAGATTTCAGCCTCTTAATATCCAAACCGAGATCCTGAACGATATTTCCCACCAGCGAGCCCTTTGTCATCTCCTCTGGAATAGAATAACGGACCTGCCCGCGCGCTACGGCCATGACAAAGACGCAGAGCACGAGCGGCTGCAATAGCCATGATGAAATCCGCTTCGAAGATGCGCCTCTTTGGGCGTAAAAACAACAAAGAACAGACATCATCCAAATCTTCTATTCCATACAGAAGTAAAGACAAAGAGGAAAAGATTGAAAATGATAGAAAAATCTAACTTCAACCAAAAACACGGAGCAACGAATGTCTCGACTCTTCAGTGTTAAAAAGAGACCGTCCAAATGAAAGAGATATTCTGCATAATTCTGTATGATGTCAGAAAGTGGAGGAGGATCTAAAAATGAGTGTTTAAAAAACGAACATACTGACCAACAGCGGCACTTAGTGCATCAGAGAAATATTACACTGAAAAATACTGTTGAAGAGAAATACAAAAACTATATGAACTGCGACTATTGTAGCCTATACTGTACGTTAAAACAGCTGAAATATGAACAAAATATTTTTGAACCGAACACCTAAAATATAATGGGAGGAAAATAGTCAAAACCAAAACAGAAAATATAGAGTATTTAAAAAAGGCAGGAGCAATTCTATATGGCTTATCCATGCGCGAACACATACGCACAATAAAAACCTCTTATACTTGACTGAGTGCAACTGGACATATACATATTTTTAAAGACTATGCATGTAATTTCCTAATAAATATTGAAAAGTTAAGATTTTACTATGAAAAAGTGTGAAAAATGTATAGATCACCAAAATGATATCAGTAGAGTAAATTTTAACTAGAGCTGCCAGTGTTTTTATATTAATAGAAAAGAAAATACAGTGCACATCAATAAAACGGAAGGAGTTAGAAAAATACAAATAATAGTTAAATTTAAAAAAAAAGAAAAAAAGAAAATCATATGCATATTCACTCGAGCTCACCTGATCAAAAGAATCGTCATTATTCAGTTTTCCTCTTTGCGCATGCGTGAGTGTCTGTGTTCCACTGGTGTCCAGACTAATGATGCTCTCACTGCAAGGTCTGGCGTATTTCAGATCACTCTTTCTGGAGTCAGTGGTTCTGCAAACCTCATAATTGTACACGTGCTGTAAAGTTCCTGTGCCGCCTACGTCTGCGTAAAGAGGAGGATAATACGGAATAACTGGAAGATTTGCTCCAGATTTATAAAACATGCGCTCGCGTCTCCATCTGTAGCATTTGACTGACAGTATGGCAATGATAGACACGATAAAGAGAAATGAAACCACAGCCAAGGCCAAGACTAGATAGAAAGTCAGGCTGTCGTTGTATTCCTTGTTGTGCGTAAAGTCAGTGAACTCCGAGAGCACTTCAGGGAAGCTGTCCGCCACCGCCACGTTAACATTGACTGTAGCTGATCGAGAGGGCTGCCCGTTGTCCTCCACTACAACAGTGAGTCTTTGTTTGACAGCATCTTTATCTGTCACTTGGCGTACAGTTCTTATTTCTCCATTCTGTAAGCCCACTTCAAACAGCGCCCTGTCTGCGGCTTTCTGCAGTTTATATGAGAGCCAGGCGTTCTGACCAGAGTCCACATCAACAGCCACCACTTTAGTCACCAGATAACCCACATCCGCCGAACGAGGCACTATTTCAGCCACCACAGAAACACCTGACTGGACCGGGTACAGAACCTGAGGCGCGTTGTCATTCTGGTCCTGAATGATGATTTTCACGCTCGCGTTGCTGCTGAGAGGAGGAGAGCCTCCGTCCTGCGCTTTTACGCGAATGTTAAATTCTTTTGTTTGCTCATAATCAAAAGAACGAACAGCAAGAATCTCTCCGCTCTCTGCATTCACTGAAATACAGGACGAGGCAGAGACGCCATTCACAAGAACATCCTCTAGAAAATATGAAATACGCGCGTTATTGCCAGAGTCTTTGTCATGCGCTTTAACAGATAAAACAGAGACTCCGGGGGAATTATTTTCCAGCACATATGCGGTGTATGACTGACGCTGAAACACAGGGGCGTTGTCATTGACATCAGAGATTTTCAGTGTCAGTGTTTTATTAGTAGAGAAAGATGGCGAGCCCTCATCAATAGCTGTTATTGTGATATTATATTCTGATATAATTTCTCGATCCAAAAGCTCATCAGTGACTACACTGTAGAAATTCGGGGTTGATGACTTTATTTTAAACGGTAAATTATGAGGAATGAAGCACTTAACTATTCCGTTTTTACCGGAATCTAAATCTTTGACATTCAGCATTGCTATTACAGTCTCTAGCGCTGAATTCTCCGGCACTGGGTTTGAAAATGAAATTACGCTAATAATAGGAGCATTGTCATTTATATCAGTAATTTCAATATTCACTTTACTGGTATCTCGTAATCCCCCTTTGTCCGTTGCTTCCACTGATAATTCATATTTTCTGTATTTCTCGAAATCTAATAGACCATTAATTGTAATATCTCCAGAACTGGAATCAATGTTAAAAAGGCCAGAAGAGCTTTCACTGCTCTGAGAAAAAGAATATGTAACCTCTCCATTAGATCCCATGTCTCCATCAGTTGCACTAACCTTCAACACAGTAAATCCTTTAGAATAATTCTCTGGAATTGAAGCCCTATATACCGACTGACTGAAAACAGGTGCATTGTCATTTGCATCTAAAACAATAACGGTTATCTTAATAGTGCCCGTTTTTTGAGGGTTTCCGCCGTCGAATGCAGTTAAAATCAATTTATGTTCTTCTGCCGTTTCTCTGTCTAAAGTTTTTTGCAAAATTATCTCTATGTACTTTGTTTCGTCGAGATGAGCAGGTATTTTAACTGTAAAATGATCAGACGGAGATAATCTATATGTCTGAAGAGAATTTAGACCTACATCTGGATCTTTCGCACTATCGATTGAATATCGAGCCCCTGACAACGCAGATTCACTCATTTGAAAAGTAATCTCCTTTTTCTTGAAAACTGGAGCATGATCATTGATATCTAATATTTCTACATCAATTCTATGCAGCTCCATGGGGTTTTCAAGAATGATCTGAAAATGTAAGGAGCAGGGAGACACTTGCGCGCACAGCTCCTCTCTATCTATCCTCTCTTTCACTATCAGCGTCCCTTTATCCACATTCAGACCGATGTACTCACGACTGTCCTCCGTAAAGATCCGCGCTCGACCAGATTTCAGCCTCTTAATATCCAAACCGAGATCCTGAACGATATTCCCCACCAGCGAGCCCTTTGTCATCTCCTCTGGAATAGAATAACGGACCTGCCCGCGCGCAACGGCCATGACAAAGACGCAGAGCACGAGCGGCTGCAATAGCCATGATGAAATCCGCGTCGAAGATGCGCCTCTTTGGGCGTAAAAACAACAAAGAACCGGCATCATCCAAATCTTCTATTCCATACAGAAGAAAAGAAAAAAAGAGGAAAAGATTGAAAAAGATTGAAAAATCTAATTTCACCCGAAAACACTGAGCAGCGAATGTCTCGACGCTTCAGTGTTAAAAAGAGACCGTCCGAATGAAAGAGATATTCTGCAGAATTTATGATGTCAGAAAGTGGAGGAGGATCTAAAAATGAGTGTTTAAAACACGAACATACTGACCAACAGCGGCACTTAGTGCATCAGAGAAATATTACACTAAAAAATATAAAACTATTTGAATTGTAACATAGTATTTTGCCTTAAAATACCTGAAATATAAATAAAAATGTGTTTTGAACCAAACACCTAAAATTGTGATGAAAAGAAAATAGTCAAAAGCAAAACAGACAATATAAAATGGCATTTAAATAATGCTGGAGCAATATGACTCACCCATGCACGCGCAAATACGCACAACAATAGCCTCTGACTTGACTGAGTGCAACTGAAAATATATATTTTAAAACACCATGCATGTAATTTGACATATTGAAAAGTTGGGGTTTTACTATTAAAAAGTGTGAAAAATTTATGATCACCAACGTGATACAGTAAATTACAACTACAAATACAATTTTTTTTTCAAAGAGTGAATCAATGAATGAATCAATAAAAAAAAAAAAAATACAGTGCACATTAATAAAACTGAGGAAGTCAGAAAGAGAAAAATAATAAATAAAAAAGGACACCAGAAAAGCGTATTCATGACCATTCACTCTTGCTCACCTGATCAAAAGAATCGTCATTATTCAGTTTTCCTCTCTGCGCATGCGTGAGTGTCTGTGTTCCACTGGTGTCCAGACTAATGATGCTTTCACTGCAAGGTCTGGCGTATTTCAGATCACTCTTTCTGGAGTCAGTGGTTCTGCAAACCTCATAATTGTACACGTGCTGTAAAGTTCCTGTGCCGCCTACGTCTGCGTAAAGAGGCGGATAATACGGAATAACTGGAAGATTCGCTCCAGATTTATAAAACATCCGCTCGCGTCTCCATCTGTAGCATTTGACTGACAGTATGGCAATGATAGACAAGATAAAGAGAAATGAAACCACAGCCAAGGCCAAGACTAGATAGAAAGTCAGGTTGTCGTTGTATTCCTTGTCGTGCGTAAAGTCAGTGAACTCCGAGAGCACTTCAGGGAAGCTGTCCGCCACCGCCACGTTAACATTGACTGTAGCTGATCGAGAGGGCTGCCCGTTGTCCTCCACTACAACAGTGAGTCTTTGTTTGACAGCATCTTTATCTGTCACTTGGCGTACAGTTCTTATTTCTCCATTCTGTAAGCCCACTTCAAACAGCGCCCTGTCTGTGGCTTTCTGCAGTTTATATGAGAGCCAGGCGTTCTGACCAGAGTCCACATCAACAGCCACCACTTTAGTCACCAGATAACCCACATCTGCCGAACGAGGCACTATTTCAGCCACCACAGAAACACCTGACTGGACCGGGTACAGAACCTGAGGCGCGTTGTCATTCTGGTCCTGAATGATGATTTTCACGCTCGCGTTGCTGCTGAGAGGAGGAGAGCCTCCGTCCTGCGCTTTTACGCGAATGTTAAATTCTTTTGTTTGCTCATAATCAAAAGAACGAAGAGCAAGAATCTCCCCGCTCTCTGCATTCACTGAAATACAGGTCGAGGCAGAGACGCCATTCACAAGAACATCCTCTAGAAAATATGAAATACGCGCGTTATTGCCAGAGTCTTTGTCATGCGCTTTAACAGATAAAACAGAGACTCCGGGGGAATTATTTTCCAGCACATATGCGGTGTATGACTGACGCTGAAACACAGGGGCGTTGTCATTGACATCGGAGATTTTCAGTGTCAGTGTTTTATTAGTAGAGAAAGATGGCGAGCCCTCATCAATAGCAGTTATTGTGATATTATATTCAGACATTTTTTCACGGTCTAAAGGCTGATCAGTGATCAAACTATAGAAATTTGAGGATGATTGTCTGATTTGAAAAGGTAAACTCGGATTAATTAAGCATCTCACCTGTCCATTTTTCCCTGAATCCAAATCTTTGACATTCAGCATTGCTATCACAGTTTCTGGAGCTGAGTTTTCTGGTAAAGGGTTTGACAACGATATTACATTAATTGCAGGGGCATTGTCATTAATATCTGTAATTTCCACCATCACTTTAGCAGTATCTGTTAGCCCCCCATTGTCTGTTGCCACCACATTCAATTCGTATTTCTTGGATTTTTCAAAGTCTAGACCGGCAACAAGAATAATATCACCATTATGGGGGTCAATACTGAAAATATTCAAGATGTTTTTGCTGATTTGTGAAAATGAATAGGACACTTGTTTATTTGTTCCTTGATCTGCGTCAGTTGCACTAACCTTTACGATTAATGAACCCTTTTGCGCATTTTCAGCGACAAGTGCAGTATATACAGATTGACTAAAAACAGGCGCATTGTCATTTGCATCCAAAACATTGACGTTTATTTTTACTGTACCGGTTTTTTGGGGGGTTCCACCATCAAACGCCGTCAAAATCAGATTATGCACCTCATGTTTTTCTCTATCTAATGATGTCTGCAAGACCATTTCCACATATTTAGTACCATCAGTGTGTGACAACATTTTGAGCACAAAATGGTCGTTTGGATTTAATTTATATGTCTGAAGAGAATTTAGACCTACATCTGGATCATTAGCGCTATCGATTGAATATCGAGCCCCTGACAAAGCAGACTCGCTTATTTGAAAAGTAATCTCTTTGTTCATGAAAGAAGGAGCATGATCATTGATATCTAATATTTCTACATCAATTCTATGCAGCTCCATGGGGTTTTCTAGAATGATCTGAAAATGTAAGGAGCAGGGAGACACTTGCGCGCACAGCTCCTCTCTATCTATCCTCTCTTTCACTATCAGCGTCCCTTTATCCACATTCAGACCGATGTACTCACGACTGTCCTCCGTAAAGATCCGCGCTCGACCAGATTTCAGCCTCTTAACATCCAAACCGAGATCCTGAACGATATTTCCCACCAGCGAGCCCTTTGTCATCTCCTCTGGAATAGAATAACGGACCTGCCCGCGCGCAACGGCCATGACAAAGACGCAGAGCACGAGCGGCTGCAATAGCCATGATGAAATCCGCGTCGAAGATGCGCCTCTTTGGGCGTAAAAACAACAAAGAACCGACATTATCCAAATCTTCTATTCCATACAGAAGAAAAGGCAAAGAACGAAAGATTTAAAAAGGTTGAAAAATCTAATTTCACCCGAAAACACTGAGCAGCGAATGTCTCGACGCTTCAGTGTTAAAAACAGACCGTCCGAATGAAAGAGATATTCTGCAGAATGTATGATGTCAGAAAGTGGAGGAGGATCTAAAAATGAGTGTTTAAAGCATGAACATACTGACCAACAGCGGCACTTAGTGCATCAGAGAAATATTACACTGAAAAATACTGTTGAAGAGAAATACATTAACCTAAACCAGCTGCGAAAAAAGTAGAACACTCTTTTCGTCAACACATTACTATTGAAATATCCATAAAAAATATCCGAACCGAAAACCTTAAAATATGATAAAAGGAAAATAGTCAAAAGCAAAGTAGATAATATTAAACAGCCCGTAAGTAGGCTAAGATTAATTGCATACGCGTTTATTGTAAAAATGTTATTAAATGTATTACATAAATTCTACATTAAAAACATCTTACTTGACTGAGTGCAACTGAAATCAATATATATATGAAAAACACTGTGCATCTAATTTTCTATAAAATGTATAAAAAAGTTATAGTTTTAAGAAAACGTGTGAAATGTTTTAGCAGTGCAGAATATTTCAACCGTGGCTGTCAGTTTTTTACAATAGTCCTAAAAAAATACAAAACACAGCAATAAAACTGAAAAAATCAGAAATAGCAAAAAGGTTAAATGGACATCAGAAAACTATATAATCATTCACCCGAGCTCACCTGATCAAAAGAATCGTCATTATTCAGTTTTCCTCTCTGCGCATACGTGAGTGTCTGTGTTCCACTGGTGTCCAGACTAATGATGCTCTCACTGCAAGGTCTGGCGTATTTCAGATCACTCTTTCTGGAGTCAGTGGTTCTGCAAACCTCATAATTGTACACGTGCTGTAAAGTTCCTGTGCCGCCTACGTCTGCGTAAAGAGGCGGATAATACGGAATAACTGGAAGATTCGCTCCAGATTTATAAAACATCCGCTCGCGTCTCCATCTGTAGCATTTGACTGACAGTATGGCAATGATAGACACGATAAAGAGAAATGAAACCACAGCCAAGGCCAAGACTAGATAGAAAGTCAGGTTGTCGTTGTATTCCTTGTCGTGCGTAAAGTCAGTGAACTCCGAGAGCACTTCAGGGAAGCTGTCCGCCACCGCCACGTTAACATTGACTGTAGCTGATCGAGAGGGCTGCCCGTTGTCCTCCACTACAACAGTGAGTCTTTGTTTGACAGCATCTTTATCTGTCACTTGGCGTACAGTTCTTATTTCTCCATTCTGTAAGCCCACTTCAAACAGCGCCCTGTCTGTGGCTTTCTGCAGTTTATATGAGAGCCAGGCGTTCTGACCAGAGTCCACATCAACAGCCACCACTTTAGTCACCAGATAACCCACATCTGCCGAACGAGGTACTATTTCAGCCACCACAGAAACACCTGACTGGACCGGGTACAGAACCTGAGGCGCGTTGTCATTCTGGTCCTGAATGATGATTTTCACGCTCGCGTTGCTGCTGAGAGGAGGAGAGCCTCCGTCCTGCGCTTTTACGCGGAACTGTAAATCTTTGATCTGCTCGTAATCGAAAGATCGCATTGCATGTATGACTCCACTATCAGCACTAACGGACACTAACGAGGAGACGGGCACTCCGTTAACCGACGAGTCCTCCAGTATGTAAGACACACGGGCATTCTGGTTAAAATCTGCGTCACTGGCTCTGACTGTGAATATGGAAAGACCCGGTGTGTTGTTTTCTTGAACATAAGCCTCATATGAGCTCTTCTCAAAGACGGGCGCGTTATCATTAACATCTGATATCTGTAAGGAGAGAGTGACGCTGCTGGAGAGAGAGGGCACGCCCTCATCAGCGCACGTCACACTGATGTTGTACTCAGACTCTCTCTCTCGATCCAAATCATTATCAGTCACGATACTATAAATTCCATTAGAAGTTGTTTTGATTGTAAAAGGAATATTTTCATTTACACTGCACTGAACCTTTCCGTTACTGTCAGAATCCGGATCATTAACACTGATGATGGCGATCACAGTTCTCTGTGGAGAGTCCTCCGGGATCGCATTAGATTTCGACATCACTGTGATGACTGGTGCGTTATCATTTACATCAATCACGTCGACCATTATTTTACTAGAATCAGACAGCCCACCTTTATCTACAGCTTCTATATCAATTTGGTAATGCTTAAATGTTTCAAAGTCAATTTTTCCGACTAACGTCATCAATCCATTTTCATCGATATGAAAAATATCAGATATTTCACTGTTTGCAATTAAATAACTGACTTCTCCATTTGTCCCTTTATCTGAATCAGAAGCGCTAACAGTGATGAGTTCAGTACCGCTCTGTGAATTTTCAGTAATAATCGCCCTATATATAGACTTAGCAAAAACTGGAGCATTATCGTTTACATCAAGCACTGTAATATGAATCTGAACCGTCCCTGATTTAGGTGGTTCCCCGCCATCTATTGCGGTTAATATCAGAGACATGTTTTCCTGTTTTTCTCTGTCTAAAGGCTTTTGAAGAATCATTTCAACCTTTTTACTCCCATCACTCTGACCATGAATTTTTAAATTAAAATGATCAGTAGGTTGCAGAAAATAACTCTGTAGGTCATTATCGCCGATGTCTGCATCTATCGCTTTCTCCAGCATAAATTTTGATCCTACCACTGCTGATTCGCTTATCTCAAATCTTCTCTCATCTCTTTTGAAATTTGGAGAATTGTCATTTATGTCTGTAATTTCAACAGTTACCCTAAACAGTTCCATAGGATTATCGAGTATAATCTGTAAATGCAGCGCGCAAGGCGTTGTCTGTCCGCATAGCGCCTCTCGGTCTATTCTCTCTTTGATAAGGAGGACTCCTCTTTCTTTATTCAGCTCGATGTATTCAGCGCTGTCTCCTGTATAAATACGTGCTTTTCCCGATTTCAGTCTCTTTAAATCTAAACCCAAATCCTGCACTATGTTCCCGACTAAAGAGCCTTTCGACATTTCTTCAGGAATGGAGTAACTGACCTGCCCGAGAGCTGAACTGAGAGAGAGAAACCAAATAAACAGCAGTACTTGCCCCGCCATTGTTCTGTCCGACATTTTGCTCAAGACCAAATAAACAAGGTCACGGTGTATCCAAATCAGAGTCTTAATGTGTTCAGGTCCAAAATAGAATAGGTCCAATACTAGTGGGGAATTTCTGAGACAACGTCTAAACATAAATCCATAGCCGATTGTTCATAACCGCGACGGTGTCCTCAGTGTTATGCCCGCGTGCGCTATGCATTCGCCTCCGTCTCTTTCTTCCTAATACGTGCTTTTAGAGAGGGCGGTATTGCTGGAATTATGCGCTCTCAGACGTTTTCCCCTGACAAACAGCGGCATACTGAGACCGTTCTGAGTTACTGCAAAATGCATCTAAATTATTTTAAAAATGCATACAGTCAAAATATATATGCAGCGAGAAATAAAAGTAAAACACAAAATTAAAACCTGCATTTCTATTTGTGTAAAATAATGAAAATAATCTAAATTAGCCAAATTATTGTATTGTAACGAAATATGTCCAGCAATCCCCAAAGTATTTGTTTGTTAAAGGTAGGCTGTACTAGAACGTTTGATTAAATACAGGGCTATTTAATCTCATTCTCAAACACAAACAAAAAGAATTATACAGTTACAGACGTCAACATATCATTTATAAATAGTCTTTGATATGTCCCTGCACATCTGCTTTGAGGCAAGAGCTTGAATGCAGACAAAATACATCGATTCAGCACCTTGGATAGCGAAACAAAAGCGACATAGTCATTCAGAATGCTGATAGCTCCTCCACTACTCGGTGGGTTCTGGAAGCTGTTGAATAATAATGATAATAATAATAATAATAATCAAACATATAAAAAGCTAATTTCGTCATAAATATGTGTGTACATTTTCAGAAAAAGAAAAGTATCCACAGTGTTTACTGTTTAGGCACTTTCTCTGATTTCTCTAAACGAAAAAAGGACATTACAATAAAAAAAGAACGACAAAAATTTAACAACCACTACACAGAAAAAGTAAACCTCACCTTTTCAGAATACTCAATGTTTAGTCTCTCCCTTTGCGCATGCGTGAGTGTCTGTGTTCCACTGGTGTCCAGACTAATGATGCTCTCACTGCAAGGTCTGGCGTATTTCAGATCACTCTTTCTGGAGTCAGTGGTTCTGCAAACCTCATAATTGTACACGTGCTGTAAAGTTCCTGTGCCGCCTACGTCTGCGTAAAGAGGCGGATAATACGGAATAACTGGAAGATTCGCTCCAGATTTATAAAACATCCGCTCGCGTCTCCATCTGTAGCATTTGACTGACAGTATGGCAATGATAGACACGATAAAGAGAAATGAAACCACAGCCAAGGCCAAGACTAGATAGAAAGTCAGGTTGTCGTTGTATTCCTTGTCGTGCGTAAAGTCAGTGAACTCCGAGAGCACTTCAGGGAAGCTGTCCGCCACCGCCACGTTAACATTGACTGTAGCTGATCGAGAGGGCTGCCCGTTGTCCTCCACTACAACAGTGAGTCTTTGTTTGACAGCATCTTTATCTGTCACTTGGCGTACAGTTCTTATTTCTCCATTCTGTAAGTCCACTTCAAACAGCGCCCTGTCTGTGGCTTTCTGCAGTTTATATGAGAGCCAGGCGTTCTGACCAGAGTCCACATCAACAGCCACCACTTTAGTCACCAGATAACCCACATCTGCCGAACGAGGCACTATTTCAGCCACCACAGAAACACCTGACTGGACCGGGTACAGAACCTGAGGCGCGTTGTCATTCTGGTCCTGAATGATGATTTTCACGCTCACGTTGCTGTTGAGAGGAGGAGAGCCTCCGTCCTGCGCTTTTACGCGGAACTGGAAATCTTTGATCTGCTCGTAATCGAAAGATCGCACTGCATGTATGACTCCACTATCAGCACTAACGGACACTAACGAGGAGACGGGCACTCCGTTAACAGACGAGTCCTCCAGTATGTAAGACACACGGGCATTCTGGTTAAAATCTGCGTCTCTGGCTCTGACTGTGAATATGGAAAGACCCGGTGTGTTGTTTTCTTGAACAGAAGCCTCATATGAGCTCTTCTCAAAGACGGGCGCGTTATCATTAACATCTGATATCTGTAAGGAGAGAGTGACGCTGCTGGAGAGAGAGGGCACGCCCTCATCAGCGCACGTCACACTGATGTTATACTCAGACTCTCGCTCTCGGTCTAAATCGTCTTCAGTAACGAGGCTGTAAAAACCATCTGATGAAGAATGGATGGTAAAAGGAATGTTTTCATTCAATTCACATTTTACGATACCATTTTCATTTGTATCAGCGTCTTGAATGTTCATCATTGCTAGAACTGTCCCTGGAGGGGCATTTTCAGAAATGTCATTTGATTTGGATATTATACTGATTACTGGCTTGTTGTCGTTCGTATCTGTGACGTCAATAATTATTTTACAAGAATCGGTATGTCCTCCTTGATCACTGGCTTGAATTGCTATCTGATAGTGTTTGTTTTTTTCGTAGTCAATATTACCAATTAACTTGAGAATGCCGTCATGCTGGCCAATGTCAAATAGATTTGCGGACGCAGCAGAGGATAAAGAATATGTGACGACGCCATTAGAACCCTGGTCTGCGTCGGACGCGCTGACTGTGGTCAACACGGTGCCCTTTGCTGAATTCTCGGCTATAATGCCTTTGTAAACTGACTGACTGCAAACAGGCGCATTATCATTCGCATCTAAAACTGTGATGTGTATTAGCATTGTGCCTGACATTCGCACATCGCCGCCATCGACTGCTGTTAACAATAAAGAAATACGGTCTTGTTTTTCACGATCTAGTGGTTTCTGTAATACCATTTCAACCGTTGTACTACCATCTGGTAAACTTTGAGTTTTCACAATGAAATTGTCACTTGGTTTCAGTGTGTATCTTTGAAGACCATTCACACCCACATCGGTGTCAACTGCAGTCTCCAAATCAAATTTAGCTCCACTCTGGGCCAGTTCGCTAATTTCAAATTTCATCTCATTAAGGCTAAACAAAGGGGCGTTATCATTAATGTCTTGTATCTCAACGGTTACTCTGTATAGTTGCATCGGGTTTTCCAGAATAATCTGTAAATGCAGCGCGCAAGGCGTTGTCTGTCCGCATAGCGCCTCTCGGTCTATTCTCTCTTTGATAAGGAGGACTCCTCTTTCTTTATTCAGCTCGATGTATTCAGCGCTGTCTCCTGTATAAATACGCGCTTTACCCGATTTCAGTCTCTTTAGATCTAAACCCAAATCCTGCGCTATGTTCCCGACTAAAGAGCCTTTCGTCATTTCTTCAGGAATGGAGTAACTGACCTGCCCGAGAGCTGAACTGAGAGAGAGAAACCAAATAAACAGCAGTACTTGCCCCGCCATTGTTCTGTCCGGCATTTTGCAGAAGATCACGGGATGAAGATTTAGGATGAAAGCAAAGAAATCAGTCAATACAACTGGAGGAATCATGTATATGTCCAGAGTGAAAAGAACAAGAATATAAATCCAAGAGAATGATATTAAATACAGTATCTCCGTGATTCGCCTTCTCTCTCCTCTTCAGACTGCGCTCTCAGCTTCTGTCTCTCTCTCTAATAATATGGAGATGATGGGGGAGGAACTGCAGCAGATCTGCTCTATAAACTGACATATTGACCAACAGCGGCACTATGAGTCCAGTCTGATGAACTACAGAAAAAACTAAATGGATGCAATTTTTTAACAGTACAGGGCATTTGAGTCGTGTTTTAGAAGTATCCCCATTATATATATATATATATATATATATATATATATATATATATATATATATATAGCAAATAATAAAATAAAACAGCCGTTTCGGATGTCAGTCAAAATAAATTTATCTAGCTATGAGAAATGACTGGATGATTTCGAGGGGAAAAAAATGTAAAAGCAACAAAAAATGAACAGAGCTAGATATTGCATTTTCATTAATGTCAAGTCAAGTCACCTTCATTTATAAAGCGCTTTTAACAGTATGGATTGTTTCAAAGCAGCTTTACAGTGATAATAGAAATTACCGTAACAGATTGTTATGTGCATGCTTGAAATGTAAAATTAATCAACGTGAAATGTGTTAATGTGAACATAATCCTTTTTAATTCTCAATAGGATGAGAGACTGGAAGGATTTAAAAGTTCTACAAGAAATGATCTAAGGTACGGAGGTAAGGAGGAAAAGTTAGTACAGGCAGAATAACACAAGACCACATTTCAGCACCACGGCCAGTTACGATGACTGAAGTTGCTCTTAGCTGATGTCTTCACAAGCACAGATTAAAGATCCTCAAACATGTCTAGTAAAAAGAAAAACCTATCAAAACAACTGTGGATCTCAAAACTGTAAAAAGTGTTTCTAGCTGATAACACCACTTAACATTATAACAGAGAGATCGTTTAACGTGCTTTTGATGATATTAAAGAGGCACTATAACAAGATTATATAGATTGTTTAACAACCAATAAAAAGGTTGTTTTACAATCCCTTAACTATTATACATATCACACACTACAGTATAGCAACAACAATAACAAGAATAATAGAAAAATCAAATATAAAATCACTCTGAACACTTGATAGATAATAAGTTGTAAAAAGATTAAAGAAGGTGATTGAAACATAATTGCTTTCGACGTGTGTAAATAAAGGAGGCTAAAGTAGGCATACCTGATCTCAGCCAATTTGAAACTGAAACAATTAATAGCAAGGAAATACTTCAATTCAGTCGTTATTCTGTCCGAAACGGCACATTTGCCACAATGACAACAACAGCCTAAATGTGAGAGCGACAACTTGCTAGTAATTGCATGTAAAACTAAAAATATGTTCGGTATGTATAATTGATATTAATTTCTAAATAAACAATTAATGTGCCCTTCTATTTGTTCAAAATAGAACAGGTAGATATCACACACACACACACACACACACACACACACACACACACACACACACACACACACACACACACACACACACACACACACACACACACACACACACACACACACACACACACATCTTTCCCCCGCAATACAAAACGTGCACCGTTTAAAGAACCTCGGTAAGCAGTTATATCGGCTTTGTTCGATGTCAAAAACGGAAAGATCAGTTGTTAACATCTACACAAATTAACTGTAAATAAACATTCTCACCTGATCATCACAATCATCAAAGTTCATTCTCTCCCTTTGCGCATGCGTGAGTGTCTGTGTTCCACTGGTGTCCAGACTAATGATGCTCTCACTGCAAGGTCTGGCGTATTTCAGATCACTCTTTCTGGAGTCAGTGGTTCTGCAAACCTCATAATTGTACACGTGCTGTAAAGTTCCTGTGCCGCCTACGTCTGCGTAAAGAGGTCGGATAATACGGAATAACTGGAAGATTCGCTCCAGATTTATAAAACATCCGCTCGCGTCTCCATCTGTAGCATTTGACTGACACTATGGCAATGATAGACACGATAAAGAGAAATGAAACCACAGCCAAGGCAAAGACTAGATAGAAAGTCAGGTTGTCGTTGTATTCCTTGTCGTGCGTAAAGTCAGTGAACTCCGAGAGCACTTCAGGGAAGCTGTCCGCCACCGCCACGTTAACATTGACTGTAGCTGATCGAGAGGGCTGCCCGTTGTCCTCCACTACAACAGTGAGTCTTTGTTTGACAGCATCTTTATCTGTCACTTGGCGTACAGTTCTTATTTCTCCATTCTGTAAGACCACTTCAAACAGCGCCCTGTCTGTGGCTTTCTGCAGTTTATATGAGAGCCAGGCGTTCTGACCAGAGTCCACATCAACAGCCACCACTTTAGTCACCAGATAACCCACATCTGCCGAACGAGGCACTATTTCAGCCACCACAGAAACACCTGACTGGACCGGGTACAGAACCTGAGGCGCGTTGTCATTCTGGTCCTGAATGATGATTTTCACGCTCGCATTGCTGCTGAGAGGAGGAGAGCCTCCGTCCTGCGCTTTTACGCGGAACTGGAAATCTTTGATCTGCTCGTAATCGAAAGATCGCACTGCATGTATGACTCCACTATCAGCACTAACGAGGAGACGGGCACTCCGTTAACCGACGAGTCCTCCAGTATGTAAGACACACGGGCATTCTGGTTAAAATCTGCGTCTCTGGCTCTGACTGTGAATATGGAAAGACCCGGTGTGTTGTTTTCTTGAACAGAAGCCTCATATGAGTTCTTCTCAAAGACGGGCGCGTTATCATTAACATCTGATATCTGTAAGGAGAGAGTGACGCTGCTGGAGAGAGAGGGCACGCCCTCATCAGCGCACGTCACACGGATGTTATACTCAGACTCTCGCTCTCGATCTAAATCGCCTTCAGTAACGAGGCTGTAAAAACCATCTGATGAAGAATGGATGATAAAAGGAATGTTTTCATTCAATTCACATTTTACGATACCATTTTCATTTGTATCAGCGTCTTGAATGTTCATCATTGCTAGAACTGTCCCTGGAGGGGCATTTTCAGAAATGTCATTTGATTTGGATATTATACTGATTACTGGCTTGTTGTCGTTCGTATCTGTGACGTCAATAATTATTTTACAAGAATCGGTATGTCCTCCTTGATCACTGGCTTGAATTGCTATCTGATAGTGTTTGTTTTTTTCGTAGTCAATATTACCAATTAACTTGAGAATGCCGTCATGCTGGCCAATGTCAAATAGATTTGCGGACGCAGCAGAGGATAAAGAATATGTGACGACGCCATTAGAACCCTGGTCTGCGTCGGACGCGCTGACTGTGGTCAACACGGTGCCCTTTGCTGAATTCTCGGCTATACTGCCTTTGTAAACTGACTGACTGCAAACAGGCGCATTATCATTCGCATCTAAAACTGTGATGTGTATTAGCATTGTGCCTGACATTCGCACATCGCCGCCATCGCCTGCTGTTAACAATAAAGAAATACGGTCTTGTTTTTCACGATCTAGTGGTTTCTCTAATACCATTTCAACCGTTGTACTACCATCTGGTAAACTTTGAGTTTTCACAATGAAATTGTCACTTGGTTTCAGTGTGTATCTTTGAAGACCATTCACACCCACATCGGTGTCAACTGCAGTCTCCAAATCAAATTGAGCTCCACTCTGGGCCAGTTCACTAATTTCAAATTTCATCTCATTAAGGCTAAACAAAGGGGCGTTATCATTAATGTCTTGTATCTCAACTGTTACTCTGTATAGTTGCATCGGGTTTTCCAGAATAATCTGTAAATGCAGCGCGCAAGGCGTTGTCTGTCCGCATAGCGCCTCTCGGTCTATTCTCTCTTTGATAAGGAGGACTCCTCTTTCTTTATTCAGCTCGATGTATTCAGCGCTGTCTCCTGTATAAATACGTGCTTTTCCCGATTTCAGTCTCTTTAAATCTAAACCCAAATCCTGCACTATGTTCCCGACTAAAGAGCCTTTCGCCATTTCTTCAGGAATGGAGTAACTGACCTGCCCGAGAGCTGAACTGAGAGAGAGAAACCAAATAAACAGCAGTACTTGCCCCGCCATTGTTCTGTCCGACATTTTGCAGAAGATCACGGGATGAAGATTTAGGATGAAAGCAAAGAAATCAGTCAATACAACTGGAGGAATCATGTATATGTCCAGAGTGAAAAGAACAAGAATATAAATCCAAGAGAATGATATTAAATACAGTATCTCCGTGATTCGCCTTCTCTCTCCTCTTCAGACTGCGCTCTCAGCTTCTGTCTCTCTCTCTAATAATATGGAGATGATGGGGGAGGAACTGCAGCAGATCTGCTCTATAAACTGACATATTGACCAACAGCGGCACTATGAGTCCAGTCTGATGAACTACAGAAAAAACTAAATGGATGCAATTTTTTAACAGTATAGGGCATTTGAGTCGTGTTTTAGAAGTATCCCCATTATATATATATATATATATATATATATATATATATAGCAAATAATAAAATAAAACAGCCGTTTCGGATGTCAGTCAAAATAAATTTATCTAGCTATGAGAAATGACTGGATGATTTCGAGGGGAAAAAAATGTAAAAGCAACAAAAAATGAACAGAGCTAGATATTGCATTTTCATTAATGTCAAGTCAAGTCACCTTCATTTATAAAGCGCTTTTAACAGTATGGATTGTTTCAAAGCAGCTTTACAGTGATAATAGAAATTACCGTAACAGATTGTTATGTGCATGCTTGAAATGTAAAATTAATCAACGTGAAATATGTTAATGTGAACATTATCCTTTTTAATTCTCAATAGGATGAGAGACTGGAAGGATTTAAAAGTTCTACAAGAAATGATCTAAGGTACGGAGGTAAGGAGGAAAAGTTAGTACAGGCAGAATAACACAAGACCACATTTCAGCACCACGGCCAGTTACGATGACTGAAGTTGCTCTTAGCTGATGTCTTCACAAGCACAGATTAAAGATCCTCAAACATGTCTAGTAAAAAGAAAAACCTATCAAAACAACTGTGGATCTCAAAACTGTAAAAAGTGTTTCTAGCTGATAACACCACTTAACATTATAACAGAGAGATCGTTTAACGTGCTTTTGATGATATTAAAGAGGCACTATAACGAGATTATATAGATTGTTTAACAACCAATAAAAAGGTTGTTTTACAATCCCTTAACTATTATACATATCACACACTACAGTATAGCAACAACAATAACAAGAATAATAGAAAAATCAAATATAAAATCACTCTGAACACTTGATAGATCATAAGTTGTAAAAAGATTAAAGAAGGTGGTTGAAACATAATTGCTTTCGACGTGTGTAAATAAAGGAGGCTAAAGTAGGCATACCTGATCTCAGCCAATTTGAAACTGAAACATTTAATAGCAAGGAAATACTTCAATTCAGTCGTTATTCTGTCCGAAACGGCACGTTTGCCACAATGACAACAACAGCCTAAATGTGAGAGCGACAACTTGCTAAAAATTGCAAGTAAAACTAAAAATATGTTCGGTATGTATAATTGATATTAATTTCTAAATAAACAATTAATGTGCCCTTCTATTTGTTCAAAATAGAACAGGTAGATATCACACACACACACACACACACACACACACACACACACACACACACACACACACACACACACACACACACAAAATCCTTCCCCGGGAATACAAAACCTGCACCGTTTAGAGAACAGTTGTTAACTTCTACACACATTAACTGTAAATAAAAACTCTCACCTGATCATCACAATCGTCAAAGGCCAGTCTCTCCCTTTGCTTATGCGTGAGTGTCTGTGTTCCACTGGTGTCCAGACTAATGATGCTCTCACTGCAAGGTCTGGCGTATTTCAGATCACTCTTTCTGGAGTCAGTGGTTCTGCAAACCTCATAATTGTACACGTGCTGTAAAGTTCCTGTGCCGCCTACGTCTGCGTAAAGAGGCGGATAATACGGAATAACTGGAAGATTCGCTCCAGATTTATAAAACATCCGCTCGCGTCTCCATCTGTAGCATTTGACTGACAGTATGGCAATGATAGACACGATAAAGAGAAATGAAACCACAGCCAAGGCCAAGACTAGATAGAAAGTCAGGTTGTCGTTGTATTCCTTGTCGTGCGTAAAGTCAGTGAACTCCGAGAGCACTTCAGGGAAGCTGTCCGCCACCGCCACGTTAACATTGACTGTAGCTGATCGAGAGGGCTGCCCGTTGTCCTCCACTACAACAGTGAGTCTTTGTTTGACAGCATCTTTATCTGTCACTTGGCGTACAGTTCTTATTTCTCCATCCTGTAAGCCCACTTCAAACAGCGCCCTGTCTGTGGCTTTCTGCAGTTTATATGAGAGCCAGGCGTTCTGACCAGAGTCCACATCAACAGCCACCACTTTAGTCACCAGATAACCCACATCTGCCGAACGAGGCACTATTTCAGCCACCACAGAAACACCTGACTGGACCGGGTACAGAACCTGAGGCGCGTTGTCATTCTGGTCCTGAATGATGATTTTCACGCTCGCGTTGCTGCTGAGAGGAGGAGAGCCTCCGTCCTGCGCTTTTACGCGGAACTGGAAATCTTTGATCTGCTCGTAATCGAAAGATCGCACTGCATGTATGACTCCACTATCAGCACTAACGGACACTAACGAGGAGACGGGCACTCCGTTAACCGACGAGTCCTCCAGTATGTAAGACACACGGGCATTCTGGTTAAAATCTGCGTCTCTGGCTCTGACTGTGAATATGGAAAGACCCGGTGTGTTGTTTTCTTGAACAGAGGCCTCATATGAGCTCTTCTCAAAGACGGGCGCGTTATCATTGACATCTGATATCTGTAAGGAGAGAGTGACGCTGCTGGAGAGAGAGGGCACGCCCTCATCAGCGCACGTCACACTGATGTTATACTCAGACTCTCGCTCTCGATCTAAATCACTGTCTGTCACTAGACTGAAGAAATTATTATTGGTTGATTTTAGCGTAAAAGGGATATTATCGTTATTAATGGAGCATTGAACATTTCCATTCTCACCAGAATCCGAGTCTTGGACATTCAACATAGTCACAACAGTGCCTGGTTTTGAATTCTCGGATAGAGTATTTGCTTTTGACATTATATCAATTACTGGTTTGTTGTCATTTACATCGATTATATCAACAATTACTTTACAAGTATCAGAGTGGCGCCCGGGGTCTCGCGCTTGGACGTCAATTTGATAATGTTTAACTTTTTCATAATCAGTGTCGCCAGATAATCTCAACACTCCTTCATTTCTGTCTATCTCAAAGTGGTTAGTGGTGCCGCCAGAAGATTTCACAATATAATACTCTATTTTGCCATTTTGTCCCTGGTCAGAATCTGATGCTTTAACTGTAGTTAAAACTGTACCTTTTGGAGAGTTTTCTGCAATGCTGGTCTTATAAACAGACAGAAAACAAACTGGAGCGTTATCATTTGCGTCCTCAACTGTGATTATAATCGGAATTGTTCCAGACATCTGTGGGTCTCCTCCGTCCACGGCAGTAAGTAACAGCGAAATATGCTCCTGTTTTTCTCGATCTAAAGGTTTTTGTAAAATCATTTCAACATTTTTGGTGCCATCTGGCATATCTTGAATCTTTAAGATAAAATGTTCAGCTGGATGTAAGAAATAACTCTGTACGCCATTAAACCCAACGTCATCATCCACTGCTGTCTCTAAAACAAATTTAGCTCCTGTCAGAGATGATTCGCTTATATCAAATTTAACTTCTTTAACTGCAAAAACGGGAGCGTTATCATTTACGTCTAAAATCTCAACTGTAACGCTATAAAACTCCATAGGATTTTCCAAGGTAATCTGTAAATGCAGCGCGCAAGGCGTTGTCTGTCCGCATAGCGCCTCTCGGTCTATTCTCTCTTTGATAAGGAGGACTCCTCTTTCTTTATTCAGCTCGATGTATTCAGCGCTGTCTCCTGTATAAATACGTGCTTTACCCGATTTCAGTCTCTTTAAATCTAAACCCAAATCCTGCACTATGTTCCCGACTAAAGAGCCTTTCGCCATTTCTTCAGGAATGGAGTAACTGACCTGCCCGAGAGCTGAACTCAGAGAGAGAAACCAAATAAACAGCAGTACTTGCCCCGCCATTGTTCTGTCCGACATTTTCCAGAAGATCACGGAATGAAGATTTAGGATGAAATCAAATATATCAGTCCAAACAACGGGAGGAAATCATGTATATGTCCATAGTGAAAAGAACAAGAAAAGTATATAAATCCAAGAGAATTGTATTAAATACAGTATCTCCGTGATTCGCCTTCTCTCTCCTCTTCAGACTGCGCTCTCAGCTTCTGTCTCTCTCTCTAATAATATGGAGATGATGGGGGAGGAACTGCAGCAGATCTGCTCTATAAACTGACATATTGACCAACAGCGGCACTATGAGTCCAGTCTGATGAACTACAGAAAATGTAAAATTAATAAACTTTTATCTTAGTGTCAGATATATCTGAGAAAAGCAGTTTCCTATAAGCTTTGGAGTATAAAAAATGTCCATAACAATACAGATATCTATAAAATACAACGATCGTATGAGTTTGTTTAGATAACGATTGAAGGGGGAAAAACAAATACATTTCGAGTTTGATCAACTTTGCTGAGGCCATATCAGTATAAGAACACTGATCAGCCAGACAGAAGGAAATATCCTAAATACAACTATACACATATCCAATCAGGAATGAAATGGTTTATAGATTATGTTTGAACAGCAGGACAGAGCAGTAAGCTTTTGAAAATGTAATAAAGACTGTCTCCTGTAAAGAGATGCAGAATAATATATGATGTAAATGACCGCGTCGCCGCGATTCAGGACCATGGCCAGGGAAGCAGATGCAAACGCTGAATACAGTTTCTCACTTCTTGACAAAAACAATTAAACAGTCATGCGAGGACATTTTTAATTAACGCACTGTGCATGCCACAGGTTAATGCTGTTAACATTAATGTTAACTGACACATTTCAGTGGCCGCATGCCATATACTGCAGACATTCAAAAAAAAGTAATATGTAAAATTGTAAAAAAACAATTTTACATTTTTTTATGTAAAAAAAACAAGAAAAAAAACCAAGCAGCTATTATCTTTCCTTTATGACTGTACAAGAAAACATGAACTACATACTAAGTACAACACGTCGAAAAACACTTGACCACTAGCAAGGGAATAGATATTTGAGTTACACAACTACAATAAATACTAAACTAAAGTGGACCAGACTCTAATAAATGGATGAAAATAAAACAGCAAAATGATTCGTACCATTTTCTGTTAAAATATTTTAAACATTTCTTAGAATTGCAAAGACCAGTCACCAACCATGTCAACAGTTCAAGCTAATTTTTTTAATCTTGAGAAATGTTTTAAAATATCTCAAATTAATCATAAAAACAATTCTCACCTGATCATCACAATCATCCAAGGTCAGTTTTCCTCTCTGCGCATGCGTGAGTGTCTGTGTTCCACTGGTGTCCAGACTAATGATGCTCTCACTGCAAGGTCTGACGTATTTCAGATCACTCTTTCTGGAGTCAGTGGTTCTGCAAACCTCATAATTGTAGACGTGTTGTAAAGTTCCTGTGCCGCCTACGTCTGCGTAAAGAGGCGGATAATACGGAATAACTGGAAGATTCGCTCCAGATTTATAAAACATCCGCTCGCGTCTCCATCTGTAGCATTTGACTGACAGTATGGCAATGATAGACACGATAAAGAGAAATGAAACCACAGCCAAGGCCAAGACTAGATAGAAAGTCAGGTTGTCGTTGTATTCCTTGTCGTGCGTAAAGTCAGTGAACTCCGAGAGCACTTCAGGGAAGCTGTCCGCCACCGCCACGTTAACATTGACTGTAGCTGATCGAGAGGGCTGCCCGTTGTCCTCCACTACAACAGTGAGTCTTTGTTTGACAGCATCTTTATCTGTCACTTGGCGTACAGTTCTTATTTCTCCATTCTGTAAGCCCACTTCAAACAGCGCCCTGTCTGTGGCTTTCTGCAGTTTATATGAGAGCCAGGCGTTCTGACCAGAGTCCACATCAACAGCCACCACTTTAGTCACCAGATAACCCACATCTGCCGAACGAGGCACTATTTCAGCCACCACAGAAACACCTGATTGGACCGGGTACAGAACCTGAGGCGCGTTGTCATTCTGGTCCTGAATGATGATTTTCACGCTCGCGTTGCTGCTGAGAGGAGGAGAGCCTCCGTCCTGCGCTTTTACGCGGAACTGGAAATCTTTGATCTGCTCGTAATCGAAAGATCGCACTGCATGTATGACTCCACTATCAGCACTGACGGACACTAACGAGGAGACGGGCACTCCGTTAACCGACGAGTCCTCCAGTATGTAAGACACACGGGCATTCTGGTTAAAATCTGCGTCTCTGGCTATGACTGTGAATATGGAAAGACCCGGTGTGTTGTTTTCTTGAACAGAAGCCTCATATGAGCTCTTCTCAAATACGGGCGCGTTATCATTAACATCTGATATCTGTAAGGAGAGAGTGACGCTGCTGGAGAGAGAGGGCACGCCCTCATCAGCGCACGTCACACTGATGTTATACTCAGACTCTCGCTCTCGGTCTAAATCACTGTCTGTCACTAAACTAAAGAAATTATTATTGGAGGATTTAAGAGAAAATGGAATATTTTCATTAACTGAACACTGAACTTTCCCGTTTCCTTCTGAATCAAGATCCTGAACATTTATTATTGTAACCACGGTCTCAGACGCAGAATTTTCAGCAATCACGTTTGTTTTGGACATAATATTGATCACTGGCTTATTATCATTGATATCAATTACATCAACTACGATTTTACATGAATCAGTCAGACCTCCGTGATCACTCGCTTGAACGCGTATCTCATAGCGTGGAGTTGTTTCATAATCAACTAGACCTATCAATCTTATTTTACCATCACTCTCGTTTATTTCAAATTTACTACGGACATCATTAGTGTTTGTTATTGTATAGATTATTTCACTGTTTACTCCTTGATCTAGATCCGATGCACTAACTGTCGCAACAATTGTTCCTTTTGGTGAATTTTCAGTTACAGTGGCTTTATAAACGGATTGTGTGAAAACAGGAGAGTTATCGTTCGCATCTAAAACAACAATATTTATTTGTATATTACCAGACATTTGTGGATCTCCCCCGTCAATGGCTGTTAACGTTAAAGACATAAGCTCTTGCTTTTCGCGGTCTAGAGGCTTTTGTAAAGTCATTTCGATATGATGGTCTCCTCCTGGCTGAACCTTGAATTTCAGCGCAAAATTATCTGTTGGTTTTAATGAGTAGGTCTGAAGACCATTAATTCCAACGTCAAAATCCCTAGCAGGTTCTATCGTGAATTTTGCACCAATGGACGCAGATTCACTAATTCTAAAATTCATCTCAGTTTTTTCAAAAAATGGTGCATTGTCATTTATATCAAGCAACTCAACATTAATACTGTAAAACTCCATTGGGTTTTCCAGAATAATCTGTAAATGCAGCGCGCAAGGCGTTGTCTGTCCGCATAGCGCCTCTCGGTCTATTCTCTCTTTGATAAGGAGGACTCCTCTTTCTTTATTCAGCTCGATGTATTCAACGCTGTCTCCTGTATAAATACGCGCTTTACCCGATTTCAGTCTCTTCAAATCTAAACCCAAATCCTGCACTATGTTCCCGACTAAAGAGCCTTTCGTCATTTCTTCAGGAATGGAGTAACTGACCTGCCCGAGAGCTGAACTGAGTGAGAGAAACCAAATAAACAGCAGTACTTGCCCCGCCATTGTTCTGTCCGACATTTTGCAGAAGATCACGGGATGAAGATTTAGGATGAAAGCAAATAAATCAGTCCAAACAAATGGAGGAACTCATGTATGTCCAAAGTGAAAAGAACAAGAAAAGTCATTATATACAAGAGAAGGATATTAAATACAGTATCTCCGTGATTCGCCTTCTCTCTCCTCTTCAGACTGCGCTCTCAGCTTCTGTCTCTCTCTCTAATAATATGGAGATGATGGGGGAGGAACTGCAGCAGATCTGCTCTATAAACTGACATATTGACCAACAGCGGCACTATGAGTCCAGTCTGATGAACTACAGAAAAATTAAAATGAATAAACTTTTATCTCAGTATCAGACGTGTCTGAGAAAAGCAGTTTACTAAACAAAGTTCTAAAGTATAAAATAGTCTATATCAATAAATGTCTATGAGATACACATAAGTTATGACTTTGTGTGCATAAAGATTGAAGGAAAAAAATAAACAAATACATTTCGTGTTTGCTCAAAGTTTTGCTGAGGCCATATCAGTATACGAGCATCAACAAAAAAACATGGAGAAAAACTTTAAATACAATTATACACATAAGAAATATCTAATCAGTGATCAAATAGTATATCGTTTAACTTTTGAACAGGAGGACAGAACAATAAGATGCTAAAAATCTCAAAAAGACTGTCTGCTCTAAAGAGATGCAGAATAATATATGATGTAAATTACCGCGCCGACGTGATTCAGGACCATGGCCAGGGAAGCAGATGCAAACGCTGAATACGGTTTCTCACCTCTTGACAAAAACATGTGTAAATCACGCAGGGAATTTTTTTTAAATGGCACAAAATGAACTGTGAATGACACATGTAATAATGTTAAAAATTGTTAACGAACATTTCATTGGCAGCGTGCCAAATACTGCAGGATTTCAGCTGAAAATAAAATTTATTAAGGAATAAAAAAGGAATAAGAGAGCAAGTTTCACTTAACAAAGGAAAAAACACAAAAACATTTATAAGCTGAAAATGAAAAAGTAGCACTAATTTCCTTTCATGGTCGCAGGTAAGATGAACAACACACAACAAAACAAAATAGTTATTTATATTAATAGTTACAGAATACAAACGGATGAAAATAAAACAGCAGATGATTGGTGCCATTTTCTGCTAAACTATTTTAAACATTTCTTAAAATTGTAGAGACACTTTATTTCAGAAAACCAGGCTGCGACAGTGTCAACAGTTCAATCAAAAATGTTCAATAATAGGAAACGTTTTAAAATAGCGCACAAATAAGTTTTTAAATAATTCTCACCTGATCATCAAAATCATCAAAGGACAGTTTCTCCCTTTGCGCATGCGTGAGTGTCTGTGTTCCACTGGTGTCCAGACTAATGATGCTCTCACTGCAAGGTCTGGCGTATTTCAGATCACTCTTTCTGGAGTCAGTGGTTCTGCAAACCTCATAATTGTACACGTGCTGTAAAGTTCCTGTGCCGCCTACGTCTGCGTAAAGAGGCGGATAATACGGAATAACTGGAAGATTCGCTCCAGATTTATAAAACATCCGCTCGCGTCTCCATCTGTAGCATTTGACTGACAGTATGGCAATGATAGACACGATAAAGAGAAATGAAACCACAGCCAAGGCCAAGACTAGATAGAAAGTCAGGTTGTCGTTGTATTCCTTGTCGTGCATAAAGTCAGTGAACTCCGAGAGCACCTCAGGGAAGCTGTCCGCCACCGCCACGTTAACATTGACTGTAGCTGATCGAGAGGGCTGCCCGTTGTCCTCCACTACAACAGTGAGTCTTTGTTTGACAGCATCTTTATCTGTCACTTGGCGTACAGTTCTTATTTCTCCATTCTGTAAGCCCACTTCAAACAGCGCCCTGTCTGTGGCTTTCTGCAGTTTATATGAGAGCCAGGCGTTCTGACCAGAGTCCACATCAACAGCCACCACTTTAGTCACCAGATAACCCACATCTGCCGAACGAGGCACTATTTCAGCCACCACAGAAACACCTGACTGGACCGGGTACAGAACCTGAGGCGCGTTGTCATTCTGGTCCTGAATGATGATTTTCACGCTCGCGTTGCTGCTGAGAGGAGGAGAGCCTCCGTCCTGCGCTTTTACGCGGAACTGGAAATCTTTGATCTGCTCGTAATCGAAAGATCGCACTGCATGTATGACTCCACTATCAGCACTAACGGACACTAACGAGGAGACGGACACTCCGTTAACCGACGAGTCCTCCAGTATGTAAGACACACGGGCATTCTGGTTAAAATCTGCGTCTCTGGCTCTGACTGTGAATATGGAAAGACCCGGTGTGTTGTTTTCTTGAACAGAGGCCTCATATGAGCTCTTCTCAAAGACGGGCGCGTTATCATTGACATCTGATATCTGTAAGGAGAGAGTGACGCTGCTGGAGAGAGAGGGCACGCCCTCATCAGCGCACGTCACACGGATGTTATACTCAGACTCCCTCTCTCGATCTAAATCACTGTCTGTCACTAAACTGAAGAAATTATTCCCTGTTGATTTTAGCATAAAAGGAATGTCATTAACAATTGTGCACGTAATCTTTCCATTTTCGCCGGTGTCGAGGTCTTGGACAGTTAGTATTGCCACAACAGTTCCATGTTTAGAATCTTCAGATACACTATTTGTTCTCGACATTATGTTTATCGCAGGCTTGTTATCATTAACGTCAGTGACGTCGAGAATTACCTTGCAAGAGTCTGAATGTCCACCTTGGTCTTTTGCTTGAACATCAATTTGATAAACTTTGTTTTTTTCATAATCCACTTTACCAACTAATACCACGACTCCAGTGGTTTCGTCTACCTTAAACAAATCATATGCCCCGTCAGAAGATATATAAAATGTAACTATTCCATTAGAGCCCAGATCTGCATCAGAAGCACTGACTGTGGTTAAAACAGTGCCCGTTGGTGCATTCTCTGCTATACTAGCTCTATATGCTGCCTGACTGCAAACGGGCTCGTTATCATTGGCGTCCAAAACTGTAATTTTTATCTGCATTGTTCCTGTCAAATGAGGATCTCCACCATCCTTTGCTGTCAGTAAAAGTGTGATATGATCTTGCTTCTCTCGGTCTAGTGGCTTCTGTAATATCATTTCGACCGCTTTTCCACCGTCAGGTTGATTGTTCAGTTTTAAAGTAAAAAAATCGTTCGTACTAAGAGTGTAATCTTGAAGATTATTACGGCCAACATCTAGATCATTCGCTCTCTCTAAGACAAACCGAGCCCCTGTTTTTGCTATTTCATTTATGTCAAACTTAATTTGGTTGTTTTTAAAGACTGGAGCATTATCGTTAATATCTGTAATCTCTACTGTGATCGAATAAAATTCCAAGGGGTTTTCCAGAATAATCTGTAAATGCAGCGCGCAAGGCGTTGTCTGTCCGCATAGCGCCTCTCGGTCTATTCTCTCTTTGATAAGGAGGACTCCTCTTTCTTTATTCAGCTCGATGTATTCAGCGCTGTCTCCTGTATAAATACGCGCTTTACCCGATTTCAGTCTCTTTAAATCTAAACCCAAATCCTGCGCTATGTTCCCGACTAAAGAGCCTTTCGCCATTTCTTCAGGAATGGAGTAACTGACCTGCCCGAGAGCTGAACTCAGAGAGAGAAACCAAATAAACAGCAGTACTTGCCCCGCCATTGTTCTGTCCGACATTTTGCAGAAGATCACGGGATGAAGATTAAGACAGAAAGCAAATAAATCAGTCCAAACAACTGGAGGAAATCATGTATATGTCCAAAGTTAAAACAACTGAAGAAAAAGTCTGTAATCAAGTCAAATTGTATTAAAAACAGTATCTCCGTGATTCGCCTTCTCCCTCCTCTTCAGACTGCGCTCTCAGCTTCTGTCTCTCTCTCTAATAATATGGAGGTGATGGGGGAGGAACTGCAGCAGATCTGCTCTATAAACTGACATATTGACCAACAGCGGCACTATGAGTCCAGTCTGATGAACTACAGAAAATATAAAATTACTAAACCTTTACTCTCAATGTCAGACATGTCTGAGAAAAGCAATGTACTGAACAAAGATCTTAAGTATAAAACCAGCAAATGTCTATCACAATACAAATATCTATAAAACACAACGATTGTAGTAGTTTTTAAAAAGAAAATAGAAAAGAAAAGACTGAAACAAATACAACATTTATTTTTCAATCCGTGTTTTGATCAGGCCTGTGTCCACTGATCAGTGAGACATGGATAAATATCTAATACGCATAACAATAACACATATCTGAAAAAAAAAATTAGTCTGGACAGAAAGAAAAAATAAGAGGACAGAAAGAAAAGATGCTGAAAAAAAAATATCTAAAAACTATGGTCTGTGGTAAAAGATGCATCAGAATAAATTAGGTAAATGACCGCCTCAATGCATTTCAGGACCATGGCCAGAGAAGCTGAATAGTGTTTCTCACTTCATGACAAAGTCAAGCAAAACTGTGCAAGGAAAATGTTACAATGGTAAATAACAAATTGAATATATCACCGTAGGTTAAAGTGGACATTGAATCACTATAGCAGCGATGGTCTCATATTTTAATTATATTAAAATTTACTTCCATATAAGGTATCCAAAGGAACAACAACAACAATAATAATCATGATAAAGTTTTTATTTATTGGCTGTAAAAATCATGATAAAGTTTTTATTTATTGGCTGTAAAAATAGGTGACGTAAGTACACTGTAAAAAAAAAAGTTAATTTACAGGTAACGCCCTGTATTTTTTTACAGAATTTTGCCGTTTTTCCATTATACAGTGAATACCTGGTAATTTACAGATTTTTGCTGTAATTTAAAGGTCCACTATTATATTTACAGGTAATTGTTTGTATTTTGGTTTTACATCAATTTTACCGTTTTTTAAAGGAAATTGTCTGTATTTTTACTGGGTTATGTGTAATTTTACATTAAATATTCAGTAATATTTTACAGATTATTTCTGTGAAATTAGAAAACAAAGAAAAGAAGGTATAACCGCAGAAATCAGCAGTCATTTAACATGTTGTCCTTGAAGATCATTAAGCATGTGGGTGTCAAAGTGAGTTTTAAGGTTAAATAATTGTATTTGTATACAGTAGGTATACAAACAGTCTTTTAAATTTTGTCTTGCAAATATAAAATCTTTATAGTTGTATTGCAATAAAGTCTTGCAAATCTTTCAGACCGTATTTTAATTTTGTCTTGCAAATGTGCTCATTTTGATAATCATTTGTATTATTCTCCCCTAATTTCATGTTATGTGTTTTATGAATATTTTTCCAAATCTGCGTTGCTGCACACATTGCGTGGCTTTGTGTGCGTGCGACTGTGTGTGTGTGTGTGTGTGTGTGCTCGCGCGCCCGCAATGACGCAGATTCAAATTATCCGCCAATACTTTTCCGTTGCTTAGTCCCGCCCACCACAACGGTTAGCTGTTTGGACCTGTGTCAAGGGCAAGCGGGAGATTTGAATTTAGTCTACGGTTGTGAAGTGGATTGTTTGCGATCACAGTGGTTCAAAGCTATAATCGTATTCGTCAGGAGCAGCCGTAAGCATGAGCACTGAACACATGAGTTATGTTAACGTTACAGTCCGGGTGTCCGTTCGGAAATAACGCGGCCTTTTTCAGTGAGCCTGGATCGTCACAGCGGACATCATCATGCCAAGCAACCGATCACCGGCTGAGGTAAGAGTCTCATACTATAATATGTAAACGATATTTTATATTACATTTGTGTTAATTGACAGTTTCCAAGGTAACATTAGCATTCATAAATGTTCAGTCATAACTGTTGCCGAGAGCTGGAGGGCAAAACACTGCAGCATGCCTTTCAATTTGCCATCTGTTTTAAGAAAGATCAGTTGAACATCTCTGAAGACCTAAAACAAGCTTTAGTAGACTTGTTATGCGTATCAAAATCCGTCCAATTTTGTATAAAATCTTCGTTATGATAGTCAGTCAATCAATCTCTTAAACGGCGGGACATTTTGAAACCCTGTCTGGAAGCTGAAACTCTTGTCTTAAAAAAACATCCTTGATTTTATTATAGTAAAATTGTAGTAACCACGTTTTTGGCAGATTTATTACCAATTTAATAACCACAGTTTTACTAAAAATGGACCTACCTTTTTTGTTAAGAATGTTAAGAAATCGAATTCAGTTCTGTAACGTTACTTGTTAATAATACAGCGAAGACTAGAGTATGAATATAACATAATGAACCCCTATGTGTAACTGATGCAGCTAGGTCACGGTAAATCATATTCATTTTTAATTTATATGTAGCTAAAATCAGCTCAAAACATACTGGTAACCTTTCCTGCTCAGCTTACAGATAATAGTCAGTTGAGTTTTTGCACTGTCCCAATGCAACACATTCTGACATGTGTAATACTGAGTTTTAAAATAACTTATTTTTTTGTGATTTCAGGTCCTGTGGAAAGCAGATGATCATGGCAAACAAGGTATGGGAAGAATTAACTTTAAAAAAAATAGTAATGACGAGTCTTCTGATTTCATGTGATTGCACTAAAAGTGTGCACAAGGTTTGGTTTTGCTACAATTTTTTGTAACTAGGCTCTGTCGGTTAGATTTAGAAACATGTTTTTTCCTATCACTGCTATCTTAATGACACACATCTCTACCTTTCATTCCAGCCAGATGATCTGACGGTTGCTGCTCGCATCTCGGCCTAGCTGATGGAACATTCTTGCTGGATGAATGACCTTCACCTTCAACTCAACCTTGCCAGGACAGAACTGCTTTATGGTTTCAGTCAAACCATACTTGCTGTGATCCTGCTGATTTGCCTTACACCATTAGGAGGATCAGGCCCTTCCTATCGGAGCTACACAACTCCTGGTCTAAGCTCTTGCTCTATCCAGACTGGATATTGTAATTCTCTCTGGACAGGCCTTCCAGCATCAGTCAAACCTCTGCAACTGATCCAGATGCTGCAGCAAGAGTGCTCTTTAATGGTTGCCCTATACATAAACTTTAGATCTATGTGTCCTCCAGAAGCTTGTGTTCTGCAAATAAACGGCGCCTTTTGGTGCCATCATCCCAAAGAGACACAAAAACACTTTCTTCAATGACCTTTACCTGGACTGTTTCCAGCTGGTAGAATGACCGGCGCAACTCAACACATTTTCAAGAAACTGCTAAAGATCCACCTTTTTCATAAACACTTGCCCCAATAATACTAAATCTTTGTTTAAAAAAAAAAAAAAACTTGCTATGTGTACTGTGCTAGACTAACTGGGACTTGTCTCTGCACTTGTTGCTTCTATCGTTATCTTAATTGGTAAATCACTTTGGATTAAATGTAATTGTAAATGTTTAAAAAAAGTTATATTAGACTATAAAGGTATACAGCAATTGCCTTTTAATGTGGATAATTTTACATGTTCTAAATGATATACTAAGCTTCTATTTCCAATTAATCACTTATCTTGATGTTCAGTGTTTGTTCAGTTACTAATACTGTAAATGTGCAGGTATTCTGTACTCATACATTTAGTTAATCAACAGAAAGTGACTGTAAATTTGCTATTATTAAGTACTTAAATAGAGATTGGTCAAAGTTGTGAAATTGGATCTGTACAAATAAAAAATAAAAATAAATTTACAAACATTTGTATTTTAATTTATGCATTTTTATACATCATTTCATTGTTATTTAACACAGAAAAACTATATATTAAAAGATAATTACTGTAGATAGACAGCATTATTATATAAAATAACTTTATAAAACCCTAAATTTACAGTTTAACCTGAAAGTTAAATGTCTTTTTAATGTAATTTGACATCATTTATCCGTTTTTCCACGGTTTAATAAGCCATTATCAACAGTAATATACTGTAATTTAATCAATTTTGACTGTAAAGTAAATTCTGTATTTTTACGGTTTTTCCATGTAATTTTGTGAAACGGTTATTTGCTGTAATTTAACGGAAACCGTCTGGAAACTTTGCTGCCAGAGATTTGCCGTTTTTTTACGGGATTTTTTTTTACAGTGTATTGCGAGACTACTATGGCAATATAACTGCAGAAAATATAAAACTGCTAAATTTGACCAAATTTCACTAAAATATCAAAATACAACAATGTAATTATCAATTTCTTAGATTTGCACAAACAAATAAGTTCACAAAACTAAGCAGCGACTCTCTCAGCATTTCAAGCAAAAATAAAGACATAAATTATGAGAAAATAACGACCAAATTACAATAATTCTCACCTGATCATCACACTCATCAAAGGCCAGTCTCTCCCTTTGCGCATGCGTGAGTGTCTGTGTTCCACTGCTGTCCAGACTAATGATGCTCTCACTGCAAGGTCTGGCGTATTTCAGATCACTCTTTCTGGAGTCAGTGGTTCTGCAAACCTCATAATTGTACACGTGCTGTAAAGTTCCTGTGCCGCATACGTCTGCGTAAAGAGGCGGATAATACGGAATAACTGGAAGATTCGCTCCAGATTTATAAAACATCCGCTCGCGTCTCCATCTGTAGCATTTGACTGACAGTATGGCAATGATAGACACGATAAAGAGAAATGAAACCACAGCCAAGGCCAAGACTAGATAGAAAGTCAGGTTGTCGTTGTATTCCTTGTCGTGCGTAAAGTCAGTGAACTCCGAGAGCACTTCAGGGAAGCTGTCCGCCACCGCCACGTTAACATTGACTGTAGCTGATCGAGAGGGCTGCCCGTTGTCCTCCACTACAACAGTGAGTCTTTGTTTGACAGCATCTTTGTCTGTCACTTGGCGTACAGTTCTTATTTCTCCATTCTGTAAGTCCACTTCAAACAGCGCCCTGTCTGTGGCTTTCTGCAGTTTATATGAGAGCCAGGCGTTCTGACCAGAGTCCACATCAACAGCCACCACTTTAGTCACCAGATAACCCACATCTGCCGAACGAGGCACTATTTCAGCCACCACAGAAACACCTGACTGGACCGGGTACAGAACCTGAGGCGCGTTGTCATTCTGGTCCTGAATGATGATTTTCACGCTCGCGTTGCTGCTGAGAGGAGGAGAGCCTCCGTCCTGCGCTTTTACGCGGAACTGGAAATCTTTGATCTGCTCGTAATCGAAAGATCGCACTGCATGTATGACTCCACTATCAGCACTAACGGACACCAACGAGGAGACGGGCACTCCGTTAACCGACGAGTCCTCCAGTATGTAAGACACACGGGCATTCTGGTTAAAATCTGCGTCTCTGGCTCTGACTGTGAATATGGAAAGACCCGGTGTGTTGTTTTCTTGAACAGAAGCCTCATATGAGCTCTTCTCAAAGACGGGCGCGTTATCATTGACATCTGATATCTGTAAGGAGAGAGTGACGCTGCTGGAGAGAGAGGGCACGCCCTCATCAGCGCACGTCACACTGATGTTATACTCAGACTCTCGCTCTCGGTCTAAATCACTGTCTGTCACTAAACTAAAGAAATTACTATTAGTGGATTTCAGAGAAAATGGGATGTTTTCACTAATAGAACACTGAACTTTCCCGTTTTCTCTCGAATCAAGATCCTGAATATTTATCATTGTAACTACCGTCTCAAGCGGTGAATTTTCAGCAATCATGTTTGTTTTGGACATTATATTGATCACTGGTTTATTATCATTGATATCAATGACATCAACTATGATCTCACAAGAATCACTAAAACCTCCGATTTCACTCGCTTGTACACGGATCTCAAAGTGCCGAGCTTGTTCATAATCAACTAGACCTATCAGTCTTACTTTACCATCAGTCTCGTTAATTTCAAATATGCCCCGTACTTTATCCAGGGTGTTTGTTATAGTATAGCTTATTTCACCATTAATTCCTTGATCTAGATCCGATGCACTAACTGTCGCTACAATTGTTCCTTTTGGTGAATTTTCTGTTACAGTGGCTTTATAAATTGATTGTGTGAAAACAGGAGAGTTATCATTGGCATCTAAAACAATAATATGTATTTGTATATTACCAGACATTTGTGGATCTCCCCCGTCAATGGCTGTTAACGTTAAAATCATAAGTATAGTACAAAGATTGTATGTGTTTGTGTTAATAAAGATACAAGGGGAAATAAATACATTTCGTGTTTTCATAAATCCATATCAGTATGAACACTGATCAAGTCAGAGAGTGAGAAATACCTAAAAAAAACAATTATACACATAAGAAATATCAGAAATTAAATAGTCTATAGTTAAACTTTTGAATAGGAGGACACCAAAAAGATGTTGAAAATCTCAGATTGCGTGCTGTAAAGAAGAGATGAAGAAGAAGATATAAAGTAAATTACCGCGTCGCCGCGATTCAGGACCATGGTCAGCGAAGCCAGTGCAAACGCAGAATAGTGTTTCTCACTCCTTCACAAACACATGTGAAAATCACGCAAGGATTTTTTTAAATGGCAAATAAACTGTTCTTGCAACAAGTTAATAATGTTAACATTTGTAAACTGACATTTTAGTGACAACGTGCCATATACTACAGGACTTCAACTGAAAACAAATAAAAACGGAATACAAAACAACTTCCACTTAACGTATCAAAAAAAAAAAAATCAATTCGGAAGCTGAAGAATAAGTAGTCATTTTCTTTCTTTCATGGCTGTACAGGCAAATTAACTACACAATTACAACAGGTCGAAAAACACTAGACCTCCAACAAGAAAATACATATTTGAATTACACAACTGAATTAAAGGCTAAACTAAAATGTCGATGAGATTATAATAAACAGATGAAAATAAATAGCAGAGGATCCGTGTCATTTCTTACTAAAATTATTTAAACACTTCTTAAAATTGAAGAGACACTTCATTTCAGAAAACCTGTCAGTGACTGTGACAAAAACTCAAGCAAAATTGTTCAATCACGAGAAACGTTTTAAAGTATCACATAAATTAGTTATAAAAATAATTCTCACCTGATCATCACAATCATCAAAGGTCAGTCTCTCCCTTTGCGCATGCGTGAGTGTCTGTGTTCCACTGGTGTCCAGACTAATGATGTTCTCACTGCAAGGTCTGGCGTATTTCAGATCACTCTTTCTGGAGTCAGTGGTTCTGCAAACCTCATAATTGTACACGTGCTGTAAAGTTCCTGTGCCGCCTACGTCTGCGTAAAGAGGCGGATAATACGGAATAACTGGAAGATTCGCTCCAGATTTATAAAACATCCGCTCGCGTCTCCATCTGTAGCATTTGACTGACAGTATGGCAATGATAGACACGATAAAGAGAAATGAAACCACAGCCAAGGCCAAGACTAGATAGAAAGTCAGGTTGTCGTTGTATTCCTTGTCGTGCGTAAAGTCAGTGAACTCCGAGAGCACTTCAGGGAAGCTGTCCGCCACCGCCACGTTAACATTGACTGTAGCTGAACGAGAGGGCTGCCCGTTGTCCTCCACTACAACAGTGAGTCTTTGTTTGACAGCATCTTTATCGGTCACTTGGCGTACAGTTCTTATTTCTCCATTCTGTAAGCCCACTTCAAACAGCGCCCTGTCTGTGGCTTTCTGCAGTTTATATGAGAGCCAGGCGTTCTGACCAGAGTCCACATCAACAGCCACCACTTTAGTCACCAGATAACCCACATCTGCCGAACGAGGCACTATTTCAGCCACCACAGAAACACCTGACTGGACCGGGTACAGAACCTGAGGCGCGTTGTCATTCTGGTCCTGAATGATGATTTTCACGCTCGCGTTGCTGCTGAGAGGAGGAGAGCCTCCGTCCTGCGCTTTTACGCGGAACTGGAAATCTTTGATCTGCTCGTAATCGAAAGATCGCACTGCATGTATGACTCCACTATCAGCACTAACGGACACCAACGAGGAGACGGGCACTCCGTTAACCGACGAGTCCTCCAGTATGTAAGACACACGGGCATTCTGGTTAAAATCTGCGTCTCTGGCTCTGACTGTGAATATGGAAAGACCCGGTGTGTTGTTTTCTTGAACAGAAGCCTCATATGAGCTCTTCTCAAAGACGGGCGCGTTATCATTGACATCTGATATCTGTAAGGAGAGAGTGACGCTGCTGGAGAGAGAGGGCACGCCCTCATCAGCGCACGTCACACTGATGTTATACTCAGACTCTCGCTCTCGGTCTAAATCACTGTCTGTCACTAGACTGAAGAAATTATTATTTGTTGACTTCAGGCTAAAAGGAATATTCTCAGTAATTGAACAATCAATTTGACCGTTTTCACCAGCATCTGGGTCTTGTGCGTTTATCACAGTCACAACAGTTCCAGGCTTAGAGTTTTCTGATATGGTGGTTAATTTAGACATGATGTTGAGGAGCGGTTTATTGTCATTTATATCAATCACATCTACATCGATTTTACTAGAATCAGTCAGACCCCCGTCATCGCTTGCCTGTACATGAATTTGATAATGCCGAGCTTTTTCATAATCTATATTCCCTGTTACTCTCACCTCGCCGTTTGTTTCGTTAATTTCAAACAATTCTGGAACATTGTCGAGGGTATTTGTTATAGCATATTTTACTTTGCCGTTTGAGCCCTCGTCCAAATCTGAAGCGCTCACTGTCGTTACAACTGTGCCTTTGAGCGCGTTTTCAATGACACTCCCTTTATATATTTTATGCGTAAAAACGGGCGCGTTGTCGTTCACATCTAAAACTGTAATATGTATCTGCGCAGTACCAGACAATTGTGGATCACCTCCATCTATCGCTGTCAGAACCAGAGACAAATGCTCTTGCTTTTCACGATCGAGTGGTTTTTGAAGAACCATTTCTACAAGCTTACTACCGTCAGCCTGACTTTGCAATTTCAAAGAAAAATTATCCGTAGGCTTTAGTACATAAGTTTGCAGGCCGTTTATTCCCACGTCCAAGTCCATCGCTCTCTCTAAAACAAACACGGCCCCAGTTACAGCTGACTCACTAATTCTGAATCTAATCTCATCCCTTTTAAAAGAAGGTGAATGGTCATTTATATCTATAACTTCAATTGTAACAGAGTAAAACTCAATCGGGGTTTCCAGAATAATCTGTAAATGCAGCGCGCAAGGCGTTGTCTGTCCGCATAGCGCCTCTCGGTCTATTCTCTCTTTGATAAGGAGGACTCCTCTTTCTTTATTCAGCTCGATGTATTCAGCGCTGTCTCCTGTATAAATACGCGCTTTACCCGATTTCAGTCTCTTTAAATCTAAACCCAAATCCTGCGCTATGTTCCCGACTAAAGAGCCTTTCGTCATTTCTTCAGGAATGGAGTAACTGACCTGCCCGAGAGCTGAACTGAGAGAGAGGAACCAAATAAACAGCAGTACTTGCCCCGCCATTGTTCTGTCCGACATTTTGCAGAAGATCACGGGATGAAGATTTAGGATGAAAGCAAATAAATCAGTCCAAAATGCTGGAGGAAATCATGAATGTATCCAAAGTAAAAACAACTAAATAAAAAGTCTGTAATCCAATCAAACTGTTTTAAATACAGTATCTCCGTGATTCGCCTCCTCTATACTCTTCAGACTGCGCTCTCAGCTTCTGTCTCTCTCTCTAATAATATGGAGATGATGGGGGAGGAACTGCAGCAGATCTGCTCTATAAACTGACATATTGACCAACAGCGGCACTATGAGTCCAGTCTGATGAACTACAGAAAATATAAAATTACTAAACCTTTATTCTCAATGTCAGACATGTCTGAGAAAACAATTTACTAAAAGTTATGAAGTATAAAACCAAACAAATGGCCATGACAATACACAAATCTGTCAAAAAAAAATTATTGTATACGTTTCTGTAAATAATTAAGAAAAACACTGAGCAAACAATAATTGATTCATTAGTTGCAATATTTTGATCAGAGGCACAGGGATAAATATCTAAAATACAACTATAGGCATAATAAATATCTAGATACGACTGAAATAGTGTAGTTAACTTTCAAAAGGAGGAGAGACCGATAACTAGATGAAAATCTCAAAAAGTCGTCTGCTGTAAAAAAAAAAAAAAAATGCAACAGAATACACGAGGTGACCGCGCCTCAATGGATTTCAGGACCATGGTCAGGGAAACTGACTGGAGTTTTTCACTTTATGACAAAGACAAGCAAAAATTATTTTCGTGCAAAGCAAAAGCAGTGCGGGGTAAAGTATAGTGTGCTATATATTTTCGGACTAAAAGGGAAAATAAAACTTAATTTAAAGATGGAAAGGATACATATAACGTAACTATACCACTTAACGCATCAATAAATAAATAGGTAAAAACGTATTTTTTTCTTGTCTGTACAAAAAGTGATGACATGAGTAGATGTGGAATTACACAAGGCCCATAAGAAGAAATAATTTGAGCAATGTCACTAGAAAATCTAAAACTACAAAAGCTGACCAAAATATAATATAAGATAAAAATAAAACAAAATGTACATTACAATAGCAGAAACGATTATTCTCAGAAAACTATTTAGCAACTGCGTTAACAGTTCAAAAATTAATGAAGTCATCAAAATATCACATTAATTTGTTATAAAATAATTCTCACCTGATCATCACAATCATCAAAGGCCAGTTTCTCCCTTTGCGCATGCGTGAATGTCTGTGTTCCACTGGTGTCCAGACTAATGATGCTCTCACTGCAAGGTCTGACGTATTTCAGATCACTCTTTCTGGAGTCAGTGGTTCTGCAAACCTCATAATTGTACACGTGCTGTAAAGTTCCTGTGCCGCCTACGTCTGCGTAAAGAGGCGGATAATACGGAATAACTGGAAGATTCGCTCCAGATTTATAAAACATCCGCTCGCGTCTCCATCTGTAGCATTTGACTGACAGTATGGCAATGATAGACACGATAAAGAGAAATGAAACCACAGCCAAGGCCAGAACTAGATAGAAAGTCAGGTTGTCGTTGTATTCCTTGTCGTGCGTAAAGTCAGTGAACTCCGAGAGCACTTCAGGGAAGCTGTCCGCCACCGCCACGTTAACATTGACTGTAGCTGATCGAGAGGGCTGCCCGTTGTCCTCCACTACAACCGTGAGTCTTTGTTTGACAGCATCTTTATCTGTCACTTGGCGTACAGTTCTTATTTCTCCATTCTGTAAGCCCACTTCAAACAGCGCCCTGTCTGTGGCTTTCTGCAGTTTATATGAGAGCCAGGCGTTCTGACCAGAGTCCACATCAACAGCCACCACTTTAGTCACCAGATAACCCACATCTGCCGAACGAGGCACTATTTCAGCCACCACAGAAACACCTGACTGGACCGGGTACAGAACCTGAGGCGCGTTGTCATTCTGGTCCTGAATGATGATTTTCACGCTCGCGTTGCTGCTGAGAGGAGGAGAGCCTCCGTCCTGCGCTTTTACGCGGAACTGGAAATCTTTGATCTGCTCGTAATCGAAAGATCGCACTGCATGTATGACTCCACTATCAGCACTAACGGACACTAACGAAGAGACGGGCACTCCGTTAACCGACGAGTCCTCCAGTATGTAAGACACACGGGCATTCTGGTTAAAATCTGCGTCTCTAGCTCTGACTGTGAATATGGAAAGACCCGGTGTGTTGTTTTCTTGAACAGAAGCCTCATATGAGCTCTTCTCAAAGACGGGCGCGTTATCATTGACATCTGATATCTGTAAGGAGAGAGTGACGCTGCTGGAGAGAGAGGGCACGCCCTCATCAGCGCACGTCACACTGATGTTATACTCAGACTCTCGCTCTCGGTCTAAATCACTGTCTGTCACTAGACTGAAGAAATTAGAATTGGTTAATTTCAGAGAAAATGGAATATTTTCATTAACTGAACACTGAACTTTCCCATTTTCTCCCGAATCAGGATCCTGAACATTTATCATTATAACCACCGTGTCAGAGATAGAATTTTCTGCTATTACGTTTGTTTTGGACATAATATTGATCACTGGCGTATTATCATTGATATCAATGACATCAACTATGATTTTACAGGAATCAGTCAGACCACCGTGATCACTTGCCTGAACGCGTATCTCATAATTGCGAGCTTTTTCAAAATCTATTATTCCGACCACTGTAACCTGCCCGTTATCTTTATTTATATGAAATAACTGACGCACATTATCTTGCATGTTAGTAATTGAATACTCTATCTTACTATTTATACCCTCATCGGCGTCAGTTGCGCTCACTGTTGACACAATAGTGTCTTTTGGTGCATTCTCGGTTACAGACGCTTTATACACTGACTGCGAGAAAACAGGAGCATTGTCGTTTACGTCTAAAACAGTAATGTGAATCTCTATACTGCCAGACAACTGAGGACCTCCTCCATCTACAGCTGTGAGCACTAATATTACATCATGCTGTTTTTCACGGTCTAAAGGCTTTTGCAGAACCATTTCGACATTTTTCCCATCTCCTGGTTGATTTTTAAATTTGAGGTTAAAATTATCAGTTGGTTTTAGCATATAGCTTTGAAGACCGTTGATTTCCACATCGAAATCTATAGCAGGCTCTAACGTAAATTTTGACCCCAAAATAGCTGATTCGCTGATTCTAAAATGAATCCTATCCTTTTCAAAACTGGGAGTATTGTCATTAATATCTATTATTTCAATGGTAACGCTAAAAAACTCCATCGGGGTTTCAAGAATAATCTGTAAATGCAGCGCGCAAGGCGTTGTCTGTCCGCATAGCGCCTCTCGGTCTATTCTCTCTTTGATAAGGAGGACTCCTCTTTCTTTATTCAGCTCGATGTATTCAGCGCTGTCTCCTGTATAAATACGTGCTTTACCCGATTTCAGTCTCTTTAGATCTAAACCCAAATCCTGCGCTATGTTCCCGACTAAAGAGCCTTTCGCCATTTCTTCAGGAATGGAGTAACTGACCTGCCCGAGAGCTGAACTGAGAGAGAGAAACCAAATAAACAGCAGTACTTGCCCCGCCATTGTTCTGTCCGACATTTTGCAGAAGATCACGGGATGAAGATTAAGACAGAAAGCAAATAAATCAGTCCAAAATGCTGGAGGAAATCATGTATAAATCCAAAGTAAAAACAACTGAATAAAAAGTCTGTAATCCAATCCAATTGTTTTAAATACAGTATCTCCGTGATTCGCCTTCTCTCTCCTCTTCAGACTGCGCTCTCAGCTTCTGTCTCTCTCTCTAATAATATGGAGATGATGGGGGAGGAACTGCAGCAGATCTGCTCTATAAACTGACATATTGACCAACAGCGGCACTATGAGTCCAGTCTGATGAACTACAGAAAAATTAAATGAATAAACTTTTATCTCAGTGTCAGACGTGTCTGAGAAAAGCAGTTTACTAAACAAAGTTACAAAGTATAAAAAAGTCCATATCAGTAAATGTCTAGGAGATACAAAGAATTTATGACTTTGTGTACATAAAGATTGAAGGAAAAAAAATTAACAAATACATTTCGTGTTTGCTCAAAGTTTTGCTGAGGCCATATCAGTATACGAGCATGAACAGACAGACATGGAGAAATACCTTAAATACAATTATACACATAAGAAATATCTAATCAATAATTATATAGTATATCGTTTAACTTTTGAACAGGAGGACAGAACAATAAGATGCTAAAAATCTCAAAAAGACTGTCTGCTGTAAAGAGATGCAGAAGAATATATGCTGTAAAAGACCGCGTCGCCGCGATTCAGGACCATGGTCAGGGAAGCAGATGCAAACGTAGAATATAGTTTCTCACTTGTTCACAAAAACAAGTGAAAATCAAGCAAGGAGACTTTTTAAAAAACGGAAATAACGAACTGTGAATGCCACAGTTTAATAATGTTAGAAATTGTTAACTGACATTTCAGTAGCAGCGTGCCATATACTGCAGTACAATAAAAAAATAAAATGTAAAATGAAACGAATTTAAAAGCCAGTTCCACTTAACATATCTAAAGGAAAAAATACAGAATATAATTTATAAGCTGAAAAAAATAAGCTTTAATTTTCTTTCATGGCTGTACAGGAAAGATGAACTAAATAAGTATAACAAAGAACTTTTTTTTTTAACCAGACTTAAAATGGGTGAACATACAACAGCAGATGATTCGTGCTATTTTCTGCTAACATTATTTAAACATTTCTTAAAATTGCAGAGAAATTCATTTCAGAATACCAGTCAGCGACAGTGTAACCAGTACGAGAAAAACTGTTCAATAATGAGAAACGTTTTATAATATCGCACAAATTAGTTATAAAATAATCCTCACCTGATCATCACAATCATCAAAGGTCAGTCTCTCCCTTTGCGCATGCGTGAGTGTCTGTGTTCCACTGGTGTCCAGACTAATGATGCTCTCACTGCAAGGTCTGACGTTTTTCAGATCACTCTTTCTGGAGTCAGTGGTTCTGCAAACCTCATAATTGTACACGTGCTGTAAAGTTCCAGGGCCGCCTACGTCTGCGTAAAGAGGCGGATAATACGGAATAACTGGAAGATTCGCTCCAGATTTATAAAACATCCGCTCGCGTCTCCATCTGTAGCATTTGACTGACAGTATTGCAATGATAGACACGATAAAGAGAAATGAAACCACAGCCAAGGCCAAGACTAGATATAAAGTCAGGTTGTCGTTGTATTCCTTGTCGTGCATAAAGTCAGTGAACTCCGAGAGCACTTCAGGGAAGCTGTCCGCCACCGCCACGTTAACATTGACTGTAGCTGATCGAGAGGGCTGCCCGTTGTCCTCCACTACAACAGTGAGTCTTTGTTTGACAGCATCTTTATCTGTCACTTGGCGTACAGTTCTTATTTCTCCATTCTGTAAGCCCACTTCAAAAAGCGCCCTGTCTGTGGCTTTCTGCAGTTTATATGAGAGCCAGGCGTTCTGACCAGAGTCCACATCAACAGCCACCACTTTAGTCACCAGATAACCCACATCTGCCGAACGAGGCACTATTTCAGCCACCACAGAAACACCTGACTGGACCGGGTACAGAACCTGAGGCGCGTTGTCATTCTGGTCCTGAATGATGATTTTCACGCTCGCGTTGCTGCTGAGAGGAGGAGAGCCTCCGTCCTGCGCTTTTACGCGGAACTGGAAATCTTTGATCTGCTCGTAATCGAAAGATCGCACTGCATGTATGACTCCACTATCAGCACTAACGGACACTAACGAGGAGACGGGCACTCCGTTAACCGACGAGTCCTCCAGTATGTAAGACACACGGGCATTCTGGTTAAAATCTGCGTCTCTGGCTCTGACTGTGAATATGGAAAGACCCGGTGTGTTGTTTTCTTGAACAGAAGCCTCATATGAGCTCTTCTCAAAGACGGGCGCGTTATCATTGACATCTGATATCTGTAAGGAGAGAGTGACGCTGCTGGAGAGAGAGGGCACGCCCTCATCAGCGCACGTCACACTGATGTTATACTCAGACTCTCGCTCTCGATCCAAATCACTGTCTGTCACTAAACTAAAGAAATTACTATTAGTGGATTTCAGAGAAAATGGGATGTTTTCACTAATAGAACACAGAACTTTCCCGTTTTCTCCCGAATCAGGATCCTGAATATTTATCATTGTAATTACCGTCTCAAGCGGGGAATTTTCAGCAATCATGTTTGTTTTGGACATTATATTGATCACTGGTTTATTATCATTGATATCAATGACATCAACTATGATCTCACAAGAATCACTAAAACCTCCGAGATCACTCGCTTGTACACGGATCTCAAAGTGCCGAGCTTGTTCATAATCAACTAGACCTATCAGTCTTACTTTACCATCAGTCTCGTTAATTTCAAATATGTCCCGTACTTTATCCAGGGTGTTTGTTATAGTATAGCTTATTTCACCATTAATTCCTTGATCTAGATCCGATGCACTAACTGTCGCTACAATTGTTCCTTTTGGTGAATTTTCTGTTACAGTGGCTTTATAAATTGATTGTGTGAAAACAGGAGAGTTATCATTGGCATCTAAAACAATAATATGTATTTGTATATTACCAGACATTTGTGGATCTCCCCCGTCAATGGCCGTTAACGTTAAAGTCATAAGCTCCTGCTTTTCACGGTCTAAGGGCTTTTGTAAAATCATTTCTATATTTTGTCCTGGTTGCCTCTTAAACTTCAAGACAAAATTATCTGTTGGTTTTAATGAGTACGTCTGAAGACCATTTATTCCAACGTCGAAATCTCTGGCTCGCTCTATTGTGAATTTTGTACCAATCGACGCAGATTCACTAATTCTAAAAGTCATCTCATCTTTTTCAAAAAACGGTGCATTGTCATTTATATCAAGCAACTCAACATTAACACTGTAAAACTCCATTGGGTTTTCCAGAATAATCTGTAAATGCAGCGCGCAAGGCGTTGTCTGTCCGCATAGCGCCTCTCGGTCTATTCTCTCTTTGATAAGGAGGACTCCTCTTTCTTTATTCAGCTCGATGTATTCAGCGCTGTCTCCTGTATAAATACGCGCTTTACCCGATTTCAGTCTCTTTAAATCTAAACCCAAATCCTGCACTATGTTCCCGACTAAAGAGCCTTTCGTCATTTCTTCAGGAATGGAGTAACTGACCTGCCCGAGAGCTGAACTGAGAGAGAGAAACCAAAAGCACAGCAGTACTTGCCCCGCCATTGTTCTGTCGACCATTTTGCAGAAGATCACGGGATGAAGGTTAAGGATGAAAGCAAATAAATCAGTCCAAAATGCTGGAGGAAATCATGAATATATCCAAATTGATAACAAGAAAAGTCTGTAATCCAATCAAATTGTTTTAAATACAGTATCTCCGTGATTCTTCTTCTCTCTCCTCTTCAGACTGCGCTCTCAGCTTCTGTCTCTCTCTCTAATAATATGGAGATGATGGGGGAGGAACTGCAGCAGATCTGCTCTATAAACTGACATATTGACCAACAGCGGCACTATGAGTCCAGTCTGATGAACTACAGAAACAACCAAACAGATGTAGGTTTTTGTCAAAGTTTTTTTTCCCACACAGTATGGGACGTTTTTTAAGAATCATTTCGTTTTATAAAAATAATTAAAACACGAATGTTACGAATGTTAATAAAAAACATTTATCTAAAAATGATAAATTATTGCATGGCTGTATGTATATAAACAAAAGAAAAAAGAAAGAAAGAAAGAAAGAAAGAAAATAAACTAGATATGTAAATAACAAACTTAGTCGTGCTCTTAACGGAATAGTAAAGAGAAACGTGAAATGCATAACCAGCATGCACTGAAAAAAATGTGGAGTAGGATTTACTTGAAAAATGCTAGCTAACTTTTTTCACTCAGAAAATGCCTGTAAATTTACAACGATTTGCCAAGTAAAACCTAAACATATTTATCAGTAGCTTTAATTAGAGATATTTAAGTTTAATTTACTTGGAATATGGAATTAAGTAAACTTTACTTGACCTAGTCAAGTGAAAGTAACAAAGAAAATAAGAAATTTTTACTTGGCTAGTAAAAGGTTGAGTAATATCAATTTAATTGAAATTTCCTTTGCATTTCATTTCACTCAAACAATAATATTGAAATACCAGTATGTGATTTACTTAGAACTTCTAAGTAATTTATACTACATCATGTCAGATGTTAAACATCATGTGAATGCAAAGACCTCAATACTTGGTAGAAAATACACAATGACGGTAACATTTGATGGATCATTTTTGTGTTTGAATGTGTCATTTTGAGCAGAAAATTTACTCGAAATGTCACAAAATGGCAAGTTACTATAATCCTAACAACAAAAGCAATGATAAAACAGTGTAAATACAGCTGGAAACCAGTGAAAAATCAACCTCATTAATTATTCAAGGTCCAGTGCATGATGGGAAACCCAGTATCAGAAAAGTTGAGTAATTTTTACTTAATTTTATTAAGTTGATATTTACGCTTTCATTTCTACTCACTTGAATTAAGTACTGATATGGAATTTACTTAGTTTTTTAAATTCTTTCCTGAACTAACTTTTTCATGTAAATTACATTGTTTTTTTCAGTAGTATTTACTTCACCACAAAATCATTTTTTACAGTGTGTAAAATATGAATAATTTCAAGATGAGAGACTGGAAGGACGTAAAAGATTTAGAAGATATACTCTAACAAATGGAGGTAAGGAAGAACAGTCAGTAGGCATTAGAACGCAAGATTAATTCAGCACCACGGCCAGTGACACTGACTGAATTTAAGTTCTGCTATCTTCACAGGTATAGATGAAAGATCCCCATAAAAAAAGTGCGTTTAAAGCTGATAAAACCACTTACAGTAGAAAGACAGATCATCAATTCAGGCGTTTCTGAAGACCGAGAGTGGTCTTAATATTGCACCAACGAAATCATTTAGAAGCCACAACGAAAACAAAAGATTAATCAGTAGAGTAGCATCCGGCTTGTTATTGCATGAAGTATTGCATTTGTTATTGGAAATATTTAACATGCGTGTATGGACGGTTTGAGTCCTTTCGCAGTGAAAAAATAAATTGCTACACAAATGCGCTTGGTAAAAAAAAAAAAAATCTCACCTGTTCATCAAATTCTTCATTGATCAGTTTCCCCCTCTGCGCATGCGTGAGTGTCTGTGTTCCACTGGTGTCCAGACTAATGATGCTCTCACTGCAAGGTCTGACGTATTTCAGATCACTCTTTCTGGAGTCAGTGGTTCTGCAAACCTCATAATTGTACACGTGCTGTAAAGTTCCTGTGCCGCCTACGTCTGCGTAAAGAGGCGGATAATACGGAATAACTGGAAGATTCGCTCCCGATTTATAAAACATCCGCTCGCGTCTCCATCTGTAGCATTTGACTGACAGTATTGCAATGATAGAGACGATAAAGAGAAATGAAACCACAGCCAAGGCCAAGACTAGATAGAAAGTCAGGTTGTCGTTGTATTCCTTGTCGTGCGTAAAGTCAGTGAACTCCGAGAGCACTTCAGGGAAGCTGTCCGCCACCGCCACGTTAACATTGACTGTAGCTGATCGAGAGGGCTGCCCGTTGTCCTCCACTACAACAGTGAGTCTTTGTTTGACAGCATCTTTATCTGTCACTTGGCGTACAGTTCTTATTTCTCCATTCTGTAAGCCCACTTCAAATAGCGCCCTGTCTGTGGCTTTCTGCAGTTTATATGAGAGCCAGGCGTTCTGACCAGAGTCCACATCAACAGCCACCACTTTAGTCACCAGATAACCCACATCTGCCGAACGAGGCACTATTTCAGCCACCACAGAAACACCTGACTGGACCGGGTACAGAACCTGAGGCGCGTTGTCATTCTGGTCCTGAATGATGATTTTCACGCTCGCGTTGCTGCTGAGAGGAGGAGAGCCTCCGTCCTGCGCTTTTACGCGGAACTGGAAATCTTTGATCTGCTCGTAATCGAAAGATCGCACTGCATGTATGACTCCACTATCAGCACTAACGGACACTAACGAGGAGATGGGCACTCCGTTAACCGACGAGTCCTCCAGTATGTAAGACACACGGGCATTCTGGTTAAAATCTGCGTCTCTGGCTCTGACTGTGAATATGGAAAGACCCGGTGTGTTGTTTTCTTGAACAGAAGCCTCATATGAGCTTTTCTCAAAGACGGGCGCGTTATCATTGACATCTGATATCTGTAAGGAGAGAGTGACGCTGCTGGAGAGAGAGGGCACGCCCTCATCAGCGCACGTCACACTGATGTTATACTCAGACTCTCGCTCTCGGTCTAAATCACTGTCTGTCACTAAACTAAAGAAATTATTATTTGTTGATTTTAGCGTGAAAGGAATGTTCTCAGTTATTGAACAATGAATTTGACCGTTTTCACCAGCATCGGAGTCTTGCACGTTTATCATTGTTATAACAGTTCCAGGCTTAGAGTTTTCTGATATGGTGGTTAATTTAGACATGATATTGATGAGCGGTTTATTGTCATTTATATCAATCACATCTACATCGATTTTACTAGAATCAGTCAGACCCCCGTCATCGCTCGCCTGTACATGAATTTGATAATGCCGAGCTTTTTCATAATCTATATTCCCTGTAACTCTCACCTCACCGTTTGTTTCGTTAATTTCAAACAATTCTGGAACATTGTCGAGGGTATTTGTTATAGCATATTTTACTTTGCCGTTTGAGCCCTCGTCCAAATCTGAAGCGCTCACCGTCGTTACAACTGTGCCTTTGAGCGCGTTTTCAATGATACTCCCTTTATATATTTTATGCGTAAAAACAGGCGCGTTGTCGTTCACATCTAAAACCGTAATATGAATCTGCGCAGTACCAGACAATTGTGGATCACCTCCATCTATCGCTGTCAGAACCAGAGACAAATGCTCTTGCTTTTCACGATCGAGGGGTTTTTGAAGAACCATTTCTACAAGCTTACTACCGTCTGCCTGACTTTGCAATTTCAATGAAAAATTATCCGAAGGCTTTAGTACATAAGTCTGCAAGCCATTTGTTCCGACATCTAAATCCATTGCTCTCTCTAAAACAAACACTGCCCCAGTTACAGCTGACTCGCTGATTCTGAATCTCATCTCAGATCGTTTAAAGAAAGGCGAATGGTCATTTATATCTGTAACTTCGACTGTAACGGAGTAAAACTCCATCGGGTTTTCTAGAATAATCTGTAAATGCAGCGCGCAAGGCGTTGTCTGTCCGCATAGCGCCTCTCGGTCTATTCTCTCTTTGATAAGGAGGACTCCTCTTTCTTTATTCAGCTCGATGTATTCAGCGCTGTCTCCTGTATAAATACGCGCTTTACCCGATTTCAGTCTCTTTAAATCTAAACCCAAATCCTGCACTATGTTCCCGACTAAAGAGCCTTTCGCCATTTCTTCAGGAATGGAGTAACTGACCTGCCCGAGAGCTGAACTGAGAGAGAGAAACCAAATAAACAGCAGTACTTGCCCCGCCATTGTTCTGTCCGACATTTTGCAGAAGATCACGGGATAAAGATGTAGGATGAAAGCAAAGAAATCAGTCGAAACAACTGGAGGAAATCATGTATATGTCCAGAGTGAAAAGAACAAGAGAAGTATATAAATCCAAGAGAATGATATCAAATACAGTATCTCCGTGATTCGCCTTCTCTCTCCTCTTCAGACTGCGCTCTCAGCTTCTGTCTCTCTCTCTAATAATATGGAGATGATGGGGGAGGAACTGCAGCAGATCTGCTCTATAAACTGACATATTGACCAACAGCGGCACTATGAGTCCAGTCTGATGAACTACAGAAAAATTAAATGAATAAACTTTTATCTCAGTGTCAGACGTGTCTGAGAAAAGCAGTTTACTAAACAAAGTTACAAAGTATAAAAAAGTCCATATCAGTAAATGTCTAGGAGATACAAAGAATTTATGACTTTGTGTACATAAAGATTGAAGGACAAAAAATAAACAAATACATTTCGTGTTTGCTCAAAGTTTTGCTGAGGCCATATTAGTATACGAGCATGAACAGACAGACATGGAGAAATACCTTAAATACAATTATACACATAAGAAATATCTAATCAATAATTATATAGTATGACGTTTAACTTTTGAACAGGAGGACAGAACAATAAGATACAAAACATATCAAAAAGACTGTCTGCTGTAAAGAGATGCAGAAGAATATATGCTGTAAAAGACCGCGCCGCCGCGATTCAGGACCATGGTCAGGGAAGCAGATGCAAACGTAGAATATAGTTTCTCACTTGTTCACAACAACAAGTAAAAATCAAGCAAGGAGACTTTTCAAAAAACGGAAATAACGGACTGTGAATGCCACAGTTTAATAATGTTAGAAATTGTTAACTGACATTTCAGTGGCAGCGTGCCATATACTGTAGTACAACTGAAAATACAATGTAAAATGAAACGAATATAAAAGCAAGTTCCACTTAACATATCTAAAGGAAAAAAGACAGAACATAATTTATAAGCTGAAAAAAAACTTTAATTTTCTTTCATGGCTGTACAGGAAAGATGCACTAAATAAGTTCAACTAAGCAAAACATTTTTTACCAGACTTAAAAAGGGTGAACATACAACAGCAGATGATTCGTTTCTTAAAATTGCAGAGACACCTCATTTCAGAATACCAGTCAGCGACAGTGTCAACAGTACGAGCAAAAATGTTCAATAATGAGAGACGTTTTAAAATATCGCACAAATTAGTTATAAAATAATCCTCACCTGATCATCACAATCATCCAAGGTCAGTTTTCCTCTCTGCGCATGCGTGAGTGTCTGTGTTCCACTGGTGTCCAGACTAATGATGCTCTCACTGCAAGGTCTGGCGTATTTCAGATCACTCTTTCTGGAGTCAGTGGTTCTGCAAACCTCATAATTGTACACGTGCTGTAAAGTTCCTGTGCCGCCTACGTCTGCGTAAAGAGGCGGATAATACGGAATAACTGGAAGATTCGCTCCAGATTTATAAAACATCCGCTCGCGTCTCCATCTGTAGCATTTGACTGACAGTATGGCAATGATAGACACGATAAAGAGAAATGAAACCACAGCCAAGGCCAAGACTAGATAGAAAGTCAGGTTGTCGTTGTATTCCTTGTCGTGCGTAAAGTCAGTGAACTCCGAGAGCACTTCAGGGAAGCTGTCCGCCACCGCCACGTTAACATTGACTGTAGCTGATCGAGAGGGCTGACCGTTGTCCTCCACTACAACAGTGAGTCTTTGTTTGACAGCATCTTTATCTGTCACTTGGCGTACAGTTCTTATTTCTCCATTCTGTAAGCCCACTTCAAACAGCGCCCTGTCTGTGGCTTTCTGCAGTTTATATGAGAGCCAGGCGTTCTGACCAGAGTCCACATCAACAGCCACCACTTTAGTCACCAGATAACCCACATCTGCCGAACGAGGCACTATTTCAGCCACCACAGAAACACCTGACTGGACCGGGTACAGAACCTGAGGCGCGTTGTCATTCTGGTCCTGAATAATGATTTTCACGCTCGCGTTGCTGCTGAGAGGAGGAGAGCCTCCGTCCTGCGCTTTTACGCGGAACTGGAAATCTTTGATCTGCTCGTAATCGAAAGATCGCACTGCATGTATGACTCCACTATCAGCACTAACGGACACTAACGACGAGACGGGCACTCCGTTAACCGACGAGTCCTCCAGTATGTAAGACACACGGGCATTCATGTTAAAATCTGCGTCTCTGGCTCTGACTGTGAATATGGAAAGACCCGGTGTGTTATTTTCTTGAACAGAGGCCTCATATGAGCTCTTCTCAAAGACGGGCGCGTTATCATTGACATCTGATATCTGTAAGGAGAGAGTGACGCTGCTGGAGAGAGAGGGCACGCCCTCATCAGCGCACGTCACACTGATGTTATACTCAGACTCTCGCTCTCGATCTAAATCACTGTCTGTCACTAAACTAAAGAAATTGTTCCCTGTTGATTTTAGCATAAAAGGGATATTATCGTTAATGGAGCATTGAACCTTTCCATTCTCACCAGAATCTGAGTCTTGGACATTCAGCATTGTCACAACAGTGCCTGGTTTTAAGTCTTCGGAAAGAGCACTTGGTTTTGACATTATATTTATTACTGGTTTGTTGTCATTTACATCGATTATATCAACAATTACTTTGCAAGTATCAAAGTGTCTGCCGGGGTCTCGTGCTTGGACGTCAATTTGAAAATATTTAACTTTTTCATAGTCAATATCACCAGATAACCTTAACACTCCTTCATTTCCGTCTATTTCAAAAAGGTTAGTGGTACCTGGGGACTTATAAATATGATATTCTACTCTACCATTTTGTCCCTGGTCAGAATCTGATGCTTTAACTGTAGTTAAAACTGTACCTTTTGGAGAGTTTTCTGCAATGCTGGTCTTATAAACGGACAGAAAACAAACTGGAGCGTTATCATTTGCGTCCTCAACTGTGATTATAATCGGAATTGTTCCAGACATCTGTGGGTCTCCTCCGTCCACGGCAGTAAGTAACAGCGAAATATGTTCCTGTTTTTCTCGGTCGAGAGGTTTTTGTAAAATCATTTCAACATTTTTGGTGCCATCTGGCATATCCTGTGTCTTTAAAACAAAATAATCGACAGGTTGCAAAGAATAACTTTGTACGCCATTAAACCCAACGTCATCATCCACTGCTCTTTCTAAAACAAATTTAGCTCCTGTCAGAGATGATTCGCTTATATCAAATTTAATTTCTTTAACTGCAAAAACGGGAGCGTTATCATTTACGTCTAAAATCTCAACTGTAACGCTATAAAACTCCATAGGATTTTCCAAGGTAATCTGTAAATGCAGCGCGCAAGGCGTTGTCTGTCCGCATAGCGCCTCTCGGTCTATTCTCTCTTTGATAAGGAGGACTCCTCTTTCTTTATTCAGCTCGATGTATTCAGCGCTGTCTCCTGTATAAATACGTGCTTTACCCGATTTCAGTCTCTTTAAATCTAAACCCAAATCCTGCACTATGTTCCCGACTAAAGAGCCTTTCGTCATTTCTTCAGGAATGGAGTAACTGACCTGCCCGAGAGCTGAACTGAGAGAGAGAAACCAAAAGCACAGCAGTACTTGCCCCGCCATTGTTCTGTCGACCATTTTGCAGAAGATCACGGGATGAAGATTTAGGATGAAAGCAAATAAATCAGTCCAAAATGCTGGAGGAAATCATGAATATATCCAAATTGATAACAAGAAAAGTCTGTAATCCAATCAAATTGTTTTAAATACAGTATCTCCGTGATTCTTCTTCTCTCTCCTCTTCAGACTGCGCTCTCAGCTTCTGTCTCTCTCTCTCTAATAATATGGAGATGATGGGGGAGGAACTGCAGCAGATCTGCTCTATAAACTGACATATTGACCAACAGCGGCACTATGAGTCCAGTCTGATGAACTACAGAAAATATAAAATTACTAAAACTTTATCCTCAATGTCAGACATGTTTGAGAACAGTTCTTAAGTATAACACCAAAAAATATCCATAACGACAAATATCTATAGTACAAAGATTGTATGTGTTTGTGTTAATAAAGATAGAAGGGGAAATAAATAAATACATTTCGTGTTTTCATGAAGCCATATCAGTATGAACACTGATCAAGTCAGAGAGAGAGAAATGCCTAAAAACAAAACAATTATACACATAATAAATATCTCATCAGAAATTAAATAGTCTATAGTTAAACTTTTGAACAGAAGGACAGACCAAAAAGATGTTGAAAATCTCTAAAAGATTGTGTGCTGTACAGAGATTAAGAAGAATGTATGAAGTAAATGGCCGCGTCGCCGCAATTCAGGACCATGGTCAGCGAAACAAGTGCAAACGCAGAATAGAGTTTCTCACTTCTTCACAAAAACATGTGAAAATCACGCAAGGATTTTTTTTATGGCAAATAAACTGTTCATGCAACAATTTAATAATGTTAACATTAGTAAACTGACATTTCAGTGTCAACGTGCCATATACTACAGGACTTCAACTGAAAATAAATAAAAACGGAATAAAAAGCAACTTCCACTTAACGTATATATAAAAAAATCATTCGTAAGCTGAAGAATAAGTAGTAATTTTCTTTCTTTCATGGCTATACTGGCAAATTAGCTACAAAATTACAACACGTCGAAAAACACTAGACCTCCAACAAGAAAATACATATTTGAATTACACAACTGCACTAAAAGCTAAACTAAAATTTCGATCAGATTATAATAAACAGATGAAAATAAATGGCAGATGATTCGTGTCATTCCTTACTAAAATTATTTAAACACTTCTTAACATTGCAGAGACACTTCATTTCAGAAAACCAGTCAGCGACTGTGTCAACAACTCAAGCTAAATTGTTCAATCACGAGAAACGTTTTAAAATATCACATACATTAGTTATAAAAATTATTCTCACCTGATCATCACAATCATCAAAGGTCAGTCTCTCCCTTTGCGCATGCGTGAGAGTCTGTGTTCCACTGGTGTCCAGACTAATGATGCTCTCACTGCAAGGTCTGACGTATTTCAGATCACTCTTTCTGGAGTCAGTGGTTCTGCAAACCTCATAATTGTACACGTGCTGTAAAGTTCCTGTGCCGCCTACGTCTGCGTAAAGAGGCGGATAATACGGAATAACTGGAAGATTCGCTCCAGATTTATAAAACATCCGCTCGCGTCTCCATCTGTAGCATCTGACTGACAGTATGGCAATGATAGACACGATAAAGAGAAATGAAACCACAGCCAAGGCCAAGACTAGATAGAAAGTCAGGTTGTCGTTGTATTCCTTGTCGTGCGTAAAGTCAGTGAACTCCGAGAGCACTTCAGGGAAGCTGTCCGCCACCGCCACGTTAACATTGACTGTAGCTGATCGAGAGGGCTGCCCGTTGTCCTCCACTACAACAGTGAGTCTTTGTTTGACAGCATCTTTATCTGTCACTTGGCGTACAGTTCTTATTTCTCCATTCTGTAAGCCCACTTCAAAAAGCGCCCTGTCTGTGGCTTTCTGCAGTTTATATGAGAGCCAGGCGTTCTGACCAGAGTCCACATCAACAGCCACCACTTTAGTCACCAGATAACCCACATCTGCTGAACGAGGCACTATTTCAGCCACCACAGAAACACCTGACTGGACCGGGTACAGAACCTGAGGCGCGTTGTCATTCTGGTCCTGAATGATGATTTTCACGCTCGCGTTGCTGCTGAGAGGAGGAGAGCCTCCGTCCTGCGCTTTTACGCGGAACTGGAAATCTTTGATCTGCTCGTAATCGAAAGATCGCACTGCATGTATGACTCCACTATCAGCACTAACGGACACTAACGAGGAGACGGGCACTCCGTTAACCGACGAGTCCTCCAGTATGTAAGACACACGGGCATTCTGGTTATAATCTGCGTCTCTGGCTCTGACTGTGAATATGGAAAGACCCGGTGTGTTGTTTTCTTGAACAGAAGCCTCATATGAGCTCTTCTCAAAGACGGGCGCGTTATCATTAACATCTGATATCTGTAAGGAGAGAGTGACGCTGCTGGAGAGAGAGGGCACGCCCTCATCAGCGCACGTCACACTGATGTTATACTCAGACTCTCTCTCTCGATCCAAATCACTGTCTGTCACTAGACTGAAGAAATTATTATTTGTTGACTTCAGGGTAAAAGGAATATTCACATTAATTGAACAATCAATTTGACCGTTTTCACCAGCATCTGGGTCTTGTGCGTTTATCACAGTCACAACAGTTCCAGGCTTAGAGTTTTCTGATATGGTGGTTAATTTAGACATGATTTTGAGGAGCGGTTTATTGTCATTTATATCAATCACATCTACATCGATTTTACAAGAATCAGTCAGACCCCCGTCATCGCTTGCCTGTACATGAATTTGATAATGCCGAGCTTTTTCATAATCTATATTCCCTGTTACTCTCACCTCGCCGTTTGTTTCGTTAATTTCAAACAATTCTGGAACATTGTCGAGGGTATTTGTCATAGCATATTTTACTTTGCCGTTTGAGCCCTCGTCCAAATCTGAAGCGCTCACCGTCGTTACAACTGTGTCTTTGAGGGCGTTTTCAATGATACTCCCTTTATATATTTTATGCGTAAAAACAGGCGCGTTGTCGTTGGCATCTAAAACCGTAATATGAATCTGCGCAGTACCAGACAATTGTGGATCACCTCCATCTATCGCTGTCAGAACCAGAGACAAATGCTCTTGCTTTTCACGATCGAGGGGTTTTTGAAGAACCAATTCTATAAGCTTACTACCGTCTGCCTGATTTTGCAATTTCAATGAAAAATTATCTGTAGGCTTTAGTACATAAGTCTGCAGGCCGTTTATTCCTACATCCAAGTCCATTGCTCTCTCTAAAACAAACACTGCCCCAGTTACAGCTGACTCGCTGATTCTGAATCTCATCTCGTCCCTTTTAAAAGAGGGTGTATGGTCATTTATATCTATAACTTCAATTGTAACGGAGTAAAACTCTATAGGGTTTTCCAGAATAATCTGTAAATGCAGCGCGCAAGGCGTTGTCTGTCCGCATAGCGCCTCTCGGTCTATTCTCTCTTTGATAAGGAGGACTCCTCTTTCTTTATTCAGCTCGATGTATTCAGCGCTGTCTCCTGTATAAATACGCGCTTTACCCGATTGCAGTCTCTTCAAATCTAAACCCAAATCCTGCGCTATGTTCCCGACTAAAGAGCCTTTCGCCATTTCTTCAGGAATGGAGTAACTGACCTGCCCGAGAGCTGAACTGAGAGAGAGGAACCAAATAAACAGCAGTACTTGCCCCGCCATTGTTCTGTCGACCATTTTGCAGAAGACCACAGGATGAAGATTAAGACAGAAAGCAAATAAATCAGTCCAAAATGCTGGAGGAAATCATGAATATATCCAAATTGATAACAAGAAAAGTCTGTAATCCAATCAAATTGTTTTAAATACAGTATCTCCGTGATTCTTCTTCTCTCTCCTCTTCAGACTGCGCTCTCAGCTTCTGTCTCTCTCTCTAATAATATGGAGATTATGGGGGAGGAACTGCAGCAGATCTGCTCTATAAACTGACATATTGACCAACAGCGGCACTATGAGTCCAGTCTGATGAACTACAGAAAATGTAAAATTACTAAACCTTTATCTCAGTGTCAGACATGTCTGAGAAAAGCAATTTACTAAAAGTTAGGAAGTATAAAACAAACAAATGGCCATGACAATACAAATATCTGTAAAATATAATTATTGTATAAGTTTGTGTAAATAATTAAGAAAAACATTGAGCAATCAAGAATTGATTTATTAGTTTCAATTTTTTGATCAGAGACACAAGAATAAATATCTAAAATCCAACTATAATCATAAAACATATCTATATACGACTGAAATTGTGACGTTTAAGTTTACAAAGGGGGACAGATCGATAACGATGAAAATCTAAAACAGACGGTCTGCTATAAAGAAAAGCAACAGAATAAATGAGGTGACCCCACCTCACTGGATTTCAGGACCATGGTCAGGGAAACTGACTGGAGATTTCACTTCATGACAAAGACAAGCAAAAGTTGTTTTTGTCCAAAGCAGAAGCAGTGCCAGGTAAAGTATAGTGTGCTATATATTTTCGGACATAAAGTGAAAATAAAACTTAATTTAAAGATGGCAAGGATGCATATAAAGTAACTATACCACTTAAAGCATCAAAGCATAAATAAATGAATGAATACATAAACAGATAAATAAACAGTGATGACATGAGTGCTTGTCGAATTACACAAGGCCCCTAAGAAGAAATGATGTGAGCAATATAACGGTAGAAAATATAAAACTACAAAAGCTGACCAAAACATTAAAATAAAATAAAATGTAAATTTATTACAACAGCATAAACGATTATTTTCATAAGAGTATTTAGCAACTGCGTTAAGTTAAAAAAATAATGAAGCCATAATAATATCGCATTAATTAGTTATAAAATAATTCTCACCTGATCATCACAATCATCAAAGGCCAGTTTCTCCCTTTGCGCATGCGTGAGTGTCTGTGTTCCACTGGTGTCCAGACTAATGATGCTCTCACTGCAAGGTCTGACGTATTTCAGATCACTCTTTCTGGAGTCAGTGGTTCTGCAAACCTCATAATTGTACACGTGTTGTAAAGTTCCTGTGCCGCCTACGTCTGCGTAAAGAGGCGGATAATACGGAATAACTGGAAGATTCGCTCCAGATTTATAAAACATCCGCTCGCGTCTCCATCTGTAGCATTTGACTGACAGTATGGCAATGATAGACACGATAAAGAGAAATGAAACCACAGCCAAGGCCAAGACTAGATAGAAAGTCAGGTTGTCGTTGTATTCCTTGTCGTACGTAAAGTCAGTGAACTCCGAGAGCACTTCAGGGAAGCTGTCCGCCACCGCCACGTTAACATTGACTGTAGCTGATCGAGAGGGTTGCCCGTTGTCCTCCACTACAACATTGAGTCTTTGTTTGACAGCATCTTTATCTGTCACTTGGCGTACAGTTCTTATTTCTCCATTCTGTAAGCCCACTTCAAACAGCGCCCTGTCTGTGGCTTTCTGCAGTTTATATGAGAGCCAGGCGTTCTGACCAGAGTCCACATCAACAGCCACCACTTTAGTCACCAGATAACCCACATCTGCCGAACGAGGCACTATTTCAGCCACCACAGAAACACCTGACTGGACCGGGTACAGAACCTGAGGCGCGTTGTCATTCTGGTCCTGAATGATGATTTTCACGCTCGCGTTGCTGCTGAGAGGAGGAGAGCCTCCGTCCTGCGCTTTTACGCGGAACTGGAAATCTTTGATCTGCTCGTAATCGAAAGATCGCACTGCATGTATGACTCCACTATCAGCACTAACGGACACTAACGAGGAGACGGGCACTCCGTTAACCGACGAGTCCTCCAGTATGTAAGACACACGGGCATTCAGGTTAAAATCTGCGTCTCTGGCTCTGACTGTGAATATGGAAAGACCCGGTGTGTTATTTTCTTGAACAGAGGCCTCATATGAGCTCTTCTCAAAGACGGGCGCGTTATCATTGACATCTGATATCTGTAAGGAGAGAGTGACGCTGCTGGAGAGAGAGGGCACGCCCTCATCAGCGCACGTCACACTGATGTTATACTCAGACTCTCGCTCTCGGTCTAAATCAGTGTCTGTCACTAGACTGAAGAAATTAGTATTGGTTAATTTCAGAGAAAATGGAATATTTTCATTTACTGAACACTGAACTTTCCCATTTTCTCCCGAATCAGGATCCTGAACATTTATCATTATAACCACCGTGTCAGAGATACAATTTTCTGCTATTACGTTTGTTTTGGACATAATATTGATCACTGGCCTATTATCATTGATATCAATGACATCAACTATGATTTTACAGGAATCAGTCAGACCACCGTGATCACTTGCCTGAACGCGTATCTCATAATTGCGAGCTTTTTCAAAATCTATTATTCCGACCACTGTAACCTGCCCGTTATCTTTATTTATGTCAAATAACTGACGCACATTATCTTGCATGTTAGTAATTGAATACTCTATCTTACTATTTATAGCCTCATCGGCGTCAGTTGCGCTCACTGTTGACACAATAGTGTCTTTTGGTGCATTCTCGGTTACAGACGCTTTATACACTGACTGCGAGAAAACAGGAGCATTGTCGTTTACGTCTAAAACAGTAATGTGAATCTCTATACTGCCAGACAACTGAGGACCTCCTCCATCTACAGCTGTGAGCACTAATATTACATCATGCTGTTTTTCACGGTCTAAAGGCTTTTGCAGAACCATTTCGACATTTTTCCCATCTCCTGGTTGATATTTAAATTTAAGGTTAAAATTATCAGTTGGTTTTAGCATATAGCTTTGAAGACCGTTGATTCCCACATCGAAATCTATAGCAGGCTCTAACGTAAATTTTGACCCCAAAATAGCTGATTCGCTGATTCTGAAATGAATCCTACCCCCTCCAAAACTGGGAGTATTGTCATTAATATCTACTATTTCAATGGTAACGCTAAAAAATTCCATCGGGTTTTCCAGAATAATCTGTAAATGCAGCGCGCAAGGCGTTGTCTGTCCGCATAGCGCCTCTCGGTCTATTCTCTCTTTGATAAGGAGGACTCCTCTTTCTTTATTCAGCTCGATGTATTCAGCGCTGTCTCCTGTATAAATACGTGCTTTACCCGATTTCAGTCTCTTTAGATCTAAACCCAAATCCTGCGCTATGTTCCCGACTAAAGAGCCTTTCGCCATTTCTTCAGGAATGGAGTAACTGACCTGCCCGAGAGCTGAACTGAGAGAGAGAAACCAAATAAACAGCAGTACTTGCCCCGCCATTGTTCTGTCCGACATTTTGCAGAAGATCACGGGATGAAGATTAAGACAGAAAGCAAATAAATCAGTCCAAAATGCTGGAGGAAATCATGTATAAATCCAAAGTAAAAACAACTGAATAAAAAGTCTGTAATCCAATCCAATTGTTTTAAATACAGTATCTCCGTGATTCGCCTTCTCTCTCCTCTTCAGACTGCGCTCTCAGCTTCTGTCTCTCTCTCTAATAATATGGAGATGATGGGGGAGGAACTGCAGCAGATCTGCTCTATAAACTGACATATTGACCAACAGCGGCACTATGAGTCCAGTCTGATGAACTACAGAAATTTTAAAATTACTAAACCTTTATCCTCATTGTCAGACATGTCTGAAAAAAGCAATGTACTGAACAAAGATCTGAAGTATAAAACTAGTAAATGTCTATCACAATACAAATATCTATAAAACATTATGAAAGTTCTGATCCAATCTGACTTCTGACCTATTATGCCGCCCAAATCATTATCATATACTGTTCTTTTTTTGGCCAAAGGAGGACTGGCCCCCGACTGAGCCTGGGTTCTCCCAAGGTTTTTTTTCTCCATTCTGTCAACTGGTGGAGTTTTGGTTACTTGCCACTGTCGCCTTTTTTCGCCTTTATTCGCCATTGGCTTTTGGCTTGCTTAGTTGGGGACATTTAACATTTAATTTTGAATGTAACTATACTATTACAACTTTACTTTCCTGTTATCTCTGTAAAGCTGCTTTGAAACAATTTGTATAGTAAAAAGCGCTATATAAATAAAGGTGACTTGACTTGACTATAACACACAAGATTGTAGTAGTTTTTAAAAATGAAAAGAAAAGACTGAAACAAATACAAAATTTCTTGTTCAATCAGTATTTTGATCAGGCCTGTGTCCACTGGTCAGAGAGACACGGATACATATCTAATACGCATAAAACACATCTGAAAGCAAATGAGTGTATATTTAAACATTGAAGAGGAGGAGAGAAAGAAAAGCTGCTGAGAATTTAAAAAAAAAAATATGATCTGTGGTAAAAGAGATGAGTCAGAATAAATGAGGTAAATGGCCGCCTCAATGCATTTCAGGACCATGGCCAGAGAAGCTGAATAGTGTTTCTCACTTCATGACAAAGTCAAGCAAAGCTGTGCAAGGAATTGTTACAATGGTAAATAACAAATTGAATATGTCACCGTAGGTTAATTAGGTTAAAGTGGACATTGAATCACTAGAATCAGCGACAGTGTCTCATATTTTAATTAAATTAAAATTTACTTCCATTTAAGATATCTAAAGAAATAACAACAACAACAATAATAATAACAATAAAATTATAATAATAATAAAGCCTTTATTTATTGGCTGTAAAACAGGTGATTCAAGTACGGCGCGACTACTTTGGCAATATAACTACAGGAAATATAAATCTGCAAAATTTGATCAAAATACTGTACAACATTATGTAATTATCAATCTCTTAGATCAGAACAAACAATTAAATTCACAAAACTAAGCAGCGACTTTGTCAGCAGTTCAAACAAAAATAAAGACATCAATTATGAAAAAAATAACGACAAATTTACAATAATTCTCACCTGATCATCACATTCATCAAAGGTCAGTCTCTCCCTCTGCGCATGCGTGAGTGTCTGTGTTCCACTGGTGTCCAGACTAATGATGCTCTCACTGCAAGGTCTGACGTATTTCAGATCACTCTTTCTGGAGTCAGTGGTTCTGCAAACCTCATAATTGTACACGTGCTGTAAAGTTCCTGTGCCGCCTACGTCTGCGTAAAGAGGCGGATAATACGGAATAACTGGAAGATTCGCTCCAGATTTATAAAACATCCGCTCGCGTCTCCATCTGTAGCATTTGACTGACAGTATGGCAATGATAGACACGATAAATAGAAATGAAACCACAGCCAAGGCCAAGACTAGATAGAAAGTCAGGTTGTCGTTGTATTCCTTGTCGTGCGTAAAGTCAGTGAACTCCGAGAGCACTTCAGGGAAGCTGTCCGCCACCGCCACGTTAACATTGACTGTAGCTGATCGAGAGGGCTGCCCGTTGTCCTCCACTACAACAGTGAGTCTTTGTTTGACAGCATCTTTATCTGTCACTTGGCGTACAGTTCTTATTTCTCCATTCTGTAAGCCCACTTCAAACAGCGCCCTGTCTGTGGCTTTCTGCAGTTTATATGAGAGCCAGGCGTTCTGACCAGAGTCCACATCAACAGCCACCACTTTAGTCACCAGATAACCCACATCTGCCGAACGAGGCACTATTTCAGCCACCACAGAAACACCTGACTGGACCGGGTACAGAACCTGAGGCGCGTTATCATTCTGGTCCTGAATGATGATTTTCACGCTCGCGTTGCTGCTGAGAGGAGGAGAGCCTCCGTCCTGCGCTTTTACGCGGAACTGGAAATCTTTGATCTGCTCGTAATCGAAAGATCGCACTGCATGTATGACTCCACTATCAGCACTAACGGACACTAACGAGGAGACGGGCACTCCGTTAACCGACGAGTCCTCCAGTATGTAAGACACACGGGCATTCTGGTTAAAATCTGCGTCTCTGGCTCTGACTTTGAATATGGAAAGACCCGGTGTGTTGTTTTCTTGAACAGAAGCCTCATATGAGTTCTTCTCAAAGATGGGCGCGTTATCATTGACATCTGATATCTGTAAGGAGAGAGTGACGCTGCTGGAGAGAGAGGGCACGCCCTCATCAGCGCACGTCACACTGATGTTATACTCAGACTCTCGCTCTCGGTCTAAATCACTGTCTGTCACTAGACTATAAAAACCATCGGGCGATGACTGAATGACAAATGGAACATTGTCATTTAAGAGACAATTAACTTTACCTCCTTCATTCGAGTCTACGTCTTGAATGTTTAATATTGCAAGAACAGTGCCAGATTTGGAATCCTCTGATATCTGGCTTGATTTTGAAATAATATTAATGGTTGGATCGTTATCGTTTATATCAATAACGTCAACAATTACCTTACATGAATCCGTATGGCCACCATCATCTCGTGCTTGAACATCAATTTGATAATACTTACTCATTTCGTAATCTATACCCCCACTGAGCTTTACAATACCAACATCGGGGTCTATTTCAAAAATATCTGCCGCTTTGTCGGCCGTACTTGAAATAGAGAACGATATTCTACCATTCGAACCCTGATCAGCATCAGAAGCACCAACTGTTGTTAAAACTGTGCCTTTTGGTGAGTTTTCAGCTATGCTGGTTTTGTATACGGATTGTGAACACACAGGGGCGTTATCATTAGCATCTAAAACAGTAATGAGTATCTTCATTGTACCGGACATCTGGGGCTCGCCTCCATCAAATGCTGTTAAAAGTAACGAGATATGGTCTTGTTTCTCTCGGTCTAAGGGTGTTTGGAGAACCATTTCTACGGCTTTATTTCCATCAGGGAGATTCTGAAATTTCAAAACAAAATTATCTGTTGGTTCTAAAGAATAACTCTGCAGACCATTTCGACCAACGTCATGATCAATAGCCCTGTCCAATAGAAATCTGGCTCCTGCTGAAGACAATTCGTTTATTTCAAATCTCACCTCACTCTTACTAAACATTGGGGCATTGTCATTTATATCTGTGACCTCAACTGTAACGCGGTACAACTGCATCGGGTTTTCCAGAATAATCTGTAAATGCAGCGCGCAAGGCGTTGTCTGTCCGCATAGCGCCTCTCGGTCTATTCTCTCTTTGATAAGGAGGACTCCTCTTTCTTTATTCAGCTCGATGTATTCAGCGCTGTCTCCTGTATAAATACGCGCTTTACCCGATTTCAGTCTCTTTAAATCTAAACCCAAATCCTGCGCTATGTTCCCGACTAAAGAGCCTTTCGCCATTTCTTCAGGAATGGAGTAACTGACCTGCCCGAGAGCTGAACTGAGAGAGAGAAACCAAATAAACAGCAGTACTTGCCCCGCCATTGTTCTGTCCGACATATTGCAGAAGACCACAGGATGAAGATTAAGACAGAAAGCAAATAAATCAGTCCAAAATGCTGGGGGAAATCATGAATATATCCAAAGTGATGAAGTGATAACAACTAAATTCTGTAATCCATTCAAATTGTTTTAAATACAGTATCTCCGTGATTCGCATTCTCTCTCCTCTTCAGACTGCGCTCTCAGCTTCTTTCTCTCTCTCTAATAATATGGAGATGATGGGGGAGGAACTGCAGCAGATCTGCTCTATAAACTGACATATTGACCAACAGCGGCACTATGAGTCCAGTCTGATGAACTACAGAAACAATTGAATACACTTATGCTTTTCTTATTTTTATTTTTTCTCCAAACGTCTACTGCTCAAAAAGCCTCAAATTAAAACAACAGTATATAATAGAATATAAATATTTCAAGAAAAAAATGCTACATTCATTAGTATAAATTCGCACCGCAATAAACATCACAGAGAAAAAATAATCTGTCCTTGATTTGTCTTTAAATTGTCATGTATCTGCAATGATAAAATCTAAAATAGAAGAAACAAATGAAGAAGAAAATCATAAAATTCCCATATATAATATTCAACAGAATTAGTTTAAATACAAAGAAAAAAAAAAGAATTTATATTATTTTAAGGGGGAAAACTGAAAATCACAAGGAGGAACTGAATATTTCCGACTAACAGTATTTCAGCACCATGGCCAGTGAATCGAAGGCACATTTTCTACACAAAGGTTTTATCAAAAAATATATATACGATGGTCGACGGTCAAATTTATAATAGTCCCATACACACAAAAATTAAACTCTTTCAGAGACAAATATATACATAAACCTCACCTGATCGTTGAAATCTTGGTTGGTCGGATTTTCTCTTTGCGCATGCGTGAGTGTCTGTGTTCCACTGGTGTCCAGACTAATGATGTTCTCACTGCAAGGTCTGGCGTATTTCAGATCACTCTTTCTGGAGTCAGTGGTTCTGCAAACCTCATAATTGTACACGTGCTGTAAAGTTCCTGTGCCCCCTACGTCTGCGTAAAGAGGCGGATAATACGGAATAACTGGAAGATTCGCTCCAGATTTATAAAACATCCGCTCGCGTCTCCATCTGTAGCATTTGACTGACAGTATGGCAATGATAGACACGATAAAGAGAAATGAAACCACAGCCAAGGCCAAGACTAGATAGAAAGTCAGGTTGTCGTTGTATTCGTTGTCGTGCGTAAAGTCAGTGAACTCCGAGAGCACTTCAGGGAAGCTGTCCGCCACCGCCACGTTAACATTGACTGTAGCTGATCGAGAGGGCTGCCCGTTGTCCTCCACTACAACAGCGAGTCTTTGTTTGACAGCATCTTTATCTGTCACTTGGCGTACAGTTCTGATTTCTCCATTCTGTAAGCCCACTTCAAACAGCGCCCTGTCTGTGGCTTTCTGCAGTTTATATGAGAGCCAGGCGTTCTGACCAGAGTCCACATCAATAGCCACCACTTTAGTCACCAGATAACCCACATCTGCCGAACGAGGCACTATTTCAGCCACCACAGAAACACCTGACTGGACCGGGTACAGAACCTGAGGCGCGTTATCATTCTGGTCCTGAATGATGATTTTCACGCTCGCGTTGCTGCTGAGAGGAGGAGAGCCTCCGTCCTGCGCTTTTACATCGAAACTAAGCTGTTTAATTTGCTCATAATCAAATGAACGAACTGCGTGTATCACACCGTTCTCAGAGTTTATAGACACGTACGAGGAAATCGGCGCTCCACCAATATGAGTATCTTCTAAAAAATATGACACTCTGGCGTTTTGATTCCAATCTAAATCTCTCGCCGTCACACTGCATATGGAAAACCCTGCTGCGTTATTTTCAGTGAGGTGTGCTGAATAGCTACTTCGTTCAAAAACTGGCGCGTTGTCATTGATGTCAGAAATCTTAAGTCGAAGTGTCGTTGAGCTCGAGAGTGCAGGTGAACCTGAATCAGTCGCAGTCACTGTTATATTATATTCTGATTGAGTTTCACGGTCAAGAAAGGCATCTGTGATCAAATTATAATAGTTAGAGAGGGATGTTTTGATATTAATCGGGAGGTTTTCATTAATGAAGCACGTAACCTGTCCATTTTTCCCAGAGTCAGAATCTTTTATATTAACCACTGCAATTGTTGTACCTGGGGGCGCATCCTCCGATAAAGGGCTCGAGAGAGACATGAGGATGATTACGGGCGAATTATCATTTACATCCACTACTTCAATTACGAGCTTACTTGTACTCGTCAAACCTCCTTGATCTGTCGCTTTAATTCTGATTTCAAAACGTTTGTCTTTCTCAAAGTCAATGTTCCCAAGAACCGACACCAAGCCAGTGTTTTCATCAATGCTAAAAATATCTCTCGACTGTTCTTTCAGGTCAGAGAAGGAAAAAGTTATATGTCCGTTGGATCCACTATCTGCATCTGTGGCGTTAACGGTAGTAATGTACGTGCCTTTCTGTGCGTTCTCAATCACAGATGCCCTGTACACAGTCTGGTTAAACACTGGTGCATTGTCATTCGCATCTAAAACAGTAACATCTATATTAACAGAGCCAGACCTCTGCGGGTTTCCGCCATCTACAGCGATCAGCTTCAGAGACAGATGAGGATGCTCCTCCCGGTCTAAAGCTTTATCAATAACCATTTCGACATACCTACTTCCGTCGGGATTTGAATGTTGTTTTAAAACGAAATAATTGTTCCTTGTGAGAATATAATTTTGCAATGAATTTAATTCTACATCAGCATCATATGCACTCTCCAGTGCAAAGCGTGAACCAGGAGTTGCAGATTCGCTTATTTCAAAATTAATTTTGTTTTTCTCGAATACAGGGGAATTATCATTTACGTCTATAATTTCAACCGTTACCTGATGTAGTTCGATTGGGTTCTCTAGAATGATCTCGAAGCTGAAGCTGCACGGTGTGATGTCGCCGCATAGCTGTTCTCGGTCTATTCTCTCACTCACAACTAGAACTCCTTTGTCTGTTCTAAGCTCTGCGTATTGAGTGCTTTCTCCGGTAACGATGCGCGCTCGACCCGCTCGAAGCCTTTTCAAATCGAGCCCCAGATCCTGTGCCACATTACCAATAAGCGAACCTTTACTCATTTCTTCAGGGATGGAGTACCGGATTTGAGAGATGGCAAAAGGAATGTAGCACGAGATGAAAAACAATACTTGCCACTGCGGTCGGAAGAAAACAGGCCATCGAACACATCCATTTCGATAAAAATCCTTACCAGCCATACTGATCAGAAAGCAAGTTCACCATGAATATTTACAGTATTCAATGGAATAAAAGAACAGTCCAAGGTATAACTACAAAAAACGTTTTGTATTCGTTTGGAAGAGAAAAAGAAAGAGATAGTCACCCTCTCACCATCCCGTAAGGAATGAAACTGCGGGAGAGCTGCGTCACAGGCTCACAACGCGCACTGATTGGGTGGGGCCAAGGTTTACTGTTAGACAATCTTATTGCACACAAAGTATTTCACTGACCAACAGCGGCCCTTAGAGTCCAAAATGAGCATAAGCAGAATGCATACATTTCAAAAGAAAAGGTAGACAAAGAGAAATAATACATATAAATCGACATCAGCGCTGCCCAACCTCAACAGAGACAAGTAAAGATAAATAAGTAAAATGTGACACAGTTTCTCCTAACATGAGATTCAAATTAAACGTGCTAGGTATGAATTCATCTTCAGTGCAGACTTTTTACAGTTTATTACATAATCATATTACATTAATTGAGTGAATAATAATAGGCTAATAATATTCCCAGGGACTGCAGATGGAAATTAGTAGCTACATCTGGTGCAAGCATCTCTTCTCTTGTGAGTTTTTTTGTTTTGGTGTGTGTTTGTGTGTGTGTGTGTGTGTGTGTATGGGGGGTATGGGGTCTGGCAAATAAATTGATGAGAGAATAATTATAATTGCTCACCTCTTCTGGCGAATCTAATTCATCCAGCACGTTTTTCTCGTTGGGCACGCGCTGCAGTGTTCCTGTAGAATTAGGATCCACTATCAACACGTTCTGACTTGCAGGTCTAACAAACTTACAGTCACTTCTTCTGGAATCGGTCGTTCTGTAAACCTCATAATTATACGCGTGCTGCAGAGTTCCTGTGCCAACAGTGTCTGCGTAACGCGGCGGATAGTATGGAATGACTGGAAGATTGGACTTGAAATACATACGTGATTGTCTCCACCTGTAGATCTTAACAGATATTATGACGACTAAACATGTTATGAAAAGAAATGAGACTGCAGCCAAGGCCAAGACTAGATAGAAAGTCAGGTTATTGTTGTATTCCTTGTCGTGCGTAAAGTCAGTGAACTCCGAGAGCACTTCAGGGAAGCTGTCCGCCACCGCCACGTTAACATTGACTGTAGCTGATCGAGAGGGCTGCCCGTTGTCCTCCACTACAACAGTGAGTCTTTGTTTGACAGCATCTTTATCTGTCACTTGTCGTACAGTTCTTATTTCTCCATTCTGTAAGCCCACTTCAAACAGCGCCCTGTCTGTGGCTTTCTGCAGTTTATATGAGAGCCAGGCGTTCTGACCAGAGTCCACATCAACAGCCACCACTTTAGTCACCAGATAACCCACATCTGCCGAACGAGGCACTATTTCAGCCACCACAGAAACACCTGACTGGACCGGGTACAGAACCTGAGGCGCGTTGTCATTCTGATCTTGGATAAAAATGTTCACGGTTACGTTGCTACAACGCGGAGGAGAGCCTCCATCCTGCGCTTTAATAGTTATCTTAATGTTTTTGATCTGTTCATAATCGAAAGAGCGCACTGCATGTACAACCCCACTCTCCGCGTTAACAGAAACATACGTTCCGACGGGAGACCCGCCCAAGTCACTTTCTTCTAGAATGTAAGATATACGAGCATTCTGATTTTCATCCGGGTCATAAGCTCTGATTCTGAGGATAGAAACGCCGGGTGAATTATTCTCGAGCAAGTATGAATTATAAACACTGTCCTTAAAAACTGGGGCATTATCATTAACATCCGTTATTTTCAGATGAAACGTTTTTCTGCTTGTTAAAGGCGGCTTTCCGGAATCAGTGGCGATAACAGTGATGTTGTACTCTGACAACTTCTCACGATCTAAAATAGTATTCGTGACTAAAGAATAATAATTTCTTAAAGTCGATTTTATAGCAAAATCTTCAGATCCTTCAATAAAACAACTGACTTTGCCATTATCATCAGTGTCTGAGTCCTTAACATTAATTATTGCAATTGTAGTATCAGAGGGAGCGTTTTCAGATACTGAGCTCGAGAAAGACATTGTATTAATGACAGGTGCATTGTCGTTTACATCAATGACCTCTAATGCAATTTTACTCGAATCAGTTAATCCACCCTGATCCCTAGCCTCGACTGTAAGTTCAAATTTAGTATCTTTTTCATGATCAATTTCTCCAACAACAGAAACAATACCAGTGTTGCTGTCAATGTTGAATAACTGCGCAGCGGTTCCTTTTTGTTTATAGAAATTGTATGTTATTCGCCCATATGAACCCGCGTCTGCATCCGTGGCGTTAACGGTAGTAATGTACGTGCCTGTCTGTGCATTCTCCATTACAGAGGCCCTGTAAATAGTCTGGTTAAACACCGGTGCATTGTCATTCGCATCTAAAACAGTAACATCTATGTTAACAGAGCCAGACCTCTGCGGGTTTCCGCCATCTACAGCGATCAGCTTCAGAGATAGATGAGGATGCTCCTCCCGGTCTAAGGCTTTCTGTAAAACCATTTCCGCATATTTACTGCCGTCTGGACTTGAGTGTTGCTTTATTACAAAATGGCTATTTGGCGATAAAATATAATTCTGCAGTGAGTTCACGCCTACATCGTGATCATCTGCGCTTTCCAACAAAAAGCGTGAACCCAGCGTTGCAGACTCACTAATTTCGAATTTTAATTCTTTGTTCTGGAACGACGGTGCGTGATCATTTTCATCCAATATCTCAATAGTAACTGGGTGCAGCTCCATTGGGTTCTCTAGAATCATCTCGAAGCTGAAGCTGCACGGTGTGATGTCGCCGCATAGCTGTTCTCGGTCTATTCTCTCACTCACGACTAGCATCCCTTTGTCTGCTTTAAGCTCTGCGTATTGAGTGCTTTCTCCGGTCACTATACGCGCTCGACCCGCTCGAAGCCTTTTCAAATCCAGACCCAGATCTTGTGCTACATTACCTATGAGTGAACCTTTCTTCATCTCCTCCGGAATCGAATATCGTATCTGTCCGCTTGCAGTGTAAACATAACAAGAAAAAAGCCACAGCATTTTCCATTTCCAAGAGCGATGACTGCATTCTGTCATCCAACAGCTCCGTTGCACCATAATCACAGGGTTAACAAAGCGCAAATCCAATTAAAATGTTAAAATGTAGTCCAAGATGGCGCGAAAAAAAATAATGCAACAAAACTGTACTGCAAACCTTAATATCTCCCGCACACAAACCCTGAATAAAGATGTCGAGGCAGCCTTGCCCTCATCTGCCAAACGCAAGAAAATGGGGAGGGATAAAGATTGCTGGATGACAAAGCACCGCATAAAATGTTTCACTGATCAACAGCGGCCCTTGCTGTTCAAAGTGAGCGTTAACAAGCCTACGTAATACTACATATATATATATATATATATATATATATATATATATATATATATATATATATATATATATATATATATATATATATATTATGTATAACATATTCAGTATATATTCACATTCTACATGTAGGTTCCGTGGTTTCCTTCCTCTATAGTGAAAGAAACAATCGAAGAACAAGCGTCTAAAAAAGAACTAAGAAATAGAAAGTCTAAAAAATACATGACAAACTGAACTGTTGCTGTCCATAAAAGAAGTGCTGAAACGACATATTAAAATTTTAATTGAAAGAAGCACATGCAGGAACATTTCGAGAGTAAAAATGAAATCAAACACTTTGACAGGCTATTTAATAATTATATATCCGTATTTCCCACCTGTAGAGAAGAGTCTGGTTCATCAAGGATGTTTTTCTCGATGGGCGCGCGCTGCACTGTCCTTGTAGAACCGGGGTCCATTATTAACACGCCCTGACTAGCAGGTCTGGCGAACTTACAGTCACTCCTTCTGGAATCGGTCGTGCTATAAACCTCATAATTATACGCGTGCTTTAGAGTTCCTGTGCCAACAGTGTCTGCATAACGCGGTGGATAGTACGGAATAACTGGAAGATTCGACTGAAAGTACATACGCGATTGCCTCCATCTGTAGATTTTAACAGATATTATGACGACTAAACATGTTATGAAAAGAAATGAGACTGCAGCCAAGGCCAAGACTAGATAGAAAGTCAGGTTGTCGTTGTATTCCTTGTCGTGCGTAAAGTCAGTGAACTCCGAGAGCACTTCAGGGAAGCTGTCCGCCACCGCCACGTTAACATTGACTGTAGCTGATCGAGAGGGCTGCCCGTTGTCCTCCACTACAACAGTGAGTCTTTGTTTGACAGCATCTTTATCTGTCACTTGGCGTACAGTTCTTATTTCTCCATTCTGTAAGCCCACTTCAAACAGCGCCCTGTCTGTGGCTTTCTGCAGTTTATATGAGAGCCAGGCGTTCTGACCAGAGTCCACATCAACAGCCACCACTTTAGTCACCAGATAACCCACATCTGCCGAACGAGGCACTATTTCAGCCACCACAGAAACACCTGACTGGACCGGGTACAGAACCTGAGGCGCGTTGTCATTCTGATCCCGAACGTTAATGAGAACTGTAGCGTTTGAACCGAGAGGTGGAGACCCTCCATCCTGCGCTCTCACGTGTATCTTAAACTCTTTCATCTGTTCATAATCAAATGATCGCACCGCATGAATAACTCCATTGTCTGCGTTAACAGAGAAGTACGTTGAGACAGGAGAACCATTTACATCGGTATCTATGATATAATACGCGATACGCGCGTTTTGTCCTGCGTCAGGGTCTGTTGCTTGAAGAGTCAGCAAAGAAACTCCGGGAGCGTTATTCTCTAATATATACGCTTTATATTCACGCTGACTAAAGGCTGGAGCATTGTCGTTGATATCAGTAATATCTAGTGAAATCGTTTTTTTACTGAATAATGAAGGGCTGCCTTCGTCTGATGCAGCTAACGTTAGGTTAAAACTGGAAACTTTTTCTCGGTCTAGTGGCGCGTCGGTTACTAAAGTGTAGTACTTGCGCGGTGATGGTTTAATTGTAAAGGGTGAATTTTGCTCTAAATTTAAGCGGACCTGTCCATTTCTACCGGAGTCTACATCCTGGACGCTTATCAAAGCTACAATGGTGCCAGGAGGAGAATCCTCTTGTATCTTACCTGAAAAAGATGTCATGGTTATAATTGGGCTGTTGTCATTAACATCTACAACATCTATGACCAATTTACTTGCACCGGTTAGGCCCCATGGGTCTTTAGCCTGCAAATTAAGTTCATATTGCTGAACAGCTTCATAGTCTAAATTGCCAGTGAGTGTTATATCACCAGTGGCTGCACTGATATGGAAGAGATGCGCTGCGTCCTCTCCCATATGAGTAAATGAATACGTAACATTGCCATTGAAACCTTGATCTGCATCAGATGCACTTACTTTAGTTATCAACGTGCCTTTTACTGCGTTCTCAGCTACACTTGCTTTATACATTGTTTCAGTAAAAATGGGTGCATTATCATTGGCATCAAGAACAGTAACGAGTATTTTAACAGTTCCAGATCGCGGCGGGTCTCCACCATCAATAGCCGTTAAAATAAGTGAATGCTCGCTCTGTTTCTCTCTGTCCAGCACTGACTGCAAAACCATCTCTGCATACTTGCTGCCGTCTGAGCGACTGTGCTGCTTTAAAGCAAAATTATCAGTAGGTTTCAGACTATAGCTCTGAAGAGAATTCAATCCAACATCAGGGTCAGTCGCGGTGTCTAACAAGAAAATGGTGCCTATAGGCGTGGACTCGCTGATCTCTAAAATGATTTCTCTCTTAGAAAAAACTGGTGCATGATCATTGATGTCTTGAATCTCGATTGTAATCGAGAAAAATTCGAGAGGATTTTCAAGCAAAATCTCAAGACCGAAACTACAAGGTGATTTTTGTCCGCAGAGCTGCTCTCTATCTATTCTCTCTTTCACCACCAAATGTCCTTTGTTACGGTTCAATTCGACATATTGTCTACTGTCATCAATAACGAGACGCGCACGGCCAGTCACCAACCTTTTCACATCCAAACCGAGATCCTTCGCCACATCTCCGACAAACAATCCAGGTCTCATTTCCTCTGGAATAGAGTAACGAATCTGCCCGGACGCTGAGTTCAGGACGAATAACAGAAAAATTGAGAATCCTGCTTGCCATTTTACACACCGTCGCAAATGGACTCCTTTGTTATCCCCCATCATGCAAATGTAGTAATCCGAGAAAATACAATCATACACTTCCAGTTTCGAAATATCCAAGCATTTAAAAATCCCCTCTGTATTGCTCAGAATGTTCCAAAAAGAGCTATGTACACACAAAGGCGCTTCCTCTGTTTTCTCTGTCCTGTCTGACGCAATGCCTTCTTTACACAGCTCTTTTGAGCACTATCCTGTCCCTGTGCAACAGCACCTCTCACAGTCAATACCAAACACAGCAGCAGTGCTGGACTGTCCAGCATCAGGACCAAAAGAGCTGGCAAGGTCTGATTTATGAGAGTGCAATATGAGGTTCTTGCACACAGAAGTTACATTTCTGGATCTAACGATTGTCATTACTGGACAGACACTGGACAGTGAACACTTAGTGCTTAAAAAAAGTCAAATTAAAAAGTAAAAGTAAAAAAAAGGAGCTCAGAGCAGAAAAAACGCATAACTAATTAAAGTTTACCCAACCAGATTTGAGCAATTACAGTTTATCATGCATCAATAGCCTATGTATTCCATGACAGGTGTTTAGCAAGAGGGGCAAACATGACTTTAGGTGCAATCTTGCTTGGCCACCCTCTTATTTAATCAAAAATAATGAAGAAAGTGTGTAATATTGAGACAGTCGGATGTGATCCTACTGTATAAGCTAGCTGATGATGACCTACCTTTGAGAGGATGAAATTGAGTTGAGTGTGATCTCCATAAAACAGACACAATCCTCAGTATGGTCCAGTAAAAGCAGAATGTGTGTGTGTGTGTGTGTGTTTGTTTGTTCATATGATGTAAGAGGACACACATTGTATAATGACATGGGTATTACAGCGTAAATGTGGTTTGAGGACATTTCCAAAGCCCTCGTAATTATAATGGCTTAAAACATACTACACAATGTTTTATTAAAAATAGAAAGTTTTGTGTGATGGGTAGAATTAGGGGTAGGGTTAGGGTGAGAGAATATACAGTTTGTACAATATGAAATCCATTACACTTATGGGATGTCCTCACAATGATAGGTGCACCAACGTCTCTCTCTTTCTCTCTCTCTCTCTCTCTCTCTCTCTCTCTCTCTCTCTCTCTCTCTCTCTCTCTCTCTCTCTCTCTCTCTCTCTCTCTCTCTATCCCTAATAATACAAAATTAACAAAACCCACATTCATAAATGGTTTTAAAATGTTATTCTTACTTTATGATGAATTGAACTTGTACCAGATGTATCCGCTACAATGTTTGCAGCTGTATAAATACAGAAGCAGGGTATGTGTTATTGTTTTGTATATTTTTATTGTACAGTATTGTACGTAGTTTTGGGTTCTGCAGATGATTCAAACACATACGCTGACTACACATCTGTGTGTATGCATGAAACATGAGCAGCTCTGAAGCTGCCGCATAGTCATACACTTAGTGTGGTGATATTGCATTATTCAGACTGTGTCCAATATAGCCTGATGCATTTTAATGCTGTAAAAGTGGGCCAGAGTCCAGCCTTAAAGCATAGTGACACACTGCTGCAGCAGGGGAGGAGACACACACACACACACACACACACACACACACACACACACACACACACACACACACACACACACACACACACACACACACACACACACACACACACACACACACACACACACACACACACTCTATCAGTCTGGTTCGCTATCTTTGTGGGGACTCTCCATAGACGTAATGGTTTTTATATGTACAAACTATATATTCTGTCTCCTTAAACTAACTCTAACCCCACACCTACCCATCACACACAACTTTCTGCATTTTAAAAAATATTTAATTTAGAATGTTTCTTAACCCATTAACCTCGTGGGGAACAAATAAGCTGTTGAACGAACTTAATTAAATTAAGGAAAGCTTTTCCACGAAAATGAATTTGTTTGAAATTATTTGTTGTAATCTTGTTGTATGAACTTAAATTAATGTAGTCATTCCTGCTAGATAAAGTTTTGTCAGGTTAACTATATTTAATTTTGGCCCTGCCTAAAATCGCCAACATTATAATTTTGGCTAATTTGACTCTACAGTTATTTCCAATGATAGGAGCTACTAGTGTTCAGTTTAAGGAAAACCACTTTTTTACAGAGTAATATTGAATATGCAGGTCTGCAAATGAGGTTTAATGCATGTGTTGAGTACATTGAGCGCCCACAGACCTAAACTAAACAGTCACCACTCTTCTGCATAATGTTAACCACAAAATTCAAAAACATTACAGAACGATTCTAAGTTTCTAACTTTACTAAATATTAAACATTAACATTAACTAACAACTAACACTTCAATCCCTAAATTTACCCTCCTAATGCAGTCCCTTGCAAAGCATGCTGGGAACTACAGATCCACTGCCCAGTTAGTTGTCAACAAAAATTATTCATGTAGTTTTCTCACAAATTAATTAAGTAAACTTCAGTTTTAAATATATTAGGTTGATTGAACACAATTAAATTAAGTTGTGACAAAATATTAAACAATTGTGTTACTCTTGCTTATTTTAATTAATTACATTTAACAAGAGGCAAAAGTAAAATTTTTGAGTGTACTCCCTCAATTTTTGGTGATGATTTAGTCGCTCTGGTGTTTTAGTGAGCTACCACAAGATGGAGCACTGCACATACTGTATGCTTACATACAGATACTGAACTGAAGATGAACAAACAGCTCATCATGAGGCCTTTCTCTAAAAGTAAAAACATGTAGCAGAGGTTTTAAGGAGAGTATGAAAATTTAAATGAGACTGAGAGAGAGAGAGAGAGAGAGAGAGAGAGAGAGAGAGAGAGAGAGAGAGAGAGAGAGAGAGAGAGAGAGAGAGAGAGAGATAGAAAGTGCAGTGAAAAAAGCTTTCTGTGGATTGACAATAATATTTTATATAATACAAATAGTAGTATATCAAATATGTGTTTCTTACCTAGAGGATATTGATTCATTTCCATTAATTGGGATGAAGCACAGGTGCAAGTCATGGAAGGGAAAGAAGAGAAAGAAAATAATTAACAAAAATAGATTTACAATTTTTCCTGAAGAAAATGTGTGGATTTGTTCGAAGCACTTACACTTGTGCAATTGTGCACTTAAGCAATAATGGTGTCTGCCAAGGCAAGCATTTGTATTACTGATAAAAAAAAGAAAAAAAAGAAACACACTAAAAGACAAAGATCTAAAAAATAAAATGAAAGAAATCGCACCCAAAGTGCACTCAGAAAAGCCATAAAACAACAAAGTGCACTCAGAACACACACACACACACACACACACACACACACACACACACACACACACACACACACACACACACACACACACACATGTACAGAAGTGTTCAGCTGAAGTAGGTCTGCCTAAAGCAACAATTTAATCACACATGAGTGAACATTTTAAATAGCACACAGTCACTGACTGAAATATGCTGATTAACTAAGCATTAACTAAGCAACAGAATAAAAGGTACAAAATCAATTCCTTTTTCTGAGAGTGGTACCAAGCATTTAACTAAATCTATATTCTATACATTCATAACTGGCACTCATAACAACTATTGTTAAGTCAACAACTATGATTCAATTAATAAAAAACTTTTTATGTTTTTTTAAAGTGGTATATTAACCATTCGAAGATCTGATGCTGATTAAATTGGCCCCTAATGTCACTTGAAAATCCCTAAATTAGGCTCAGAATGACATTTGACATTGAAATGTATTTGCAAAATCACCCCAGTCTCTCTGTTGTAGCATTATTGTGGCATTATGTATGCTCACGTGTATACATCAGGCGTTCATGGCCCGATTAAAGGCATGTCAGAACATATTATACACTGCAGATGAGCTCAGTGCACAGTCACAGTTATAAAACACACAAACATCTGCTCAGAGAAAACATTACTCTCCATCTTGACTCTGCATTTAACCCGTTTAATCCCACCGGTCACAATTGTGACCGCATCTTTTTTCTTATTTCTGGATGCTCTAAAAATGTTGTTATTGACTTTGGGCAAGAAATTCAACTTTTAAATGACAAAATAGATTGTCTTGATTAAAATCTATCAATGTCATGTGACTAGTGTGAAAGGTCACATGACCAGATCAGTTTACTTCCTGCTTGCACATCTAGAAGAAGATGTCTTCCTCAGACTACTACAAAAAGTAGTATGTAAAACATCTTAATTAACAGATAGAACTATCATATTTTGTACATATATCCTTTAAAGGGTCTACTACTGATATATTTTGAGAATTATACTCCTGCATATATATTTTGATCGTAAGACTTGTAAATTTGTTTACGGTCACAATTGTGACCGGTAGTATAACACAGTGCTTCAATTGAAAACACAGGTATTGGCTGGTATTGGCAGGTATTGGCAATCCTACACTGAACATATGCCACACCTGTGAGGGGGATGGATGATCTTGACAAAGGAGAAGTGCTCACTAACACAGATTTAGACAGATTTGTGAACAATATTTGAGAGAAATAGGCCTTTTGTGTACATAGAAAAGGTCTTAGATCTTTGAGTTCAGCTTATGAAAAATGGGGGCAAAAACAAAAGTGTTGCGTTTATAATTTTGTTCAATGTAGTTATCAGTATCCCAGAAACTTTCAATGTGTTGGACCTTCTAGACGTACGTGACCCCTCCCCCCACCCCCCAAATTGAAAGTGACTGAGATAGTGATGGCTCAGATAGGGAGTACCATTGGTGAAAAGGCCCATTTGCCAAGTAGACTATTGAATGGCGATGCAGAGGTGAACTATCTGGAGGATTAGGCAGATGTTCATGACAACCAATTGGTGTGCCCCACACATGACCACAAACAACCCTTTCTACAACGTACAGCCCATCTTCAGTGCACCGAATGAGTGCACACACATCTCCCTGAAACTGGCCTAGAACAGGGCTCAAGTGAAATCATGGTCTATCCCATAGGGGTCTAGCCGAACAACCAGAAGTTCCTCCAGGGTGTAACTTTGTACATGACAACCTTTTCACCTCACTAAGCCTCCTTCACGAAATGACAAAACGAGGTATTGGATGTCTTAGAATGAATTGTGTCAATAGGTCTAATTGAAGAATTTGTATGAATTCTGACTATGGTGTTTCCCACCGGTCACTATTGTGACCGAGTATAAAACCTAATATTTCACTAACTTAACCAACATAAAATCAAAAAAGGCATAATGTTTGAGTGTTAGGGAGGTCTAAGGAGTAAAATGCAAGTACTCAAGTTGCAAGAAAAAATTTGGGATTAAACGGGTTAATCAAGCAGACCATCAGTTTACATGTGGACTAAATCATGCTTTATCCTAGATTAGAAGCTTAAATCATGAGTCTGGACAGTTGTTAAATGATGGTTAGACATGTCATAAAAACTCCTCATTTTAGACTCATCTTCATGGCAAAGTATCTTAGTGGTAAATGTTATAAAAATGTTAAATGAAGCTAAACGCATTACACTTACACTTGTAGTATATGGTAACATTTCTTGCTAGTAACTTTAAACCCTGCAATAGAAATATCTGCTTTAGAGCAAAAGTGAAGCTAACAATAGCACTGCCAAATATATACGGTATGAATTACTAACTGAAAGTATGACCAGTGCAACTCATGAAATAAGATAACTTAGTACTAAGCTTTCAAGCAACAATTTAACTATGAACAACTTTAAGGTGAAAGGCCATTACAATTGTATCTTATGCTACCTGGATTGAAAGACAAGCATATGCACAAACATATTCTGTCATCGCACTGATTACTGCAAGTACATTTACTGTTAACAGAAAAGAAAAAAAAAACCTTACCTGAGTAAATACAACATGCATATCTTTGATTAAACACAGGACAGACATACTGGGACACTACGAAGAATGCTGAAGGGTATGACCATGTTGAATATTTCTACTGAAAAATCAACAAAATCATTCATAAATGTGTCTAATGTCATGCAGTATTTCATAATTTCCCACTTAGAAGAGATACTCAGATTGTGCCTCTTTTGATAAATATTTTTATTAATATAACTCCTAAAGCTGAAAGTCACTTTACAAAGCACATAATGCACACACACGCACAGCACTATGGAGAGTAAGTGTTAAAATAAATTATAAATGTAGACACCACCAGTGACAGTGATTCTGGATAAAATCAATAACTAAATACTTAAAGATCAACATCCTCTGGTAAAGTTTGTGTAAATTAATTATACATTCACAGTTTGTATTGTAAAGGTTCAAAGGAAATATTTATTATTTGAACTTTAAGGTAAAGTCACCAGTAACAAATTGCACATAGATGAGATTTATGAGAAAGGATAAGAAAGGAGTTTTCATAACACGTCAGCTTTATATCTATAAAATCAAAAATCAAGCACGGAGTAAAGAGTACGGAAAGACAGATGAAGATACATTGTGATAAATCTGGTTCACAGAAGCAGATGAGGGTTTATGTGAAATGTAACATCTTTCAACCATTTAATCTTTCAGTCAGAGAGAGAAATTGAGATTGAGATTGAGAGAGAGAGAGAGAGAGAGAGAGAGAGAGAGAGAGAGAGAGAGAGAGAGAGAGAGAGAGAGAGAGAGAGAGAGAGAGAGAGAGAGAGAGAGAGTCCTAAACAGATATCTGCAGTCAAATAATGCAGAGATGCATCCTCATCAAATCATTATTTATAGTTATTATAGTTTTGCATTTTTAAATTATTTTTAATTTAATTTACCTATAAATTTCAGTTTTATTTAGTTTCATTAATGGTTTTGTTATTTCTAGTTTAGTTTTTATTTTGTGAACACATTTCTATTTAGTTTTTATAGATTGGGATTCAGTTTTAGTTTTAGTAATTATAGTTTAGCAGCGTGAGCAGAACACTTCCAGTTGAAGACATTTAATTTCATGTTTAATTTTAAGTTAAAGTTATGTTTAATTTTAAATTAAGTTTAAGTTTAATGTTTGCAGTTAACTCTTTTGTATACCACATAAAAATAAAAGAAGTGACTGACATATATAGCTTCCACAGGAAAAAAGTAAAGTCTGTGCTCATTGTGACATCATATACAGTGCTGTTCAAAGGTTTACACACCCCTTGCAGAATCTGTGAAAATATGAATAATTTTAACAAAATAAGAGGGATCATACAAAATGCATGTTATTTTTTTTTAAATTAGTACTGTCCTGAAAAAGATATTTTGCATAAAATGTGTTTACATATAGTCCACAAAAAAAAATAGATGAATTTATAAAAATTTAATCTGAAGATCAAAGTAAATTGTACTTAATTTGTCTTCAAGGAAAGTATATTCTGTTGCATCTGAAGTGCAGTAATAAAATGAAAACAATTGATATTTAAACAAAATATGAAAAAAACTTTCAAACCATTCAAAAGTTTTCTTGTGTCTTGTGGACTATATGTAAACATCTTTTATGAAAAATATCTTATTCAGGACAGTACTAAATAAAAAATAACATGCATTTTGTATTATCCCTCTTATTTTGGTAAAATTCACATTTTCATAAATTCTGCAAGGGTTGTGTAAACTTTTGAGCATATATATATATATATATTAAAAAAATATATACATACATATATATATATATATATATATATATATATATACAGTATATATATATATATATATATATATATATATATATATATATATATTATTCAATATATTTTTGTATTCTTTTTTAAAATAATACATTAAAACAGATCCTTATACAATATTAAAGAGCGCACAAAAGTCTTTAAAGTGCAATTCCAAAACATTGAGAAAAAAAACGATTATGGACGGCATGATCTTGTCACATGCAGAATCAAAGCAGAAAATGACATAAAACAAAAGTGAAGGATTCACTGTAATGTGTTTTCATGAAACAGGTTAATGCATATAATGAGGAATATTTGTCATTTGCTTGAATAAATGCTTCAGTCCTATCTGTTGATAAGGATTTTCTATATGATTGTCAGGGTCAAAGCCATCTGGGTTAGAATTTATGTGGCACTAAGAGCGTTGCACGTGTAGTGCTGTGGCCACCCACATGCACTGACGTCCCACTCTTATTCCGCATGTCAAAATCAACAAAGTCAGAGCCGAATCTGAAGTCCCCTCTCCACGAGCCTGTGGTTAAGAATGAATTATATCGATCATCCTTCTGCAAAGTAGTGAAGCGGCTCACGTCGGAGTATCCAGGTGGTCCGTAGGTAGGAGGAAAAACGGGTAAGTTTGCAGTTGAGCGATACATGTATCTGTGTCTACATAATTTCATATAGACCATAGCAATGATGAGCACAAAAAAAAGACTAGACACACCTGCCAGAGCCAGTATTAAATACAGAATTAGGTCCTTGTGAGCATGTGACTCTTCCACGCCACGTGCAAAGAGCTCATCGATGACTGGCAAGCCATCTTCAATCATAATATTGACAGTTGCAGTGGCAGACAAAAACTCAGGCCCGTTATCACTCACAGAGACTAGCAAGGTTTGTTTGATCTCATCATCTTCTGCAAATGGTCTTAGTGTCCGAATTTCCCCACAGTGCAGTCCAACAGAGAACAAATTAGACTGCGTGGCTTTCAAGATTCGATAGGACAGCCATGCATTGTGCCCTGCGTCTGCATCAACAGCAACCACTTTAGTGACCAAATACCCTGCAGGAGCAGCTTGGGGCACAATGTCATCCGCAAGGTATCCATCAAACTGAACTGGGTAAAGAACAACCGGAGCATTGTCGTTCTGATCTGCAATAAAGACCCGGACAGTGCATGTGCTAGTGAACTGAGGCCTGCCTCCATCTCGTGCCATCACTGGAACATTGAAGTGAGTGGACGTTTCGTAATCAAAGGGCTGACGAGTAAAAATCTCACCGGTTTCTGCGTTAATGGAAAAAAGAGAAGCTGCATCTTCTGAAAGAGAATACAGGATTCTAGCATTCTGCCTCTCATCTGCATCGTCAGCTCTGACTTTAATGACTGGGGTTCCCTGAGGCTGGTTTTCTGCAAACTGGATGCTGTAGTCACTGTGTCTAAAAATAGGAGGATTATCATTAACGTCTGTGACTGTTATGGCTACAGTTTTGCTGCTGAATAAAGGGGGTGTTCCAGCATCCACAGCAGTCACGGTTATGTTATAGTGAGGACTCTTTTCCCGGTCTAAAACTCCATCAATCACAAGCATAAAGTAATTCTTCACTTCTGAAACGAGCTTAAATGGCACATCGTCAGATATCTCACATGTGACCCGGCCACTGGATCCGGTATCAAGGTCGTACACATTTAGCAAAGCCACCATGGTTCCAGGTGAAGCGTTTTCTGGCACAGTAGCAGAATTTGATTTAACTGCAATAACAGGTGCATTGTCATTCACATCTGTGACATCTATGATGAGTTTACAGTGAGATGACTGTCCTCCTCCATCTTTGGCTTGAACATCCAGCTCATGAGAACTGGCCTCCTCGTAATCCAATGCGCCCATGACCCTCACCTCTCCCGTCACAGGGTCAACCTCTAAAATCCCTCTCGTCTTATCAGGCACGTGACTGAAAGAGTAACTAACTTCCCCGTAAATCCCGCTGTCTAAATCGGTTGCATTCAGTTTAACCAACACAGAACCTTGAGATGAATTTTCTTGTGCGCTGACTTTATACACCCTTTGACTAAACACAGGAACATTATCATTAGCGTCTAACACGTGAATGTGAATTGAAGCCGCTCCAGAACGAGAAGGCCGGCCACCATCCACTCCACTTAGGGTCAGAAAGTGATCAGCCTGGTTTTCTCGATCCAAAGGCTTTTTGAGTACCAATTCAGGATATGCATTTCTGTCCACCTGAGTATTCATCTCTAAAGCAAAATATTCACTCCCACTGAGTTGATAATGCTGAACAGAATTAGCTCCTATGTCAGGATCATGAGCACTTTCAAGTGGAAAACGCCTCCCTAGGACCGTTGACTCCAGTAGCTCAAGCTCAATCTGACCATTATCAAACACTGGGCTGTTATCGTTGATGTCCTGGATGTCCAAGAGGAGACTGTACACTTTGAGTGGATTCTCCAGTAGCAGTTGAAACTGCAGGATGCAGAGTGCAGACTGTGAGCAAAGCTCCTCGCGGTCCATTCTCTCACTCACCAACAGAGCGCCTGTTTCTAGCCTTAGCTCGCAAAACTGTCGGCTCCCCTCAGCAACAACTCGAGCATTGCGTCTCATGAGCTCCGTCACATCTATTCCCAAATCTCTCGCCACATTGCCGATGATGGAGCCTTGCTGCATCTCCTCTGGAACCGAATAACGCACTTCAGCAAGAGAACCGCACATGCAAATGAAGCAGAAGCAAAGCTGAAGACAGAGATGTGCCAGTACGCATCTTGACAAACAAATCATGTTGTAAAATATTAATGGTTACATTTAAATAATAAAGAATAAAAATAATGTGGATACAAGCGCATTCTGCACAGATCCTCCATGGGGCAGACACTGTGCTCTGATGCCTGCTCCTGTTGGCTTAGATTTTTATTTTCCTCTCTCTCTTTCTCTGCACGCCTACAGCACTCCCCTCCCCATCCATCCCTCATCTCTCCCTCCTCTCCTCTCCTCGCTGTGTAACACTGATTAAACTGGGGCATCAGGGCACACGGCACAGATGAGATCACTTCTTCCAAAGCTGTTCATAACATGAGAGCGTCACCCAGAGACCAAATGCAAGAGTTACAGACACGCAAACTCTATATCTATATCTACATCTACATCTATATCTATATAGAAAAATGTAGCAAATAAATATTGATATCTATTTTATATAATCTCACAGTATTAACCATTACTACTATGTTCTTATATATATATATATATATATATATATATAAAGAACATAGGAGTAGTAATGACTAATACTGAGAGATTATATAAATTAGATATCAATATTTACGTGCTACATTTTATTTCAAGGGCCAAAATCAGGTTTTATTTTGTTAATTTTTCAAAACTTTTTTAAACAATGTTTTTTTTTTTTCAGAAGGACTGAACAAACATCTCAACTTAAAACTGTATCATAAAAAAAACTCTCAAACTTTAAAAACAAAATAATTATTCACACTAGGTTTTAATGGCTACCAATTTAAAATTCCCTTCTGGAAATATATTTTTTAAAAAGCCACTATTTCAAATTCTATATAAACTTCTAATACCGGCCAAATGAATAGTTATAAGGCAATGTAATGATGTTATAACTGGTAAAGCCAGTTTCTTTGGTTGTAAATTCAACACAGAACAATAAGAAAAGAAGAAGACTTCCATATGAATGGTTGCCAAGGTGAGAAAAGTAGCAGTTTATAGATCTTTCTGATTAGCAAGATTTGATACTGCACCAAAATCTAATTTTGCAATGCCATTAAACCAACAAATCCTTAAAAGTAAGTGTAAATTAAATTTCATGGTGGTGATACAGTTCACATTAAGAAAATGCGGAACCAACTTCATACCTTATTTTCAGAGGTGCTTTCTTGCATAGCCTCTGCATCAAGCCCTTCAAGATCATCCAAAGCTGTCTTTTTCAGAGTCAGGTCAGCAGTCAGTGTGCCCTCATTATAAGATCTGACGAACTTGAAGTCACTAGTGCGCGAGCCCGTGGTCAGGTACGCGTCATAATTGTAAGCGCTGCGGAGAGTTCCCGCGCCCTCCACATCTGCGTAATTTGGAGGGAGATACGCGCTGGGAATGGCTACAGCTCCATCAAACAACAGTCTGGGCTTTCTCCTGCGACAAAACCTCACGGCCAGGATGATGATGATGAAGGTCAGGAAGAAAGTGGAAACGGACACCAGCGCGATGATCAAATAAAACGTCAGTTTGGAGCTGCTCTCGTCATGAGACATGTCTTTCAGTTCTGGAACTTCAGCCAAGTTATCTGATATGAGTAAATACAACGCGCACGTGGCTGAGAGAGAGGGCTGTCCGTTATCTCTCACGGCCACAATAAGGTTCTGTTTCATGCTGTCAGATTCAGAAATGTCCCGCTGCGTCCTGATCTCCCCGCTGTGGACACCGATAGTGAAAAGTCCCGGATCAGTCGCTTTAATAATGTGATACGAGAGCCACGCGTTCTGTCCAGAATCCGCGTCCACGGCGATCACCTTGGAGACCAGGGAGCGCGCCTGGGCAGCTTTGGGAACCATCTCGGTCATGAAGGAGTTTCCTTCCGGAGAGGGGTATAATATCTGAGGGGAGTTGTCATTCTCATCCGATATGAAGACACTCACGGTCACGTTACTGCTCAGAGGAGGAGAACCGTTGTCTCTGGCTAACACGAGCACTTTGAAACTCTTCAACTGTTCGTAATCAAACGACCTCACGGCATGAATGACCCCGGTGTCTCCGTTAATGGATAGAAAGGAGGACACCGGTGCGCCATTGACATCAGAGGACAACAGAGAATAAACTACAGTGCCATTCTGTCGCCAGTCCGGGTCTGTAGCTGATACTGAACAAATAGAGGAGCCCGGTTTGTTATTTTCTTGCACATGAGCTCTGTAATTCTGCTCCTCAAATACAGGTGGATTATCATTCACGTCAGCAACAGTCAAGTGAATATTCTTAGTGGAAGATAAAGGCGGAGAGCCCTCATCAGTAGCAGTGATTGTAATATTATAATCAGAGAGCAGCTCGCGGTCTAATTCACCTGTGGTCACCAGAGAATAGTAATTTTTGATTGAAGGAACGAGTTTAAATGGGACGTTTTGCTGAATGGAGCAGCGCACCTGTCCGTTATTCTCAGAGTCTCTGTCCTGCACATTAATGATGCCAACCTCTGTACCGGATAATGCGTTCTCAGGAACGGGACTATTAAGTGATTTTACTATTATTATAGGGGCGTTATCATTAATGTCACTTACTCCTATTACAACGTTCGAGTAAGACGTTAGACCTGAACCATCTTTAGCTATTATTCGCAGAGTAAATGTGGCTTCTTCCTCAAAATCTAGTGGCCCTTTTATGCTAATGACACCTGTCTTCCGATCAAAGTAAAACAAATGTTTATAGTCTTCCATAACATGGCCAAACTCATATGTCACTTCGCCATTTTGTCCCTCGTCAGCATCAGTTGCGCTCACTGTCACCACTACAGTATCTACAGGAGAATTTTCAGGCAGACTGACTTTATAGACGGCCTGACTAAAGACTGGAGCATTATCATTAGCATCCAGCACAGTGACGTGTATGGCTACAGTCCCTGATCTCGGTGGAGTCCCGCCGTCTACCGCAGTAAGAATTAAAGTCACCTCTGTCTGCTGCTCACGATCCAACTCTTTATTTAAAATGATTTCGGCGTATTTCTCGCCAAGAGAGTTGCTTTGCACTGACAAAACGAAATATTCATTACTTTGAATAGAATAGCTTTGTACAGAATTTTGCCCAATATCCGCATCGTTTGCTTCTTCAAGCAAGAAGCGCTTGCCTTTATCGGCGGATTCATTTATCTCCAGATTAATCACATCTTTACCGAAATAAGGACTGTTGTCGTTAACATCTTGAACCCGAAGACTGATAGGATGTAATTCTAAAGGATTCTCCAGCACCAGCTCTTGTTTTAAAACACACGAATCTTTCTTTCCACAAAGCCCCTCTCTGTCGATTCTCTCCGCTACGGTCAGTTCTCCAGTATTCAGATTAATGTCACAGTATCGTTTTCTGTTACCTTCAGTATCAATGCGAGCCTTACGAGATGACAGTCTGTTCACATCGAGCCCGAGATCCTTTGCTATATTTCCAATCACAGATCCGCGTTTCATCTCCTCCGGGAAAGAATAGCTCACGTCTCCATGAGCGGTGTGCGCCATTAAAAAGATGGAGAAGAAAAGACAGAGTATCGTCGCCAACAATCCTTTATCCATCATTTTCGGTTGTGGACAAAATGAAGACTACTTGATAAAAAAAATGACAAGCAAAGAACGAATAACTATCAGTTTTAACACCAGCTCATATTCAGCTGTTCTAAGAAAGACGAAAGACAATCTCCGTACAGACACGCACTGGACATGCATTTAACAAATAGCAACGCAAATGGGTGGAGATAACAAAAAGAAATTGGAAGCACAGGTAAACAGCGACACCATGAGGACCAAATGAGATGTTAATTCATAGATGTATAAGCGTGGCGAAACATATTCCTAACACGCCATGAAATTATATCAGTTCCTTTAACCTAGAAATACAAAAAATAGTGTTGTCAAATTAGACTCATTACACGATATGAGAATTATATGATCAAGTGAACGTTATATTATTGCTACATGTCGAAACAAAACAACAAATCCGCTGAACGACCCATACACAATCTTTTTCACAAGATTGAACACGCTACAGTTCATGCCACAACACATCAGGACCACGGACAGCGCCAACGGAGGTCAATGCTCCTTGTAATGATCGAAAAGCGGTGGTCTGTGAAAGTACAGTTTTGTTTTCAAGCTCATTTTGAATTTGATTATAACAAACATCTGCACATACATCCGTGAAATAAACCAATAAATTACGCAAAATTTGAAAATTATATCTAATTTATTTGATGTGATGAAACGAATGACACTGAAAATGGCAACAAAAAAAAAGATTGCAAAATCATAATAGGTATGTTGATAATTTGCGGAGGGTGGTATAGCTTAACACAACCTGTGGTGATTAATCATCATCATCATCATCATCATCATCATCATCATCATCAGACTTATATTGCAGACTCATGGTCCAAAAAAAAAAAAAAAGTAACAACAGATTCAAAGAAAAACAATCAATGCATTGCAAAACGTACAATAATACCAGTGTCACCACAACTTGGACTGATAACCTGTAGTACATACCCTTATATTTGATAAGCCCACAATAATGTCATTTTTGGAATCATATAGCCAGCAGATGTGTAAAAGCTTGACAAGTGTTAACTCCTGCACTCAAAAACCTTTCACGTGCACTATACCATCTAGGTCTCCTTAACAGAATTCTCATTGCATCTTTTTCAGCTACTTTAAATCTCTGTAAACTTGCTGTTCTATAATTTCACCACAAATGAGCAGTATGAAGTGGTGCTTTATGGTGCTTTATGGTGCAATATGCTTTAAACAATGACATCTTCACTGAAACAGGAACTGAACTTACATAAAAGTATGTTAGCCTGCACATACATCTTATGACGCTGCCTTTCAGTATCCTCATTGTTTGTCACATGCTTAGTAATAAAATGTCCAAGATATTTTACTTTCAAACACAGTAAGAATCTTATCAGACAATTTAAAACTGGAAAGTTTAAATGTTAATCCTCCTCAGTTCTGCAAATCATAACAACACTCTTACTAGCATAATATAATATCACGTTCAGAGCCATACACAGTGACAGAACATATGTTTAGAAGCTATTGGAGACCAGCACTACTAGGACTAAAAACCACAAGATCATCTGCATAAATAATATGATCCACCAAGATATTTTCAATCATTCACACAGTGTTACAAGTGTTCAAGCATTTAGATAAATCATCCACATAAAGAACTGGGGACAAAATGCCTCATTGTCTCACGCTATTACTAACCCCAAAAGTGACAGAAACTTTATTGCCCCATTTTACTTGCATTGACTGAATTCTTACAATATATTCAGACACCCATCTTTGTCTCATTTTAAGAAACAACTTTTCATGGTTAACTTGATCAAAAGCTTTGGATGCATCAATAAAACACATAAGAACTGATGAGTTTATATCTCTATACTTATTTCCTTTAGGGCATAAATGCACAGATCAGTTCCATGTTTGGCTTTAACACCAATCTGCAGAGTTAATAAACACATTTATCCTATCCAGCAAGATATTTTCTAAAACTTTAAACAGAAAAATGGCTAAAGCTATGGGCCTATAATTATCTAAACTATACCATTCGAGATGTCCTTAATAACTGGCACTAACAAAAAAGACAGCATTGAATCTGGTAACAAACCATGAATCATAAAACCAGTAAAACAGAGGCTAACCTTTTATTTCCATATAAGATGTTCAACAGACATATGGTCTAGGCCACTTGCTTTGTTTTCATATAGCTTGCTTATAGCTTGACACACCTAATGTGATGTAATCACTATTGGATCATTACACACAGTAATGCCCACATTATACAGATAATTTTGGACACAATTAAATAGATGAAAATAATGCTGTTTCCATAAATCTGCAATATTTTCTGTTACAGAGACTCCATTTAAGGTACATGGAAGTGATATTCCGCAGTTGTTAAAAGTTCGCACTTCGTTCCGAAAAACATTAATATTATTATTTAACAAATTTTGTGCCATGGAATAAGCAACCAAGGTTTGCTCATTTTTACATATAAAATGAATAGCATACTGCTGAGAAACAGCAAGTAAGGACTTATAAAATAAATAAAATAAATAATTCAGAGTATAATAAACTCCAGAAGTGCTAAACGAGTTAAATCTGACAATAATACAGCAAACAAAAAAGGAAACTAATTGCCACTATTTTATAAACATTTACTTTAACCCTAAAATACAACACAATGGAAGGCACAATTCAAAATATGGGGAATACACATGCAAAAAAATAAAAACGGAAAATTCCTTCATATTCACACTTTTTTTTTTGAGTGTAGATGCTACACCACAGAGACAAGTATAGAAACATCCTAATATTTTCAATTTCATGCATGAACGAACTTATTCAATATACCATTTTAAAAATTGTTTCTGCTACACTTACTTAACCATACAATCATTTTGAGGCAAACAAAAATCGACAAAAAACTTAACATACCTGTGAAATTATCTCTATTCCCTCGGCAATACTATTAAGATAATCAGAGGATTGGGTCTTTTTCAGAGTCAGGTCAGCAGTCAGTGTGCCCTCATTATAAGATCTGACGAACTTGAAGTCACTAGTGCGCGAGCCCGTGGTCAGGTACGCGTCATAATTGTAAGCGCTGCGGAGAGTTCCCGCGCCCTCCACATCTGCGTAATTTGGAGGGAGATACGCGCTGGGAATGGCTACAGCTCCATCAAACAACAGTCTGGGCTTTCTCCTGCGACAAAACCTCACGGCCAGGATGATGATGATGAAGGTCAGGAAGAAAGTGGAAACGGACACCAGCGCGATGATCAAATAAAACGTCAGTTTGGAGCTGCTCTCGTCATGAGACATGTCTTTCAGTTCTGGAACTTCAGCCAAGTTATCTGATATGAGTAAATACAACGCGCACGTGGCTGAGAGAGGGGGCTGTCCGTTATCTCTCACGGACACAATAAGGTTCTGTTTCATGCTGTCAGATTCAGAAATGTCCCGCTGCGTCCTGATCTCCCCGCTGTGGACACCGATAGTGAAAAGTCCCGGATCAGTCGCTTTAATAATGTGATACGAGAGCCACGCGTCCTGTCCAGAATCCGCGTCCACGGCGATCACCTTGGAGACCAGGGAGCGCGCCTGCGCAGCTTTGGGAACCATCTCGGTCATGAAGGAGTTTCCTTCCGGAGAGGGGTATAATATCTGAGGGGAGTTGTCATTCTCATCCGATATGAAGACACTCACGGTCACGTTACTGCTCAGAGGAGGAGAACCGTTGTCTCTGGCTACCACGAGCACTTTGAAACTCTTCAGCTGTTCGTAATCAAACGATCTCACGGCATGAATGACCCCGGTGTCTCCATTAATGGACAGAAAGGAGGACACCGGTGCGCCATTGACATCAGAGGACAACAGAGAATAAACTACAGTGCCATTCTGTCTCCAGTCCGGGTCTGTAGCTGATACTGAACAAATAGAGGAGCCCGGTTTGTTATTTTCTTGCACATGAGCTCTGTAATTCTGCTCCTCAAATACAGGTGGATTATCATTCACGTCAGCTACAGTCAAGTGAATATTCTTAGTGGAAGTTAAAGGCGGAGAGCCCTCATCAGTAGCAGTGATTGTAATATTATAATCAGAGAGCAGCTCGCGGTCTAATTCACCTGTGGTCACCAGAGAATAGTAATTTTTGATTGAAGGAACGAGTTTAAATGGGACGCTTTGCTGAATTGAGCAGCGCACCTGTCCGTTATTCTCAGAGTCTCTGTCCTGCACATTAATGATGCCAATCTCTGTACCGGGTAACGCATTCTCGGGAACGGGGCTATTTAGTGATTTAATAACTATAATGGGGGAATTATCATTAATGTCAGATACTTCAATAGCAACGGTTGCATATGATACCATGCCAAGTCCATCGGTGGCTTGAATTGGTAGCTCAAACGAGGATTCATCCTCATAGTCAAGAGACCCTATTAAAGTTATTCTTCCATCATTTTGGTCGAGAGAAAAAATTGTCATGTCATTTTCTGAAATATGCCCAAATTCATACATGACTTCCCCGTTTTGTCCCTCGTCAGCATCAGTAGCGCTCACTGTCACCACTACAGTATCTACAGGAGAATTTTCAGGCAGACTGACTTTTTAGACGGCCTGACTAAAGACTGGAGCATTATCATTAGCATCCAGCACAGTGACGTGTATGGCTACAGTCCCTGATCTCGGTGGAGTCCCGCCGTCTACCGCAGTAAGAATTAAAGTCACCTCTTTCTGTTGCTCACGATCTAATTGCTTTTGTAGTACTAACTCGCCGTAAAATTTCCCAGTTGTTTTTGCATTAACAGCTAAATCAAAATATTCATTTCGCGCTAAATTGTAATTTTGAACCGAATTAGTTCCTATGTCTGCATCATGGGCTTCCTCCAATACATAACGAGCACCTTTTACAGCCGATTCGCTGATCTCGAGTTTAATCAGGTCCTTTTTAAACAGAGGAGAATTGTCATTTATATCTTTAACATTAATGTTGACACGACGAGATTCAAGAGGATTTTCCAGCACGAGCTCTTGTTTAATAACGCATGAGGCTTTCTTTCCACAAATCTCCTCTCTGTCGATTCTCTCCGCTACGGTCAGTTCTCCAGTATTCAGATTAATGTCACAGTATCGTTTTCTGTTACCTTCAGTATCAATGCGAGCCTTACGAGATGACAGTCTGTTCACATCGAGCCCGAGATCCTTTGCTATATTTCCAATCACAGAACCGCGTTTCATCTCCTCCGGGAAAGAATAGCTCACGTCTCCATAAGCGGTGTGCGCCATCAGCACGAAGAACAAAAGGCCAAACATCTCGACAGCACCGCAGAACGTTTAAAATACTTCAGATATTAAGCAGAAATTAAATCCAGCAATACAACACTTGACATGTAAAAGAGTACACAAATATAAAACTCAATGTAGAATAATAGCCAGAAGGACAGCATTAGCAGCAATCGGTCGCCGTCGATGATTTTCTGTAACAAGACGAGACTGAAACCCTGTATGACATCAGAAGCAGGGTGGAGAGATGTTGAAGACACACATTGTTTTGCAGGTGAACAGCGACACTATGAGTTAATAGAAGTTACTGCATAAAATCAATTTCTATGACAGTAAGGTGTCGGTTACATATATATATATATATATATTTAGCAAAACAAGAGCTGGCAACAACATTCCCCGACGAGTGGAAGATAAACACGACCACAAAGTTTTAGTAGCTAGGCTATCTCTCCACCCCAACCCAAAAAAAAAAAAAGGCAGGATAGAGAGTTAGGTGCTACATTATGTAGTAGCAAAACTCCAAACATCAAGAGCAATTTACATTGCAGCACCATGGACAGCAACAGGGAAACCCTGATGTTTCTAACCAGACTAAAAGAGTGCTTAAAAAGTTGCTGACATACAAAACTGCTTTTATAAGCAAATTTCACATAACAAAGACATTGATGAGAAAATCCCTAATGTTATGTCACAGGACGTATGCATTTGTGTTTTACAAATATGATGCATGTGTCATTCATTGATGTACTGTGTGCTGCCAATGGACCAAACGGTCTGCTGGGAGTTGTAGTTTTTGTTGTATGTTCTGTCCAATTTCCTGTGCTCCTCCCTGTCCTAATCTATAGGTGATGGGACCTACCAGCTGTTCCTCATCAATGGCAAGATGAGCTTGTATTTAAGCAGAACCAGAGAGAGAGAGCCACTGAAAGATTTCTTCTCCCAGGAGCCTGAGAGTGTTGAGACGTTGCCAGTCCCAGAGTTTTGCTCTTGTTGGTGTGCCTTTAGCTTAAATGTGGTGGTATGACTGTAGTGTGTAGCTTTATGTGTTAAGCTTAAACTTAAAATCAAACTTAAATGTGTTGTGGGCGTAGTGCACAGCCTTAAGGTATTTGTCCGCTATTGATTGTTGAAACAGTATAGGGAGACAGGTGCCATTTTCTTTTGTTCTCATCTTCTCCTGTTTTTGTTAGTTATGAAGTAAGGTTAGAGTGCTGTTGTTTATTTGTATTTACTTTTTCCAGGTTAATAAGATTTCCTTCTACCAAGTAGTGGTAGTTTGTTTGTTTTTTTGGCCTTACACGCTCCTGAAGAACAGACTTCTTTTCTTTTCTTTTCTTTTGGAATTGTTTGTTTAGAGTTCTTTTTTGTCACTGTATTTATGTTATGACTTGTTTATTGTAAATAAATTTAATTGGAAATCTTACTTTGTGTACTGAGTGCTGGGACTGAGAATAGTTCAAATCTTCTCTTTGTCGGTACTGACCTTTGCTTTAAAACGTTACTTCGCTTTTGTCCCTAGAAATTCAATTGGGAACGTAACACTTGAACTACTTAAAAAAATTATATCATTTTGTAGCATTACAAAATGCATAATCCATGCACAAATATACTGATGTCACAGAAAAAGTTCAAATGGGCTTAAAAAAAAAAAACGATTAGCCAACAGAACAAGACATATATTCCTTTCTTTAAAAATATCCAACAACTTTAAGTTCTTTGAATCTAAAATATTTGTTAAAGACAGCATATTGTAGTTGAATTTATTTCCATAAAGGATTCAAAAGCTATTTTATGACAGATAGAGGTATATACCTTATTCAGAGCATCACCATGACGCGTATGAAAGCAAGGCTGTGAGGGATAGACTTACCGTGTTTTCAATGGTATCTGCTGGAAAAAGCTATGAAGCCGAGATCACTTATTTTCCACAGCTCATGTTGTCTGGAGTTTAAATTTCTTGGAAATATATTTTTGCAGTGTTTTATCAGTAGAATAATCCAAAAACACTTTGAATAATAGAACAACCCACTGAAGAGATGTATATCTATGCCTCACAGCCTTGCTTTCCTTTCCATTAAAAATCAAAGATGGCACTGTTGTGAATAAGGCCTATTAATCAGACCTTTTTTTTAAACAGCTAAGGGTCAATCAATTATATACAATGTAAATTACATAAATAAAAAAACAGACTAGAATGAAAAAAAATCTAACAAACAACGTTTCATGGAACATTCATGACTTGTTCGGTCATGAGCAGAAATCTAAAGATAAATCATAAATAGAACAATGAAGCTATTTCTCAGACTTATTAAACCTCAAAATCTTTAAGAGCTTATTGTAAGTGAAAGCAATCTATTCAGATATAAATATTTATTCAGTCTGTAAGCGCAGAACATATACTTTTAAAACACTAACTTCCCGTGTCATACTTGAAAAGAATCACGTCCATACTGAGTCCCTCAAAATCTCAAGAACACAGATTAAAAGAATCTGTAAAAAGAAAAAAAGAACTCAAACCTCTGAACATGGTTCATGCATAAACTCTATAGGGCTGACATAATGTCAAGACATGAATCAAACACTTTTATTACAAATTAATTATTTCACAATATCAACAGGCCTGACACAACCAAACATTCTCAGAGGATCTGAAAAGAGGACCAGCTGAATTTCCAAAACATCTACTCGTAAAAAAAACCTAATGTATACAGACTACCTAAGAGCAAAACCTCAACAGCAACTGACACTGCATGTGCCTGTACAACACCATGGACAGTAAACAGATATATGCCATTCCTACTAAACATGTTATCTCAGTGAAATGGTGTTTAAAAATCATAAAATAAGATTTTAAAGACCTTTGACAACAATTATGAACAATTACTTCACATAACAGACAACATTAGGAATGCAAGACCGTAAATTAAAAAAAATATATATAGAAAACATTGTCAGTGATCCACATTGCGTGGGATCATATTGAATGCTTTTATCCAGGGAAACATAATAATTCCAATGTAATAGATCGTTACCATTTCTGAAACCCTGTTTAATAAAAACAAAGTAAATAACGGATTATATTCAAGGAAAATGTGCCTGCACAAGATAAAAAAGCAACGATCAGATTCAACCGTCAATTGCACAATATTGCCATTATTTACAAAGATCCAAAACAAAATTATGTCCTCTTGTGGGTGATATATTATAGAATACTTGCATAAACAGAACACCGTGGTAAAAAAAGGTAAAAATACGTTTTAATGAAGCTACTTTTCAGACCTAAAACTGACCATCAAAATGTTCATATCTATAAAAAGCACTTGAATGAGTCACGTAATCTGTTCAACAAGAGATCTTTTTACCAATGACCACTCACACCCATAATAATACATTTTATTTATTTATTTATTTATTTAAGACTTCGTTAGTCCTACCTGAAACGAGTCGCTCATTTCCGCATCAAGTCCTTCAAGATCATCCACAGCGGACTGAGTCTTTTTCAGAGTCAGGTCAGCAGTCAGTGTGCCCTCATTATAAGATCTGACGAACTTGAAGTCACTAGTGCGCGAGCCCGTGGTCAGGTACGCGTCATAATTGTAAGCGCTGCGGAGAGTTCCCGCGCCCTCCACCTCTGCGTAATTTGGAGGGAGATACGCGCTGGGAATGGCTACAGCTCCATCAAACAACAGTCTGGGCTTTCTCCTGCGACAAAACCTCCCCGCCATGATGATGATGATGAAGGTCAGGAAGAAAGTGGAAACGGACACCAGCGCGATGATCAAATAAAACGTCAGTTTGGAGCTGCTCTCGTCATGAGACATGTCTTTCAGTTCTGGAACTTCAGCCAAGTTATCTGATATGAGTAAATACAACGCGCACGTGGCTGAGAGAGAGGGCTGTCCGTTATCTCTCACGGACACAATAAGGTTCTGTTTCATGCTGTCAGATTCAGAAATGTCCCGCTGCGTCCTGATCTCCCCGCTGTGGACACCGATAGTGAAAAGTCCCGGATCAGTCGCTTTAATAATGTGATAAGAGAGCCACGCGTTCTGTCCAGAATCCGCGTCCACTGCGATCACCTTGGAGACCAGGGAGCGCGCCTGGGCAGCTTTGGGAACCATCTCGGTCATGAAGGAGTTTCCTTCCGGAGAGGGGTATAATATCTGAGGGGAGTTGTCATTCTCATCCGATATGAACACACTTACGGTCACGTTACTGCTCAGAGGAGGAGAACCGTTGTCTCTGGCTAACACGAGCACTTTGAAACTCTTCAACTGTTCGTAATCAAACGATCTCACGGCATGAATGACCCCGGTGTCTCCATTAATGGACAGAAAGGAGGACACCGGTGCGCCATTGACATCAGAGGACAACAGAGAATAAACTACAGTGCCATTCTGTCTCCAGTCCGGGTCTGTAGCTGATACTGAACAAATAGAGGAGCCCGGTTTGTTATTTTCTTGCACATGAGCTCTGTAATTCTGCTCCTCAAATACAGGTGGATTATCATTCACGTCAGCTACAGTCAAGTGAATATTCTTAGTGGAAGATAAAGGCGGAGAGCCCTCATCAGTAGCAGTGATTGTAATATTATAATCAGAGAGCAGCTCGCGGTCTAATTCACCTGTGGTCACCAAAGAATAGTAATTTTTGATTGAAGGTACGAGCTTAAATGGGACGTTTTGCTGAATGGAGCAGCGCACCTGTCCGTTAGTCTCAGAGTCTCTGTCCTGCACATTAATGATGCCAACCTCTGTACCGGATAACGCGTTCTCAGGAACGGGGCTGTTCAGAGACTTAATCACTACAATGGGGGCATTGTCATTAACATCTGTAATTTCTACGATTAATTTAGTGTCTGAATAAAGACCAGCGCCATCCTTTCCCTCAATAAGCATTTCATACCTTAATGCTTCCTCAAAATCAATGTGGCCTTTAATTTTTATCTCTCCATTGTTTTGATCCAGAGCAAATAGTACATTCGCAATTCTCGAAATTCGGCTGAACTCATAAGTCACTTGCCCATTTTGTCCCTCGTCAGCATCAGTAGCGCTCACTGTCACCACTACAGTATCTACAGGAGAATTTTCAGGCAGACTGACTTTATAGACGGCCTGACTAAAGACTGGAGCATTATCATTAGCATCCAGCACAGTGACGTGTATGGCTACAGTCCCTGATCTCGGTGGAGTCCCGCCGTCTACCGCAGTAAGAATTAAAGTCACCTCTTTCTGCTGCTCACGATCCAACTCTTTGTCTAACACCAGCTCAATATTTTTGACACCATCCGCCTTAGTACTTACAGATAAAAGAAAATGTTTATTATTTTCAATCGAATAGCTTTGTACTCCGTTCTGTCCTATGTCAGCATCATGCGCCTCATTCACGCGGAACCGCGCGCCTTTACTAGATATCTCACTTATCTCAAGCTTTATCGTGTCTTTAGGAAATTTTGGCGTGTTATCATTAATATCCTGTATTTGGATAGTGACACGGTGTATCTCCAATGGGTGTTCTAGAACTAATTCAAAATTAAGAGCACAAGAAAGCCCCTCATTACAAATCTCCTCTCTGTCGATTCTCTCCGCTACAGTCAGTTCTCCAGTATTCAGATTAATGTCACAGTATCGTTTTCTGTTACCTTCAGTATCAATACGAGCCTTTCGTGATGACAGTCTGTTCATATCGAGCCCGAGATCCTTTGCTATATTTCCAATCACAGATCCGCGTTTCATCTCCTCCGGGAAAGAATAGCTCACGTCTCCGTAAGCGGTGTGCGCCATCAGCACGAAGAACAAAAGGCCAAACATCTCGACAGCAAAGCAGAACATTTAAAATGTTTCAAAAATTGTTCAGAAATAAATCCAGATATACAAGTAACATGTAAAATATGTATAAGTCTACAAATAAATCCAATGTCTGAAATAGTCCTTCGATCACCTTCGACGATTTTCTATAACACGACGAGCTTGAAATTGTGTATGACATCATAAACAGGGTGGAGAGATGTGTACTGAACACACACATGGTTTTGCAGGTAAACAGCGACACTGTGAGTTAAAAAGAAGAAAGTACAAAGAAATTATATATATATATTTGACAGGATTAAGTGTCGCATCATATAAAGAACTCTTATTATATACTTAAAATTGTTTAGCTAAACAAAAGCCAGCAGCAACATTTTCTGAGGAGTGTAAGAGAAGTACGACCACAGTACGTGTAGTATTAAAAAAGAAAAGATATTTAGTATAGAGTTGTGTGAGGCTTAATATAGGAGAGGAGCGAGCAACACGCTCAAACATCAAGAGTAAACGCCAGTGCAGCACCACGGACAGCGGCCGGGAAAACCAGATCTCTGCTATTTTCAAACAGAATACAAGGACATTGTTGGACATTTACAAAATTACACTTCATGGCATATTTCTGTCATCCGACTTTAATTCCATCTATATACCATCAATACATAAAAGAGACATCGATGAGAGAAAACGTAAAACTAGGCTATTTAAAATATTAACATTTATGGATCATAATACAAATAGCAGAATCCACGGACACACATAGCCTACTAATGATCCAAAAAAAATATTTAAAACTAATAATTAAAAACAAGCTAGGATTATTCAACAGAATGATGCAGAAATTATATATCTTGCCTCTAAAGTTCACCAAAAATCATCGTTTAACCTACTTATATATCCAAAACAGTAGCTAGTGAAAAAACAAAAGTAACTAAATAAGTAAAAACATATCTATTTGTGAATCATGCCTCATGACTTAAAACTGCCCACATGACCAAAACAAATAAATAAAATAAAAATAAATTTTAAGACAACTTAACTCATCTCTGATGTCAAAATGTTACTCGTATATCTACAATAAAAATACATGAAAGAGACAAAAGATCTGTCAAGAAAAGAGTCAGCTGCCAAAGAATGCACTCAGTTTAGAACACAAATACATATAAAATCTGTCAATCACACCATTCTTAAAAAACTGTGTTAGTATAACCTAAAAAACAGATACATGGTCCTGCACTCAAATAACTATTTCATAGGCAAGTTAACGCCACACTGGTCTTTTAAAAGTTTGTGAAATGAAGTCTACATAAATGAAGCTGCTAAAAATATGTCATATTAAGGACACCATGATGAAAGTAGCCCAATGCAAAAGTTACAGAGTAATTTCTCATTAAGATACAGAGAAGGCAGAGAGAATTATAGAATTTAAAAGCAAATTAACATAAAAAAAAAACAAGTTCCATTTTTTTAACTTTCTAAATAATTTGTAAATATCGTTTATCCTTTCGATATCAAGGCCTCAGTCACCAATACAAAACGGTAATGAAACATGGTGATGATAATACATAGAACCAAGCCATATGGCATGACATAAAAAACAGTGAATCAAGGAAAAAAGACGTCGTTATCAGAGAGCATGCTTACTCAGATAACAATAGAGCTTCCAAGAGGACGCTTTGGTTCTTTGACTTTAGAAAGTTTAGAGGCAGGGAAAGAGAAAGGAGAACAACACGAAAAAAAGAGCCAATACGTAGAACATAGATTCGTGAATTAAATTGTGAATTATGCATCTTGACTTACAATTTATAACTCATGACCAGAAAATCTAAAAAATATTTATAAACATGCCAATAAATACTTTTCTGACATCAACTTCACCCTCTTCACGTGATCTTTTTAAGAGCCTGTTGCCAATCAAAGCGGCCAACTTTGAACCCAACACACATAGAAGCCCAGACCATTAAAACATAAATACTTAATTAGTCCTACCTGAAACGAGTCGCTCATTTCCGCATCAAGTCCTTCAAGATCATCCACAGCGGACTGAGTCTTTTTCAGAGTCAGGTCAGCAGTCAGTGTGCCCTCATTATAAGATCTGACAAACTTGAAGTCACTAGTGCGCGAGCCCGTGGTCAGGTACGCGTCATAATTGTAAGCGCTGCGGAGAGTTCCCGCGCCCTCCACATCTGCGTAATTTGGAGGGAGATACGCGCTGGGAATGGCTACAGCTCCATCAAACAACAGTCTGGGCTTTCTCCTGCGACAAAACCTCACGGCCAGGATGATGATGATGAAGGTCAGGAAGAAAGTGGAAACGGACACCAGCGCGATGATCAAATAAAACGTCAGTTTGGAGCTGCTCTCGTCATGAGACATGTCTTTCAGTTCTGGAACTTCAGCCAAGTTATCTGATATGAGTAAATACAACGCGCACGTGGCTGAGAGAGAGGGCTGTCCGTTATCTCTCACGGACACAATAAGGTTCTGTTTCATGCTGTCAGATTCAGAAATGTCCCGCTGCGTCCTGATCTCCCCGCTGTGGACACCGATAGTGAAAAGTCCCGGATCAGTCGCTTTAATAATGTGATACGAGAGCCACGCGTTCTGTCCAGAATCCGCGTCCACGGCGATCACCTTGGAGACCAGGGAGCGCGCCTGCGCAGCTTTGGGAACCATCTCGGTCATGAAGGAGTTTCCTTCCGGAGAGGGGTATAATATCTGAGGGGAGTTGTCATTCTCATCCGATATGAAGACACTCACGGTCACGTTACTGCTCAGAGGAGGAGAACCGTTGTCTCTGGCTAACACGAGCACTTTGAAACTCTTCAGCTGTTCGTAATCAAACGACCTCACGGCATGAATGACCCCGGTGTCTCCGTTAATGGATAGAAAGGAGGACACTGGTGCGCCATTGACATCAGAGGACAACAGAGAATAAACTACAGTGCCATTCTGTCTCCAGTCCGGGTCTGTAGCTGATACTGAACAAATAGAGGAGCCCGGTTTGTTATTTTCTTGCACATGAGCTCTGTAATTCTGATCCTCAAATACAGGTGGATTATCATTCACGTCAGCTACAGTCAGGTGAATATTCTTAGTGGAAGATAAAGGCGGAGAGCCCTCATCAGTAGCAGTGATTGTAATATTATAATCAGAGAGCAGCTCGCGGTCTAATTCACCTGTGGTCACCAGAGAATAGTAATTTTTGATTGAAGGAACGAGTTTAAATGGGAAGTTTTGCTGAATGGAGCAGCGCACCTGTCCGTTATTCTCAGAGTCTCTGTCCTGTACATTAATTATGCCAACCTCTGTACCGGGTAACGCGTTCTCCGGAACGGGGCTGTTCAGAGAACTAATTACTATTATAGGGATGTTGTCATTGACATCAGTAACTTCTATTACTACAGTGCATCTACTCGCTAACCCTTGACCATCTTTAGCTTGAATGGGCAGCTCAATCGAACTCTCCTCCTCAAAATCAAAGAACCGTCTTAGTTTAATTTCACCAGACACTGCATCAAGGAAGAACATTTCCAGATGACTTTCTGGTAAATGACCAAATTCATAGGTCACCTCTCCATTTTGTCCCTCGTCTGCATCAGTAGCGCTCACTGTCACCACTACAGTATCTACAGGAGAATTTTCAGGCAGACTGACTTTATAGACGGCCTGACTAAAGACTGGAGCATTATCATTAGCATCCAGCACAGTGACGTGTATGGCTACAGTCCCTGATCTCGGTGGAGTCCCGCCGTCTACCGCAGTAAGAATTAAAGTCACCTCTTTCTGCTGCTCACGATCCAACTCTTTATTAATAACCAACTCTTCATATTTTCCCCCATTTGCTCCAGTAAGGACACTCAGAATAAAATGTTCATTATTTTGAAGTGTATATGACTGCACTGAATTCATTCTAATATCCGCATCGTGCGCTTCATCTAATAAATAACGAGATCCTTTGTCCGCTGATTCCCGAATTTCGAATTTTATTACATTTTGTTTGAACTGTGGTGAATTATCATTGATGTCCTCAACATTGAGAATAAAGCGGTGTAGTTCTAATGGATTTTCCAGCACCAGTTCCTGTTTAATAACGCATGAAGCTTTCTTTCCACAAATCTCTTCTCTGTCGATTCTCTCCGCTATGGTCAGTTCTCCAGTATTCAGATTAATGTCACAGTATCGTTTTCTGTTACCTTCAGTATCAATACGAGCCTTACGAGATGACAGTCTGTTCACATCGAGCCCGAGATCCTTTGCTATATTTCCAATCACAGATCCGCGTTTCATCTCCTCCGGGAAAGAATAGCTCACGTCTCCATAAGCGGTGTGCGCCATCAGCACGAAGAACAAAAGGCCAAACATCTCGACAGCAAAGCAGAACATTTAAAATGTTTCAGAAATTGTTCAGAAATTAAATCCAGACATACAAGTAACACCTAAAAGGAAACATAAGTGTACAAATGAATCCAATGTCTGAAATAGTCCTTCGATCACCGTCGACGATTTTCTATAACAAGACGAGCTTGAAACTGTGTATGACATCATAAACAGGGTGGAGAGATGTGTACTGAACACACACAAGGTTTTGCAGGTAAACAGCGACACTGTGAGTTAAAAAGAAGAAACTACATACAAATTAGATTTATATTTTTGACAAGATTAAGTGTCGGATCATATAAAGAACTCTTATAATATACTTAAAATTGTTTAGCAAAACAAAGCCAGCAGCAACATTTTATGAAGAGTGTGATATAAATACGACCACAGTATGTGTAGTATTAAAAAAGAAAAGATGTAACCCGATCGACTGGTGTGAGGTATAATATAGGAGAGGGAAAAGCAACACACCCAAACATCAAGAGTAAACGCCGGTGCAGGACCACGGACAGCGACAGGGGAAACCAGATCTCTGCTATTTCCAATCAGACTAGGATATTTACAAAATTACACTTAATGACATATTTCTGTCATCCGACTTTAATTCCATCTATATACCATCCATCAATATATAAAGGATACATCGATGAGAGAAAACGTAAAACTACTTAAAATATGAACATTCATAGATCATATTACAAATAACAGAATCCACGGACACACATATGTACTAATGATACACAAAATATAATAAACTTATACTACTAATAAAAAAAAGTTAGACCGAAGGATTATTCTACAGAATGAAGCAGAAATTAGGTTTCTTCCCTCTAAATAACACCAACAATCAACTTTTAACCTATTTAAATCCAAAACAGTAGCTAGATAGATAAAACGCATAGATTTGTGAATCATACCTCATGACGTAAGCCTGCCCACATGACCAAAAAATAAGCAAATTTGAAGACAACATAAAGCATGGCACTTCTATGATGTAAAAATGCCACTCCTGTGTCTACAAAAAAAAAAAATACATGAAAGAGACAAAAGATCTGTCAAGAACAGAGTTTGCTGCCAAAGAAAGCACTCAGTTTAGAACACAAATATAAAATCTGTAAATCAAATCATTCTTAAAAGAAAGACTGTGTTAGTATAACCTAAAAAACACGATTCATAGGCAAGTTAACGACACACAGGTCTTTTAAAAGTTTGTGTAATTAAGTCTACGTAAATGAAGCTGCTAAAAAAGGTCATATTAAGGATACTATGATGAAACAAGCCTAATGCAAAAGCTACAGAGTTATTTCTACAAAATAATTTCTTATTAAGTTACAGAGAAGGCAGAAAGAATTATAGAATTTAAAAGAAAATTAACATATAAAAGTACAAACAAGTTCCATTACTTATTTATTTTAACTTTATAAATAATTTGCAAATGTCGTCAATCCTTTCGATATCAAGGCCTCAGTCACCAATAAAAAAACGGTAATGAAACATGTTGATGATAGCTAATACACAGAGACAAGCCAAAAGGCATGACTTAAAAACCGTGAATCAAGGAAAAAAGACGTCGTTTTCAGAGAGCATGCTTACTCAGATAACAATAGAGCTTACAAAAGGACGAAGCAAGTTATTTGACTTTAGAAAGTTTAGAGGCAGGGAAAGAGAAAGGAGAACAACAAGAAAAAAAGAAAAAAGGAAAAAAAGAGCCAATACCATAGATTCGTGAATTAAATAGTGAATCATGCTCCTTGACTTAAAATTTAAAACTCATGACCAGAAAATCAAAAAATTATTTATAAACATAACAATGAATACTTTTCTGACATCAACTTCAGAAAATCTTCACGTGATCTTTTTAAGAGCCTGTTGCCAATCAAAGCGGTCAACTTTGAAAACAAATACACATTTATTATGGAAGCCCAGACCATTAAAACATAAATACTTCATTAGTCCTACCTGAAACGAGTCGCTCATTTCCGCATCAAGTCCTTCAAGATCATCCACAGCGGACTGAGTCTTTTTCAGAGTCAGGTCAGCAGTCAGTGTGCCCTCATTATAAGATCTGACGAACTTGAAGTCACTAGTGCGCGAGCCCGTGGTCAGGTACGCGTCATAATTGTAAGCGCTGCGGAGAGTTCCCGCGCCCTCCACATCTGCGTAATTTGGAGGGAGATACGCGCTGGGAATGGCTACAGCTCCATCAAACAACAGTCTGGTGTTCCCCCAGTCTTATAATCAAATCTCTGAATAGTCCCGTTCCCGAGAATGCGTTACCGGGTACAGAGGTTGGCATCATTAATGTGCAGGACAGAGACTCTGAGAATAACGGACAGCTGTCACCTGACCTGACTCTGAAAAAGACTCAGTCAGCTGTGGATGATCTTGAAGGACTTGATGCGGAAATCAACGATTCCTTTCAGGTAGGACTAAATAAATTATTTGTATGGACTGGACTTCCATAATAAATGTGTATTTGTGTTCAAAGTTTACCGTTTTCACTGCCAATAGCCCCTTTAAAGACCAAAACGATCTGACTCATTCAAATACTTTATTTTATGCAAATGGACATGTTTGAAAGTCATTTTTAAATATTTTTTAAAGGCTACATTTAATAGAATTATTATTTTTTGGGCAAGTTATGAGGCGTCACGAATGGAGGCGTCATGGGTGCTTACATTACCGGCCCACGACCTAAAAACGAAATTTGATAGGTTTGCACAAGCAACCTAATTCACTTGGGATTGTAGTCAATTCTTGTGGAGACACATTTTCCCTGAATATAATACAATACATATTTGGTTTTAAAGGGGGTTTCAGAAATATTAATGATCAATAGAGTTTATTTAATCTGGCCCAGGATTAACGTATGTAATGTGATCCAACGCAGTGTGGATCATTATATTAATTTACTTTGTTTTAGCGTATCACATATTGTCTTTGTTGTGGAAAAAAAGTTTATACAACTTTTTTTCAATTTGCTGTCCATGCTGTAGTAGAGGAAGTGTGTGTGTGTGTGTGTGTGTGTGTGTGTGTGTGTGTGTGTGTGTGTGTGTGTGTGTGTGTGTGTGTGTGTGTGTGTGAGTGTGAGTGTGAGTGTGTGTGTGTGTGTGTGTGTGTGTGTGTGTGTGTGTGTGTTTGTGGTTCAGTTAAACCCTTATGGGGACAAAATGTTCCCACAAAGTTGGTAATAATCGAAATCAGTTTCCTTGTTGGGACATGTTTTGGTCCCTGTGATGATAACAACTTATGAATCATACTAAGTGATGTTGCTGTTTTTAAGAAGTCTTAGTTTATTTCTTTGTCTTTTAGTTATTATCCTTTATGTGAAACTGGCTTATAAAGAAAATTTAATTCTGATGTCAGCAATTTAACTATTTTAGCCGAATTAGAAATGGCACATTTAAGGGTTTTCTTGTTGCTGTCCATGGTGCTTAACTGTTGCACTGCACTGGTGCCCCCCATACACAATGCAGTTCATAGCTTAATGTTTATTTTTTTATTTTTTTATACTGCAGGCCTAAATGCTGTGATCATTTCGATATCTCATTCTTCAGAGAATGTTGCTGCTGCCTCTGGTTTTGAAAAAAATATCTATATAAGTATATTACATCTGTTCGGTGTGGGCTACGTTCTGACGCTTAACCATGTGAAAGATGTTATTCTTTTGCAGTTTTTGCCTTTAACTCATAGTGTCGCTGTTCACCTACAAAACAATGTGTGTATTCAGCACACATCTCTCCACCCTACTTCTGATGATGTCATACACTGGGCTGTGAGATCGTCTCGTTCTAGAAAATCGTCGAATGGGACTGCTTTTTTATTATTTAGTTTCACGTGTTCACTTTTACATTTTAACTGTTGCATTACTGGAATTACTTTCTGCTGAATTTCCCAAGCATTGCAGAGGTTTCTGCTGAGATGTTTGGCCTTTTGTTCTTCGTGCTGATGGCGCACACCGCTTATGGAGACGTGAGCTATTCTTTCCCGGAGGAGATGAAACGCGGATCTGTGATTGGAAATATAGCAAAGGATCTCGGGCTCGATGTGAACAGACTATCATCACGTAAGGCACGCATTGATACTGAAGGTAACAGAAAACGATACTGTGACATTAATCTGACAACTGGAGAATTGATAGTGGCCGATCGGATAGATAGAGAGGGGCTTTGCAAGGAGAGGCTTTCTTGTGTGCTTAATTTTGAATTTGTATTAGAAAATCCTTTGGAATTGCATCGTGTTGTCCTACAAATCCAAGACATTAATGATAATACGCCAATATTTCTCAAAGATGTAATCAAGCTAGAAATCAGTGAAAATGCAGATAAAGGTGCTCGTTTTCGTGTCATTGAAGCTCGTGATGCGGATGTCAGCCTCAATTCAGTACAAACATACATTTTAGAGAGAAATTTAAATTTTGTTTTAGCAGTGAATTCAAAAACAGATGGAGGCAAATATGTCGAGTTAGTGTTGGATAAAGAGTTGGATCGTGAGCAGCAGAAAGAGGTGACTTTAATTCTTACTGCGGTAGACGGCGGGACTCCACCGAGATCAGGGACTGTAGCCACTGTCGCGCCATCAGCACGAAGAACAAAAGGCCAAACATCTCAATAGAAACGCACAGCGTTTTAAATGCCTAAGAAATTAAATCCAGGAACCTAAAAATATACATGTAAAAGGAAAAAAATAAATGTACATGTAAATTACGAGTGTGGACAGAAGTACAATGTATGAGGCAGTCTCCGTCGACGATTTTCTATAATAAGGCGAGCTTGAAGCCCAGTGTATGACATCAGAAGCAGGGTGGAGAGATGTGTACTGAACACACACATGGTTTTACAGGTAAACAGCGACACTATGAGTTAAAAGAAGAAACTGCATGACATTTGTATCTATTGACAGAATGAAGTGCTGGAATGTACACACAATTTGGCATATACTAAACCATTTTGAAAAGCAAGAACAAGCAGCGACATTAACTGAGGATTGGAAGTTTTAAGTTTAAAACATTTAAAACAACCTTGGATGACCAAAGTGCTGTACATGAAATATCTAGGTCCATCCACAAAATTAAAATAAACAATCACAAGACATTAACAGCACAATCAACATTAAAAGATTAGAAATAAGTTTTCAAAAGACTTCTAAACTCAGACACTGTGGACGCTGTTTTGATAGATGACGGCAATTTGTTCCATAACCTGGGGCCAGCTACTGCAAACGCCCTGTCACCCCTGCATTTCAGTCTGGATCTGAGTACTCGTAATAGATGATCGGTCTGTGATCTGAGCAATCAGACTGGTTTGTTTTCCGTAACCAACTCAGTAAGGTATTGAGGAGCGAGGTTGTTTAACGCTTTATACACAAACAGCACATTTTTTTCAATACTGAATAGGAAGCCAGTGCAGTGAACGTAGAATAGGCGTGATGTGGTCCCGTTTGTGAATGCCTGTAAGCAAACGGGCAGCTGCATTGTGGACCAGTTGAAGTCTATGAATAGATGAGACAGGCAGCCCTTGATATAGCGAATTACAGTAATCCAGCCGTGGTGAAATAAAAGCATGAATTATATTCTCAAAACTCTTCCTGCCTATGAATGGTTTAACTTTCGCTAATCTTCGGAGGTGGTAAAAGCTGGAACTGACAACTGTATTGATTTGTTTGTTCAATTTTAGGCCGCTATCCAGTTTAAAACCCAGATTCTTTGCAACAAAAGAACGATATGAAGTGAGGGAACCCAAGTCAACATTGCTCAAATCAGTTTTCTCGGTAGGCCCGAACAGGACAATTTGAGTTTTGTCATCGTTCAAATGGAGAAAGTTTTTGTTTAGCCAAGCTTTCAAATCTTGAAGACAATCTATCAATTGATTTATGGCAGACCTGTCATTATGCATAAATGGTATGTAAAGCTGCGTATCATCATCTGCGTATCAATGGTACGAGACAACGAATCTTCTAAATATAGAACCCATGGGTAGCATGTACAGTGAAAACAGTAACAGTGCTAAAGTTGAACCCTGTGGGACACCACATGTAACGTGGTACAGAAGAAGAATGCTTCCCTATATTTACAGAGAATCTTCTGTTGGACAGGAAGGACCGAAACCAGTCGAGTACAGTGCCTCTGACACCGATGCATTGATCCAAGCGAGACAGCAGGATACCGTGATCAACAAAATCAAACGCAGAGCTGAGATCTAACATCATTAAAGCCATGGTATTACCAGCATCAGTGGACATTAAAATGCCATTAAAACTTTTAAAAGAGCAGTCTCTGTGCTGTGTAAGGTTGTAAAACCAGACTGAAAAATATCTGAAATATCATTACTATTCAAATAATTTTGTAGCTACATAAATACAAAATTTTCTAGAATTTTTGATAAAAACTGCAGGTTGGGGATTGGTCGAAAATTTGAGTAAACTGCAGGATCAGGCGAAGACTTCTTTGGGATCGGTGACACTGAAGCTAATTTAAAGCAATCTGGAACAGTCCCTGACAAAAGACAGTCGTTTATTATCATTACTAGATCAGGGCCAATAGTGTCAAAAATTTGTCTTACAGATCGTGAGGGAGAAAAGGTGGTTTTTAATTTTAGAGCGATTTCTTTACATGTCTGTAAAGAGACTAATTCAAAATCACTCCATTGAGTACTGCTATAAATAAAACCACAACATTTAAGTTACTGAAACAAGAATAGCGGTTTAGATGAAAACATTATTTGGGAGTAAAAAACCCAAACACCAAGAATAAATTCCGGTGCAGCACCACGGACAGCGACAGTAAAAAATGATCAGTGTTGGTCATTTCTACCTAAATGACATTTTAAAAATAGCTGACATCAGAATTTATTTGCCATTATAAAATACATATTTAACATAAAGGAGACATCGATGAGAGAAATGCAAAATTAAATTAAACAGCAACATTTTGACAAAGATTCGATTAACATCTGCATCCATATAGGCACACAGTGACATTAGATAAAAATGATAAAATGTGCTCGACAAAACGATTAGTCAACAGAACAAGTCAGTTTCAGATTTATTTAAAATGGCACCAACAGATAAGCTAACAGTATAGAGCGTTACACAACTCGTGAAATATGATACATGACTTACAATTGATCATACATGAGCAGAACAAACTAGTAAATTCATTCGTTCATTGTAGTTACTTTAGTTTTTTCTCTGAGTCACTCATGTCCGCATTATGTCCTTCAAGATCACAAGAACACACATTTGACCAATTTATAAAGAATACACTTTGTAGACAACACAAATCACTGAATCTAATTCATGGTCAGTATAAGATAAAAACTGAGGTAACCGTTTAACAATCTGTTTGTCTACAGCGAATTGTGATGTCAGTCCTAAATATGACATCATGAACAGAGTGGAGAGAAACAATGTGAATGCCAACGTTGGCACTGGTAAACAACAACACAGAGTTAATTCAAGAAACTCTTGGCAATAAATGCCAAAACCTGGATACAACACATGCAATTACTTCACAATATCAATGACCCGGAACAACCAAATATTCAAGTAGAATCTAAAAGAGAACAAGCTCGATTTTCAAGGGCATCTTTTAAATATATATATATATTTTTTTTAAACACAACTGTACATAGACACAGTATAGAACAAAACTCCAGCAGCAACAGACACTGTCTGTACAGCACCATGGACATGCCCCTTTCCTCTAAACTTATGGCGCTTTTTCACTGCATGGTACGGCTCGGTACGGTTCGGCTCGGCTCGCTTCGCTTTTCCACTGCAGTTAGTACCACTTTAAAGTGGGTGGGATTATAGACTGGTCGTTATAGTTGCGCTGCCTCTACTGCCATGACGTCATCGTAAATCTGCCATGTGTTTAGGGTCTCAATCGCTATACAACTGTCACAAAGCAAATAATGAATTTAGCTGCCAAAATTATGTATTAAAATGTGTAATCTGTGTATTTCAGGTGTATCATATTTTGCAAAGTCGCCGCCACAGACCATCTGTTTGGACATTTAACAGAGGTTCTGAGTGGTGGGATGTGATTGTTCCTGGTTTTACAAACACTCAGTGGCTGGAGAACTTTAGAATGTTTGAAGAAACGTTTATCCACTTGTGCAACAAACTGCGTCCAGCGATGGAGAGACGGGACACAAACTTCCACGTGTGTGTACTTCTAAAGAAGAGAGTAGCCATTGCACTCTGTGGAAGCTTGCAACTGGTTCTGAGGAAAGAAGTGTTGGACATCTTTTTGGAGCAAGCATTTCAACATGTGTTCAGGAGTTCTGTGCTGCAGCAGAGACGTTGTTGGTACCAGAACAAATTCGTTTTCCAGATCAGAAGAGGTTTAAAGAAATGGCTGCCTATGTTGAGAACAGGTGGGGACTCCCACAGTGTATTGGTGCTATTGATGGATCACATGTACCCATAATAGCACCACAGGACTATCACTGTGACTATTTCAACCCATAAAGGCTGGCACTCCATCATCCTTCAAGGTGTTGTGGATGGAAAGGGACTTTTCTGGAATATTTTCACAGGAATGCCTGGAAGCCTGCATGATGCTCGGGTTTTGAGACTGTCCACACTGTGGGAGTTGGCAAGCTGTGGAAACCACATACCAGCTAACACCAAAAACATTGATGGGGTGAATGTTGGCTACTACATCCTAGGAGACTCTGCCTATCCCTTGCAGAACTGGCTCTTAAAAGCATTCACTGACACTGGACGGCTGACAGCGGAACAGCAGGTCTACAACATGAAAATTTCCAGAGCATTTGTAGTGATTGAAAATGCTTTTGGTAGATTAAAAGGAAGATGGCGTTGCCTTATGAAAAGAAATGACTGTGCGGTCGACCTTGTGAAATCTATGGTGCTGACATGCTGTGCTCTACATAACCTTTGTGAGAGTCATGGAGAGGCCTATGAGAATACTTGGGATTCACTGGCACAGGCTGTAGAGGAGGAGGGCAGGGATGTCCGTGAGGGTCTGATGCGTTACCTGAATAGTTGACTATTGACTATGCCTATTCTGTAAAGTGTGTTGTCAATAAACTTTTGTACAGTATTTAAAAATATGTTTCCCTTGCATTTTTCTTAACCCCTTTCACGGCAAAGATTGCAGACGGCCCCAGATTATTGTTGTTCAACATTCACTACTCGTTAAAACATCACACTCTTACTTGATCTAGACAAACTGAGAATCATTAGAACGATTTAAGACTCCAGCTTCGATAATTGACCTGGTTTGCAGTGACATTAATTTCTTAATATATGCCAGGAGTGCAAAATTATTAATCTGTAACGTTCGCTATTTTGAATAGGAATCATCACTCATAATGCAGTCAATCACGTTTTCTCAGGTTTATTTGTGTTCACATACATGCAATATACAGCATCCGTCAGGGCTCTTAATTCAATGGTGCGCATATCTGGAGAAATAATTGTTTATTATCACATGTTTGTAAAATATTTTTTCATAAAGAATAACATTTCTATTAATTTTATGACATAACACTATTTTAATCCACGACCGGAATATGATACAGATACTCGATGGTGGTTTAAAGTGAGTTTTAAGTAAAAGTATAAAATTAATCTTTTAAATTGTGTTATGTAGCTTGATGCTACTTGTTGCTCTAATCCACAAGCTGCAGGAGCTTTTCTATTCCGTAATCTAATTTGTTAAAAGGATTCACATTAGGTCCCAAGAATGTTTTTTTTTTGTTTGTTTTCTAGCCAGACTTTAAGATAATAGGTGGGTTATTCATGTATAGTGGGATGAAAGAGGTGTAGATGGCCAAGCCAATCCCAGAATAAAGGCTATAATTGCTGAATTCAAACAAAAGAATAACAATAAAAGAATAATGAAGATTACGTCTCATACCGGCAGAGGTGTGAAAGGTACATATTCCACAGCATGGATAATTTTAGAGATATCATCCTCAGATTTAAAATGAAGCATGACCACACTTGTGGCTACACTTTAGTTGTGGTTATAAGTTGTTATACTTCATTCACATAATATTTTTATACATTTAATATACATATTCTTAATTTTTTTTTGTTGTTGTTTATGTTTGACCTTATACATCTCAATATTAATAACAGTATGATTCTTGAACTGTAAGCTCTCAAGGGTTGGCTTTCTAAATATATGTTGGTTATGTGTCTATTCAGAATGACTTATGAGCAGCAATATTTTTGTATTGGGTGTCATGTATGCCCCACTTGCCAAAATTGGCACTTAATCTCAATTGTTAACATTTCTGAATTTTTTTTTAAATATGTGTCTTATAACAATATAGTTACTTTTCAGACTTCAAACAGATCCTCTAATATGTTGAAGTATATGTCAATTAAAGCAGTCCATACAGAACATATATAAATATTAAATGAAAAAAGAATCCTTTGTTAGTCCTACCTGAAACGAATCGTTGATTTCTGCATCAAGTCCTTCAAGATCATCCACAGCGGACTGAGTCTTTTTCAGAGTCAGGTCAGCAGTCAGTGTGCCCTCATTATAAGATCTGATGAACTTGAAGTCACTAGTGCGCGAGCCCGTGGTCAGGTACGCCTCATAATTGTAAGCGCTGCGGAGAGTTCCCGCGCCCTCCACATCTGCGTAATTTGGAGGGAGATACGCGCTGGGAATGGCTACAGCTCCATCAAACAACAGTCTGGGCTTTCTCCTGCGACAAAACCTCACGGCCAGGATGATGATGATGAAGGTCAGGAAGAAAGTGGAAACGGACACCAGCGCGATGATCAAATAAAACGTCAGTTTGGAGCTGATCTCGTCATGAGACATGTCTTTCAGTTCTGGAACTTCAGCCAAGTTATCTGATATGAGTAAACACAACGTGCACGTGGCTGAGAGAGAAGGCTGTCCGTTATCTCTCACGGACACAATAAGGTTCTGTTTCATGCTGTCAGATTCAGAAATGTCCCGCTGCGTCCTGATCTCCCCGCTGTGGACACCGATAGTGAAAAGTCCCGGATCAGTCGCTTTAATAATGTGATACGAGAGCCACGCGTTCTGTCCAGAATCCGCGTCCACGGCGATCACCTTGGAGACCAGGGAGCGCGCCTGGGCAGCTTTAGGAACCATCTCAGTCATGAAGGAGTTTCCTTCCGGAGAGGGGTATAATATCTGAGGGGAGTTGTCATTCTCATCCGATATGAAGACACTCACGGTCACGTTACTGCTCAGAGGAGGAGAACCGTTGTCTCTGGCTAACACGAGCACTTTGAAACTCTTCAGCTGTTCGTAATCAAACAATCTCACGGCATGAATGACCCCGGTGTCTCCGTTAATGGACAGAAAGGAGGACACCGGTGCGCCATTGACATCAGAGGACAACAGAGAATAAACTACAGTGCCATTCTGTCTCCAGTCCGGGTCTGTAGCTGATACTGAACAAATAGAGGAGCCCGGTTTGTTATTTTCTTGCACATGAGCTCTGTAATTCTGCTCCTCAAATACAGGTGGATTATCATTCACGTCAGCAACAGTCAAGTGAATATTCTTAGTGGAAGATAAAGGCGGAGAGCCCTCATCAGTAGCAGTGATTGTAATATTATAATCAGAGAGCAGCTCGCGGTCTAATTCACCTGTGGTCACCAGAGAATAGTAATTTTTGATTGAAGGAACGAGTTTAAATGGGAAGTTTTGCTGAATGGAGCAGCGCACCTGTCCGTTATTCTCAGAGTCTCTGTCCTGCACATTAATGATGCCAACCTCTGTACCGGGTAACGCGTTCTCAGGAACGGGACTGTTAAGAGAGCTAATTATTATTATAGGGCTGTTATCATTTACATCAATAACATCTATTATTACTGTACAATGACTCGCTAACCCTTGACCATCTTTAGCTTGGATCGGCAGTTCAATTGAAGTCTCCTCCTCATAATCCATAAGTCCCTTTAGTTTAATCTCTCCAGACACTGCATCAAGGACAAATAATTGCCGGGTAATTTTAGATAAATGACCAAACGCATACGTTACTTCTCCATTTTGTCCCTCGTCAGCATCAGTAGCGCTCACTGTCACCACTACAGTATCTACAGGAGAATTTTCAGGCAGACTGACTTTATAGACGGCCTGACTAAAGACTGGAGCATTATCATTAGCATCCAGCACAGTGACGTGTATGGCTACAGTCCCTGATCTCGGTGGAGTCCCACCGTCTACCGCAGTAAGAATTAAAGTCAAATCTTTCTGATGCTCACGATCCAACTCTTTATTAAGAACGAGCTCGCCATATTTTCTCCCATTTGAACGCGTTAATACACTAAGAAGAAAGTGTTCATTGTTTTGAAGTGTATATGACTGCACTGAATTCATACCAATGTCCGCATCATGGGGCTCATCTAATAAATATCGAGATCCTTTGACCGCTGATTCCTGTATTTCGAAATCAATAACACTCTCTGTGAACTGTGGTGCATTATCATTTATGTCTTCAATATTGAGAATGAAGCGATGCAGTTCTAGAGGACTTTCAAGAACAAGCTCCTTATTTATGATACATGAAGCTTTCTTTCCACAAAGACTCTCTCTGTCGATTCTCTCCGCTACGGTCAGTTCTCCAGTATTCAGATTAATGTCACAGTATCGTTTTCTGTTACCTTCAGTATCAATGCGAGCCTTACGAGATGACAGTCTGTCCACATCGAGCCCGAGATCCTTTGCTATATTTCCAATCACAGATCCGCGTTTCATCTCCTCCGGAAAAGAATAGCTCACGTCTCCATAAGCGGTGTGCGCCATCAGCACGAAGAACAAAAGGCCAAACATCTCGGCATAAACGATGAACCTCTGAAATGCTTTAGATATTAACCCGCAAGTATAGCAAAACAGCACTTAACGTGTAAAAGAAAACACAAATATAAAACTCAATGTAGAATAAGAGCCACAGTATTAGCAGCAATCGGGTCGCCGTCGATGATTTTCTGTAGAGGCGAGCTTGAAGCACAGTGTATGACATCAGAAGCAGGGTGGAGAGATGTGTACAGAAGACACACATTGTTTTGCAGGTGAACAGCGACACTATGAGTTAAAAGAAGAAACTGCACAACATTCATATTTCTGAAAGAATTAACTGTCGATTATAAATTATTTAGCAAAACATGAGCCGGCAGCAACATTCCCTGACGAGTGTAAGAGACACGACCACAATATTTGTAGAAGGCCTACTGGAAGAAGAAGTAGTAGTAGAAAAAGAAGAAGAAGAAGAAGAAGTGATAGAGAGTTACAAGCTACATAAGAGCAAGACACCAAACAAGAGTAATTGACATTGCAGCACCACGGACAGCAACACGAAAAGCCTGCCATTTCTAACTAGACTAAAAGAGTGTTTAAAAAGTTGCTGACATACGAAATTGTTTTTGTAAGCCAATATCACAAAGACAAAGATGAGAAAAACGTTAAACAGCAGCATGTTTCACAGATTCAATTACAAACTGCACAATCCACGTAGAGAGACACAGTTACGGATGTCACAGAAAAGTTTAAATGAGTTTAAAATACTAGCTTACAGAACGAGACATATCAGATTTATTTAATTAAAAAACAACACAAAATAAAACTACTTTAAGTTATTTGAATCTAAATCATTACCCAGAGACGACATATTGTATTTTAATTTACTGCCAAATAGGCTTCAAATGCTATTTTATGGCAGATAGAGGTAATAATGAGACAATTTGTAAACAGCTAAAAGGGTCAATCAATTATATACAATGTCAATGTCAGTTTTATAAAGGGTTCCTAGTTACTGACAAAAAGAATATAAAAAAGCATGTAAACGAAGACTGTGAAACTCAGACTTTAAAATGAACTTCAAAATCTTTAAGAGTCCGTTGTTAGTGAAAGCAGTCTATCAAAATACAAATAATCATGTAATCTGTAATCGCAGAACATATTCTTTTCAAAGAAAAACTTCGTTCGTCCTATTTGAGAAGGATGAATCGTGTCCTCATCAAGTCCCTCAAACAAACATTCTCTGAGGATGTGAAAACAGAACCAGCTCAATTTCTATAACATCTACTCGTAACAGACACGACAGTATACAGACCTACATAGAATAAGAGCAAAACCTCAACAGCAAGAGACACTGCCTGTTCAGCACCATGGACAGTAAACAAATATATGACATTCCTATTAAATCCTAACAATAATGATTAGAAAATAATTTAAACCTTTAATAAAATTATTTTAAATAACAGACAACAATAGGAATGCAAAACTGTAAATAAAATAATTAGAAAACATCAGCTTTCAGTCTTCAAATTGAAGCTCAAAAATGTTCGTCTACAAAAAGCACTTAAATAAGCCAAGCGATATTTTCAACAAGAGAGACTTTTGACACTGCCACTCTGTAAACACAATATATATATATATATATTTTTTTTTTATTTATTTATTTTTTTTATAAGAAAATCTTTGTTAGTCCTACCTGAAACGAATCGTTGATTTCCGCGTCAAGTCCTTCAAGATCATCCACAGCGGACTGAGTCTTTTTCAGAGTCAGGTCAGCAGTCAGTGTGCCCTCATTATAAGATCTGACGAACTTGAAGTCACTCGTGCGCGAGCCCGTGGTCAGGTACGCGTCATAATTGTAAGCGCTGCGGAGAGTTCCCGCGCCCTCCACATCTGCGTAATTTGGAGGGAGATACGCGCTGGGAATGGCTACAGCTCCATCAAACAACAGTCTGGGCTTTCTCCTGCGACAAAACCTCACGGCCAGGATGATGATGATGAAGGTCAGGAAGAAAGTGGAAACGGACACCAGCGCGATGATCAAATAAAACGTCAGTGAGCTACTCTCGTCACGAGACATGTCTTTCAGTTCTGGAACTTCAGCCAAGTTATCTGATATGAGTAAACACAACGTGCACGTGGCTGAGAGAGAGGGCTGTCCGTTATCTCTCACGGACACAATAAGGTTCTGTGTCATGCTGTCAGATTCAGAAATGTCCCGCTCTGTCCTGATCTCCCCGCTGTGGACACCGATAGTGAAAAGTCCCGGATCAGTCGCTTTAATAATGTGATACGAGAGCCACGCGTTCTGTCCAGAATCCGCGTCCACGGCGATCACCTTGGAGACCAGGGAGCGCGCCTGCGCAGCTTTGGGAACCATCTCGGTCATGAAGGAGTTTCCTTCCGGAGAGGGGTATAATATCTGAGGGGAGTTGTCATTCTCATCCGATATGAAGACACTCACGGTCATGTTACTGCTCAGAGGAGGAGAACCGTTGTCTCTGGCTAACACGAGCACTTTAAAACTCTTCAGCTGTTCGTAATCAAATGACCTCACGGCATGAATGACCCCGGTGTCTCCGTTTATGGATAGAAAGGAGGACACCGGTGCGCCATTGACATCAGAGGACAACAGAGAATAAACTACAGTGCCATTCTGTCTCCAGTCCGGGTCTGTAGCTGATACTGAACAAATAGAGGAGCCCGGTTTGTTATTTTCTTGCACATGAGCTCTGTAATTCTGCTCCTCAAATACAGGTGGATTATCATTCACGTCAGCAACAGTCAAGTGAATATTCTTAGTGGAAGATAAAGGCGGAGAGCCCTCATCAGTAGCAGTGATTGTAATATTATAATCAGAGAGCAGCTCGCGGTCTAATTCACCTGTGGTCACCAGAGAATAGTAATTTTTGATTGAAGGAACGAGTTTAAACGGGACGTTTTGCTGAATGGAGCAGCGCACCTGTCCGTTATTCTCAGAGTCTCTGTCCTTAACATTAATGATGCCAACCTCTGTACCGGGTAACGCATTCTCAGGAACGGGACTATTCAAAGACTTAATCACTATAATTGGAGAATTGTCATTAACATCTGTAATTTCTACGATTACTTTAGTGACCGAAGAAAGACCAAAGTCATCCTTTCCCTCAATAATCATTTCATACCTTAATGCTTCCTCAAAATCAATGGGGCCTTTAACCTTAATCTCCCCATTGTTTTGATCTAGAGCAAATAGTACGTTCGCAATTCTCGAAATTCGGCTGAACTCATAAGTCACTTGCCCATTTTGTCCCTCGTCAGCATCAGTAGCGCTCACTGTCACCACTACAGTATCTACAGGAGAATTTTCAGGCAGACTGACTTTATAGACGGCCTGACTAAAGACTGGAGCATTATCATTAGCATCCAGCACAGTGACGTGTATGGCTACAGTCCCTGATCTCGGTGGAGTCCCGCCGTCTACCGCAGTAAGAATTAAAGTCACCTCTTTCTGCTGCTCACGATCCAGCTCTTTGTCTAACACTAACTCAATATTTTTGCCACCATCCACCTTTGTACTTACAGATAAAATAAAATGTTTATTATTTTCAATCGAATAGCTTTGTACTCCATTATTTCCTATGTCAGCATCATGAGCCTCATTCACGCGGAACCGCGCACCTTTACTAGATATCTCACTTATCTCAAGCTTTATCGTGTCTTTAGGAAATGTTGGCGTGTTATCATTAATATCTTGTATTTGGATAGTGACACGGTGTATCTCCAATGGGTGTTCTAGAACTAATTCAAAATTAAGAGCACAGGAAAGCCCCTCATTACAAATCTCTTCTCTGTCGATTCTCTCCGCTACGGTCAGTTCTCCAGTATTCAGTTTAATGTCACAGTATCGTTTTATGTTACCTTCAGTATCAATGCGAGCCTTACGAGATGACAGTCTGTTCACATCGAGCCCGAGATCCTTTGCTATATTTCCAATCACAGATCCGCGTTTCATCTCCTCCGGGAAAGAATAGCTCACGTCTCCATAAGCGGTGTGCGCCATCAGCACGAAGAACAAAAGGCCAAACATCTCAGCAAAAACGCAGAACGTTTGAAATGCCTAATAAATTAAATCCAGGAACCTAAAAATATACATGTAAAAGGAAAACATAAATGTAAATCTAAATTACGAGTGTGGACAGAAGTACAATTTATGAGACAGTCTCCGTCGACGATTTTCTATAATGAGGCGAGCTTGAAGCCATGTGTATGACATCAGGAGCAGGGTGGAGAGATGTGTACTGAACACACACATGGTTTTACAGGTGAACAGCGACACTATGAGCTTAAAGAAGAAACTGCATGATATGTCTATCTTTTGACAGAATTAAGTGCTGGAATGTACACCTAACTTGAATATATACTTAATTATTTTGAGAAACAAGAACAAGCAGCGACATTTACTGAAGACTGGAAGAAACATATAAAACCACAACATTTAAGGTACTAAAGCAAAAACAGCGGTTTAGATTGCAACATTATTTAGTAGCTAATAACCCAAACACCAAGAATAAATTCCGATGCAGCACCACGGACAGCGACAGTTAAACCTGATCGATGCTATTTCCATTTGTACCTAAATGACATTTAAAAAAATTGCTGACATCGGAATTTATTTGCCTTTATAAAGACATATTTCACATAAAGGAGACATCGATGTGATAAACATAAAATCACATATAAAACAGCAACATTTTGTCAGATTCGATTAATATCCGCATCCATATAAAGGCAATCAAAGTAACAATTAGAAAAAAATGATAAAATGAGCTCGACAAAACCATTGGTCAAGAGACCGAGTCAGTTTCAGATTTATTTAAAATGTCACCAACAGATAAGCTAGCATAAACTCTTCAAATAAAATAAAAATGCTACTGATGAAAAAATATTGCAAAACTCAATAGTAAGATTAGTCGTGAAACATGGTAAATGAGATACTATTGATCATACATGAGCAAAAAAAAATAAAAAAAAAATAATAATAATAATAATAATAATAATAATAAGCTAGACTAATTTAACTAGCCTACATTTCAACCTCGTAAATGTTCATGCGGAGCCACGTGATCTTGCTTTTTTAAAGAGCCTGTTGTCAATGAAAGCAGTCAATTAAATTACATATAGGCCTACAGATTCAGTCTGTTTATCCAGTCCATAACTATTTATCAAAAGAAAGGATTCGTTAGTCCTACTTTAAAGAGTCACTCATGTCCGCATTATGTCCTTCAAGATCACAAGAACACAAATTTGAATAATTTATAAAGAATACACTTGTACAAGACATCGCAAATGGTTGATTCTAGTTCATGGTCAATATAATAGCACAAAAAATGAGGTGACCGCTCAACATCACCTGTTGTCTACAGCGAACTGTGATGTCAGTCCTTGAACAGAGTGGACAAAAACAATGTGTGCCAACGGTGGCACTGGTAAACAACAACATAGAGTTAAATGGGAAACTATAATAACGCCGGCAATAAATGGCAAAACTTGGATACAACACATGAAATGACTTCACAATATCAATGGCCCGGAACAACCAAATATTCTCGTAGAATTTAAAAGAGAACAAGCTCGAATTGCAAGAACATCTGTTCGTAAAAAAAAAAAAAAAAAAAAAACACGACAGTGTATATTGACATAGTATAGAGCAAAACCTCACCAGCATAAGACATTGTCTGTAGAGCACCACAGCAAATAGAAATATGAAAAATGCTTTAATATATATATATATATATATATATATATATATATATATATATATATATATATATATGTGTGTGTGTGTGTATATATATATATATATATATATATATATATATATATATATATACACATGTATGTCTAAAATCAAACATTGTACATGTTCAGAAGTTTTTTCGCTCATTTTGGCCCTGATTTACAAAATTACACAAAAAAACAACAACTTGATTTTGTAAATAAATTATTTTAGGAAAATACGAACATTTTAGAGGGTAATTTTTAAGTCTGAAAAGCTATGTCAAAGTCTACAAATATCACTTGAGTGAGCCACGTATTTTTTTTAATGGAGTCGTTTGCCAATGAAAGCAGAACACAGATAAATATAAAAACTTAAAAAAAAATGTAGTCCTACCTGAAACGAATCTTTGATTTCCGCATCAAGTCCTTCAAGATCATCCACAGCGGACTGAGTCTTTTTCAGAGTCAGGTCAGCAGTCAGTGTGCCCTCATTATAAGATCTGACGAACTTGAAGTCACTAGTGCGCGAGCCCGTGGTCAGGTACGCGTCATAATTGTAAGCGCTGCGGAGAGTTCCCGCGCCCTCCACCTCTGCGTAATTTGGAGGGAGATACGCGCTGGGAATGGCTACAGCCCCATCAAACAACAGTCTGGGCTTTCTCCTGCGACAAAACCTCACGGCCAGGATGATGATGATGAAGGTCAGGAAGAAAGTGGAAACGGACACCAGCGCGATGATCAAATAAAACGTCAGTTTGGAGCTGCTCTCGTCATGAGACATGTCTTTCAGTTCTGGAACTTCAGCCAAGTTATCTGATATGAGTAAATACAACGCGCACGTGGCTGAGAGAGAGGGCTGTCCGTTATCTCTCACGGACACAATAAGGTTCTGTTTCATGCTGTCAGATTCAGAAATGTCCCGCTGCGTCCTGATCTCCCCGCTGTGGACACCGATAGTGAAAAGTCCAGGATCAGTCGCTTTAATAATGTGATACGAGAGCCACGCGTTCTGTCCAGAATCCGCGTCCACGGCGATCACCTTGGAGACCAGGGAGCGCGCCTGGGCAGCTTTGGGAACCATCTCGGTCATGAAGGAGTTTCCTTCCGGAGAGGGGTATAATATCTGAGGGGAGTTGTCATTCTCATCCGATATGAAGACACTCACGGTCACGTTACTGCTCAGAGGAGGAGAACCGTTGTCTCTGGCTAACACGAGCACTTTGAAACTCTTCAGCTGTTCGTAATCAAACGACCTCACGGCATGAATGACCCCGGTGTCTCCGTTAATGGACAGAAAGGAGGACACCAGTGCGCCATTGACATCATAGGACAACAGAGAATAAACTACAGTGCCATTCTGTCTCCAGTCCGGGTCTGTAGCTGATACTGAACAAATAGAGGAGCCCGATTTGTTATTTTCTTGCACATGAGCTCTGTAATTCTGCTCCTCAAATACAGGTGGATTATCATTCACGTCAGCAACAGTCAAGTGAATATTCTTAGTGGAAGATAAAGGCGGAGAGCCCTCATCAGTAGCAGTGATTGTAATATTATAATCAGAGAGCAGCTCGCGGTCTAATTCACCTGTGGTCACCAGAGAATAGTAATTTTTTATTGAAGGAACGAGTTTAAATGGGACGTTTTGCTGAATAGAGCAGCGCACCTGTCCGTTATTCTCAGAGTCTCTGTCCTGCACATTAATGATGCCAACTTCTGTACCGGGTAACGCGTTCTCGGGAACGGGACTGTTAAGAGAGCTAATTATTATTGTAGGGCTGTTATCATTGACATCAAGAACATCTATTATTACTGTACAATGACTCGCTAACCCTTGACCATCTTTAGCTTGGATCGGCAGTTCAATTGAAGTCTCCTCCTCATAATCCATAAGTCCCTTTAGTTTAATCTCTCCAGACACTGCATCGAGGAAAAATAATTGCCGGGTAGTTTCGGATAAATGACCAAACGCATACGTTACTTCTCCATTTTGTCCCTCGTCCGCATCAGTAGCGCTCACTGTCACCACTACAGTATCTACAGGAGAATTTTCAGGCAGACTGACTTTATAGACGGCCTGACTAAAGACTGGAGCATTATCATTAGCATCCAGCACAGTGACGTGTATGGCTACAGTCCCTGATCTCGGTGGAGTCCCGCCGTCTACCGCAGTAAGAGTTAAAGTCACTTCTTTCTGATGCTCACGATCCAACTCTTTATTAAGAACGAGCTCGCAATATTTTCTCCCATTTGAACGCGTTAATACACTAAGAAGAAAGTGTTCATTGTTTTGAAGTGCATATGACTGCACTGAATTCATACCAATGTCCGCATCATGGGGCTCATCTAATAAATATCGAGATCCTTTGTCTGCTGATTCCCGTATTTCGAAATCAATAACACTCTCTGTGAACTGTGGTGGATTATCATTTATGTCTTCAATATTGAGAATGAAGCGATGCAGTTCTAGAGGACTTTCAAGAACAAGCTCCTTATTTATGATACATGAAGCTTTCTTTCCACAAAGACTCTCTCTGTCGATTCTCTCCGCTACGGTCAGTTCTCCAGTATTCAGATTAATGTCACAGTATCGTTTTCTGTTACCTTCAGTATCAATTCGAGCCTTACGAGATGACAGTCTGTTCACATCGAGCCCGAGATCCTTTGCTATATTTCCAATCACAGATCCGCGTTTCATCTCCTCCGGGAAAGAATAGCTCACGTCTCCATAAGCGGTGTGCGCCATCAGCACGAAGAACAAAAGGCCAAACATCTCGGCATAAACGATGAACCTCTGAAATGCTTCAGATATTAACCCGCAAGTATAGCAAAACAGCACTTAACGTGTAAAAGAAAACACAAATATAAAACTCAGTGTAGAATAAGAGCCACAGTATTAGCAGCAATCGGTCGCCGTCGATGATTTTATGTAAAGACGAGCTTGAAGCACAGTGTATGACATCAGAAGCAGGGTGGAGAGATGTGTACTGAAGACACACATTGTTTTGCAGGTGAACAGCGACACTATGAGTTAGAAGAAGAAACTGCACATCATTCATATTTCTGAAAGAATTAAGTGTCGATTATAGGTAAAAATATTTCGCAAAACATGAGCCGGCAGCAACATTCCCTGACGAGTGTAATAGACACGACCTCAATATTTGTAGAAGGCCTACTGGAAGAAGAAGAAGAAGAAGAAGAAGAAGAAGAAGAAGAAGAAGAAGAAGAAGAAGAAGAAGAATAAGAAGTGATAGAGTGTGAGCTACATAAGAGCAAGACACCAAACAAGAGTAATTGACATTGCAGCACCACGGACAGCAACATGAAAAGCCTGTCATTTCTAACCAGACTAAAATAGTGTTCAAAAAGTTGCTGACATACGAAATTATTTTTGTAAGTAAATATCACATAATGACAAAAATGAGAAAAACGCTAAACGTTAAACAGCAGCATGTTTTAACAGATTCAATTACAAACTGCACAATCCACGTAGAGAGACACAGCTACTGATGTCACAGAAAAGTTTAAATGAGTTTAAAAGATTAGCTTAAAGAACGAGACGTATACGATTTATTTCATTAAAAAAAAAAAAACTACTTTAAGTTATTTGAATCTAAATTATACCCAGATACGACATATTGTATTTTAATTTACTTTCAAACAGGCTTCAAATGCTATTTTATGGTAGATAGAGGTAATAATAATAAGACAATTTGTAAACAGCTAAAAGGGTCAATCAATTATATACAATGTCAATGTCAGTTCTATAAAGGGTTCCTAGCTACTGACAAAAATAATATAAAAAAGCATTTAAACGAGACTCGTGAAACTCAGACTTTAAAATGAACTTCAGAACCTTTAAGAGTCAGTTGTTAGTGAAAGCAGTCTATCAAAATACAAATAATTATGTAATCTGTAATCGCAGAACATATTCTTTTCAAAGAAAAACTTCGTTCGTCCTTGAAAAGGATAAATCATGTCCGCATTAGGTCCCTCAACCAAACATTCTCTTAGGATGTGAAAACAGAACCAGCTCAATTTCTATAACATCTACTCGTAACAGACACGACAGTATACAGACCTACATAGAATAAGAGCAAAACCTCAACAGCAAGAGACACTGCTTGTACAGCACCATGGACAGTAAACAAATATGTGACATTCCGACTAAATCCTAAAAATAATGATTAGAAAATAATTTACACCCTTAATAAAATTATTTTGAATAACAGAAAACAATAGGAATGCAAAACTGTAAATAAAATAATTAGAAAACATCAGTTTTCAGTATTCAAATTGACGCTCAAAAATGTTCGTCTACAAAAAGCACTTAAATAAGCCAAGCAATATTTTCAACAAGAGAGCCTTTTGACACTGCCACTCTGTAAACACTATGTATATATATATACACACACACACACACACACATATATATATATATATATATATATAATTATTTTATTTTTATTTTTTTATAAAAAAATCTTTGTTAGTCCTACCTGAAACGAATCGTTGATTTCCGCATCAAGTCCTTCAAGATCATCCACAGCGGACTGAGTCTTTTTCAGAGTCAGGTCAGCAGTCAGTGTGCCCTCATTATAAGATCTGACGAACTTGAAGTCACTAGTGCGCGAGCCCGTGGTCAGGTACGCGTCATAATTGTAAGCGCTGCGGAGAGTTCCCGCGCCCTCCACATCTGCGTAATTTGGAGGGAGATACGCGCTGGGAATGGCTACAGCTCCATCAAACAACAGTCTGGGCTTTCTCCTGCGACAAAACCTCACGGCCAGGATGATGATGATAAAGGTCAGGAAGAAAGTGGAAACGGACACCAGCGCGATGATCAAATAAAACGTCAGTTTGGAGCTGCTCTCGTCATGAGACATGTCTTTCAGTTCTGGAACTTCAGCCAAGTTATCTGATATGAGTAAATACAACGCGCACGTGGCCGAGAGAGAGGGCTGTCCGTTATCTCTCACGGACACGATAAGGTTCTGTTTCATGCTGTCAGATTCAGAAATGTCCCGCTGCGTCCTGATCTCCCCGCTGTGGACACCGATAGTGAAAAGTCCCGGATCAGTCGCTTTAATAATGTGATACGAGAGCCACGCGTTCTGTCCAGAATCCGCGTCCACGGCGATCACCTTGGAGACCAGGGAGCGCGCCTGCGCAGCTTTGGGAACCATCTCGGTCATGAAGGAGTTTCCTTCCGGAGAGGGGTATAATATCTGAGGGGAGTTGTCATTCTCATCCGATATGAAGACACTCACGGTCACGTTACTGCTCAGAGGAGGAGAACCGTTGTCTCTGGCTAACACGAGCACTTTGAAACTCTTCAGCTGTTCGTAATCAAACGACCTCACGGCATGAATGACCCCGGTGTCTCCGTTAATGGATAGAAAGGAGGACACCGGTGCGCCATTGACATCAGAGGACAACAGAGAATAAACTACAGTGCCATTCTGTCTCCAGTCCGGGTCTGTAGCTGATACTGAACAAATAGAGGAGCCCGGTTTGTTATTTTCTTGCACATGAGCTCTGTAATTCTGCTCCTCAAATACAGGTGGATTATCATTCACGTCAGCAACAGTCAAGTGAATATTCTTAGTGGAAGATAAAGGCGGAGAGCCCTCATCAGTAGCAGTGATTGTAATATTATAATCAGAGAGCAGCTCGCGGTCTAATTCACCTGTGGTCACCAGAGAATAGTATTTTTTGACTGAAGGTACGAGTTTAAATGGGACGTTTTGCTGAATGGAGCAGCGCACCTGTCCGTTATTCTCAGAGTCTCTGTCCTGCACATTAATGATGCCAACCTCTGTACCGGATAACGCGTTCTCAGGAACGGGACTATTCAAAGACTTAATCACTATAATTGGAGAATTGTCATTAACATCTGTAATTTCTACGATTACTTTAGTGTCCGAAGAAAGACCAAAGGCATCCTTTCCCTCAATAAGCATTTCATACCTTAATGCTTCCTCAAAATCAATGGGGCCTTTAACTTTAATCTCCCCATTGTTTTGATCTAGAGCAAATAGTACGTTCGCAATTCTCGAAATTCGGCTGAACTCATAAGTCACTTGCCCATTTTGTCCCTCGTCAGCATCTGTAGCGCTCACTGTCACTACTACAGTATCTACAGGAGAATTTTCAGGCAGACTGACTTTATAGACGGCCTGACTAAAGACTGGAGCATTATCATTAGCATCCAGCACAGTGACGTGTATGGCTACAGTCCCTGATCTCGGTGGAGTCCCGCCGTCTACCGCAGTAAGAATTAAAGTCACCTCTTTCTGATGCTCACGATCCAACTCTTTGTCTAACACTAACTCAATATTTTTGCCACCATCCACCTTTGTACTTACAGATAAAATAAAATGTTTATTATTTTCAATCGAATAGCTTTGTACTCCGTTCTTTCCTATGTCAGCATCATGCGCCTCATTCACGCGGAACCGCGCGCCTTTATCAGCATTCTCACTTATCTCAAGCTTTATCGTGTCTTTAGGAAATGTTGGCGTGTTATCATTAATATCTTGTATTTGGATAGTGACACGGTGTATCTCCAATGGGTGTTCTAGAACTAATTCAAAATTAAGAGCACAGGAAAGCCCCTCATTACAAATCTCCTCTCTGTCGATTCTCTCCGCTACGGTCAGTTCTCCAGTATTCAGATTAATGTCACAGTATCGTTTTATGTTACCTTCAGTATCAATGCGAGCCTTACGAGATGACAGTCTGTTCACATCGAGCCCGAGATCCTTTGCTATATTTCCAATCACAGATCCGCGTTTCATCTCCTCCGGGAAAGAATAGCTCACGTCTCCATAAGCGGTGTGCGCCATCAGCACGAAGAACAAAAGGCCAAACATCTCAGCAAAAACGCAGAACCTTTGAAATGCCTAATAAATTAAATCCAGGAACACAACAATATACATGTAAAAGGAAAACATAAATGTAAATCTAAATTACGAGTGTGGGCAGAAGTACAATGAGGCAGTCTCCGTCGACGATTTTCTATAATGAGGCGAGCTTGAAGCCCAGTGTGTGACATCAGGAGCAGGGTGGAGAGATGTGTACTGAACACACACATGGTTTTACAGGTGAACAGCGACACTATGAGCTAAAAGAAGAAACTGCATGATATGTCTGTCTTTTGAGAGAATTAAGTGCTGGAATGTACACCTAACTTGAATATATACTTAATTATTTTGAGAAACAAGAACAAGCAGCGACATTTACTGAAGAGTGGAAGAAACATATAAAACCACATAATTTAAGATACTAACGCAAAAACAGCGGTTTAGATTGCAAGTAACTATACTAGCTAATAACCCAAACACCAAGAATAAAGTCCGGTGCAGCACCACGGACAGCGACAGTTAAACCTGATCGATGCTATTTCCATTTCTACCTAAATGACATTTAAAAAAATTGCTGACATCGGAATTTATTTGCCTTTATAAAGACATATTTCACATAAAGGAGACATCGATGAGATAAACATAAAATCACATTTAAAACAGCAACATTTTGTCAGATTCGATTAATATCCGCATCCATATAAAGGCAAACAAAGCAACAATGAGAAAAAAATTATAAAATGAGTTCGACAAAACGATTGGTCAAGAGACCGAGTCAGTTTCAGATTTATTTAAAATGTCACCAACAGATAAGCTAGCATAAACTCTTCAAATAAAATAAAAATGCTACTGATGAAAAAATATTGCAAAACTCAATAGTAAGATTAGTCGTGAAACATGGTAAATGACTTACTATTGATCATACATGAGCAAAAAATAAATAAATGAATAAACTAGACTGATTTAACTAGCCTACATTTCAACCTCGTAAATGTTCATGCGGAGCCACGTGATCTTGCTTTTTTAAAGAGCCTGTTGTCAATGAAAGCAGTCAAATAATTACATATAGGCCTACACATTCAGTCTGTATATCCAGTCCATAACTATTTATCAAAAGAAAGTATTCGTTAGTCCTACTTTAAAGAGTCACTCATGTCCGCATTATGTCCTTCAAGATCATAAGAACACAAATTTGAACAATTTATAAAGAATACACTTGTACAAGACATCGCAAATGGTTGACTCTAGTTCATGGTCAATATAATAGCACAAAAATGAGGTAACCGCTCAACATCACCTGTTGTGTAAAGCGAACTGTGATGTCAGTCCTGAAAATGACACCATGAACAGAGTGGACAAAAACAATGTGTGCCAACGGTGGCACTGGTAAACAACAACATAGAGTTAAATTGGGAAACTGTCATAACCCTGGCAATAAATGGCAAAACTTGGATACAACACATGAAGTGACTTCACAGTATCAATGGCCCGGAACAACCAAATATTCTCGTAGAATTTAAAAGACACCAAGCTCGAATTGCAAGAACATCTGTTCGTAAAAAAAAAACAAAAAAAAACACGACTGTGTATATTGACATAGTATAGAGCAAGACCTCACTAGCAACAGACATTGTCTGTAGAGCACCACAGCAAATACAAATATGAAAAGTGCTTTAATATTTATATATATATATGTGTGTGTGTGTGTGTGTGTGTGTGTGTGTGTGTGTGTGTGTGTGTATATATATATATACACACATATATGCATACATGTATGTCTAAAATCAAACATTGTACATGTTCAGAAGCAGATTCGCTCATTTTGGCCCTGATTAACAAAATTACACAAAAAACAACTTGATTTTTTAAATAAATTATTTTAGGAAAATACGAACATTTTAGAGGGTAATTTTTAAGTCTGAAAAGCTACGTCAAAATCTACAAATATCACTGGAGTGAGCCACGTTTTTTTTTTTTTGTTATTGAGTCGTTTGCCAATGAAAACAGAACACAGATAAATATAAAAACTTTAAAGAAAACGTAGTCCTACCTGAAAGGAATCGTTGATTTCCGCATCGAGTCCTTCAAGATCATCCACAGCGGACTGAGTCTTTTTCAGAGTCAGGTCGGCAGTCAGTGTGCCCTCATTATAAGATCTGACGAACTTGAAGTCACTAGTGCGCGAGCCCGTGGTCAGGTACGCGTCATAATTGTAAGCGCTGCGGAGAGTTCCCGCGCCCTCCACATCTGCATAATTTGGAGGGAGATACGCGCTGGGAATGGCTACAGCTCCATCAAACAACAGTCTGGGCTTTCTCCTGCGACAAAACCTCACGGCCAGGATGATGATGATGAAGGTCAGGAAGAAAGTGGAAACGGACACCAGCGCGATGATCAAATAAAACGTCAGTTTGGAGCTGCTCTCGTCATGAGACATGTCTTTCAGTTCTGGAACTTCAGCCAAGTTATCTGATATGAGTAAATACAACGCGCACGTGGCTGAGAGAGAGGGCTGTCCGTTATCTCTCACGGACACAATAAGGTTCTGTTTCATGCTGTCAGATTCAGAAATGTCCCGCTGCGTCCTGATCTCCCCGCTGTGGACACCGATAGTGAAAAGTCCCGGATCAGTCGCTTTAATAATGTGATACGAGAGCCACGCGTTCTGTCCAGAATCCGCGTCCACTGCGATCACCTTGGAGACCAGGGAGCGCGCCTGCGCAGCTTTGGGAACCATCTCGGTCATGAAGGAGTTTCCTTCCGGAGAGGGGTATAATATCTGAGGGGAGTTGTCATTCTCATCCGATATGAAGACACTCACGGTCACGTTACTGCTCAGAGGAGGAGAACCGTTGTCTCTGGCTAACACGAGCACTTTGAAACTCTTCAGCTGTTCGTAATCAAACGACCTCACGGCATGAATGACCCCGGTGTCTCCGTTAATGGATAGAAAGGAGGACACCGGTGCGCCATTGACATCAGAGGACAACAGAGAATAAACTACAGTGCCATTCTGTCTCCAGTCCGGGTCTGTTGCTGATACTGAACAAATAGAGGAGCCCGGTTTGTTATTTTCTTGCACATGAGCTCTGTAATTCTGCTCCTCAAATACAGGTGGATTATCATTCACGTCAGCAACAGTCAAGTGAATATTCTTAGTGGAAGATAAAGGCGGAGAGCCCTCATCAGTAGCAGTGATTGTAATATTATAACCAGAGAGCAGCTCGCGGTCTAATTCACCTGTGGTCACCAGAGAATAGTAATTTTTGATTGAAGGAACGAGTTTAAATGGGACGTTTTGATGAATTGAGCAACGCACCTGTCCGTTATTCTCAGAGTCTCTGTCCTGCACATTAATGATGCCAACCTCTGTACCGGGTAACGCGTTCTCAGGAACGGGACTACGCAAAGATTTTAAACGTATCTCAGGAGCATTGTCATTAACATCTGTAAGTTGAATTACAACTTTAGCGTCACTGGATAAACCAAATCCATCTTTTCCTTCTACACGTAATTCATAAACAGCTTCGTCCTCGAAATCAAGTGCACCTGTAACTAGAATGTCACCTGTATGTGGATCTACCGAGAACAGCTTTCTAGCTCTTTCAGAGATACGACCAAATTCATAGGTCACTTCTCCATTTTGTCCCTCGTCAGCATCAGTTGCGCTCACTGTCACCACTACAGTATCTACAGGAGAATTTTCAGGCAGACTGACTTTATAGACGGCCTGACTAAAGACTGGAGCATTATCATTAGCATCCAGCACAGTGACGTGTATGGCTACAGTCCCTGATCTCGGTGGAGTCCCGCCGTCTACCGCAGTAAGAATTAAAGTCACCTCTTTCTGATGCTCACGATCCAACTCTTTCTCTAGCAGTAATTCCAAATTCTTTTCTCCGTCTACATTTGAATTTATAGCCAGTTGAAAGTTATCATTTTTTTGTAGGTTGTATTTCTGAACTGCATTCTGTCCTACATCAGCATCATGAGCCGAATTCAAGCGATAGCGAGTACCTCGGTCAGCAGACTCTCTAATTTCAAATGTGATCAAATCCTTTGAGAAAACAGGCGAATTGTCATTAATATCCTGAATTTGAACTGAAACACGGTGCAGCTCTAAGGGATCCTCGAGCATGAACTCAAATTTTAAAACACATGAAACCCTGTCGCCACAAACCTCCTCCCTGTCGATTCTCTCCGCTACGGTCAGTTCTCCAGTATTCAGATTAATGTCACAGTATCGTTTTCTGTTACCTTCAGTATCAATGCGAGCCTTACGAGATGACAGTCTGTTCACATCGAGCCCGTGATCCTTTGCTATATTTCCAATCACAGATCCGCGTTTCATCTCCTCTGGGAAAGAATAGCTCACGTCTCCATAAGCGGTGTGCGCCATCAGCACGAAGAACAAAAGGCCAAACATCTCAGCAAAAACGCAGAACGTTTGAAATGCCTAATAAATTAAATCCAGGAACACAACAATATACATTTAAAGGAAAATATAAATCTGAATCTAAATTACGAGTGTGGACAGAAGTACAATGTATGAGTCAGTCTCCGTCGACGATGTTCTATAAAGAGGCAAGCTTGAAGCCCAGTGTATTACATCAAAAGCAGGGTGGAGAGATGTGTACTGAAGTCTAATGGTTTTTCAGGTGAACAGCGACACTGTGAGTTAAAATAAACAAACTGCATGATATATATTTTTAATCTCTTGACAGAATTAAGTGCTGGAATGTACACTGAATTTGCCATATGCTTAATTATTTTGAGAAACAAAAACAAGCAGCGACATTAACTAAAGATTGAGAGATAAATACAACAACAACAACAACAACAACAACATTTAAGTTAATAATAATAATAAAAATTATTAATTAAAAACCAGGTATAGAAGGCTACATTATTTATGAGCAAAATCCCCAAACGTCAAGAATAAATGCGGATGCAGCACCATGCACGGAGAGCGACAGTAAAACCTATTCAACGCTATTCCCATTCCTAATTAAATTGTATTTAAAAACTGTTGATGTCGGAATTAAATTTCCCTTATAAGCCACATTTCACATGAAGGAGACATCGAGGAGAGAACGCAAAATTACATAAAACAGCAATATTTTGTCATAGATTCGATTACAAAAATCCGAGTCAATATAGGCCCAAAAAGAGATGTTAGAAAAAACGTTAAAATGCGCTTGACAAAACGATTAGTCAAAAGAACAAGTCAGTGTCAGATTTATTTCTTTAAATGTGACCAAAAAGGCTAACTGCAAGCTCAGTGAATAAAATAATAGCGACTAAAAGTTATGCAAAACTCAATAGTAACACGACTTCTGAAACATTACACAGTTAATCATAGCAAAATCTAAAAATAAATTAGACTAATTTATACATTTTTTAGATTTTAAAATGAACCTCACAAATGTTAAAGGTATTGTAGGTAGAAATCCCCAAAAATACTTTTTTCCAATTTTTTTCAAACTGTCTTTATATATCAATGCATAATTAAAATGTAAGTACTCTGGAAAATAAATTATAAAAATCGAGTGTCTGTAGTTCTCTCAGGACTGTAATAAACACAGCTCATTATTCCATTCGGGACGAAAGAAATGATTGGCTGGGGCGACTGTCACTCTCCCTCGCTACCATGGATACCACCTCTGCTGATACAGGAGGAGCCCAAATGCGCGCACCCGTTTGAAAAGGAACGGAAGCTAGTAATAACAAACAATTATGGCAGAGAAAGAACAGTCACAATTCTCAGTAACGTTACCTGCATATAGAGGCAGCGAAGTCAAACGAGTTAAAAAAAGGAAGACAGTATTTGAAAAGGCTATGAACAAAAAGTCTTTGGATAAATAAAGAAATCATCAGAGAGTCGGCGTGGCTTTCCAGCGTCGGCTACTACTGAGTGATCTCAAGGGGCTGAAAAGTGACTCCATGATGGCTTTATTTCTGCTGGACAGGTAATCTTGCTGTTTTCATTTTGATGGCATTTATTGTTTCATGAAGCATGTATCACTAGCACACCTAACTACCTAATATTAGCTACCTAACGTTACGTAGCATAACTAACGGTACTGGCTTAGCTATGACAGTGTAACTTTGGTGTCGACTAGTATAACGTTACTGTTAGTGAGCCAGGGTTGAGGAACTTGAGACGATAAATAAGCAATAGGCCTATCTGCAGTCGAAAGCTGTTTTATTTAATTTCGCCGAATCTAACTTTAGGTTAAAAAGTTTAGGGGATCTATTTTTATACCTAGCTTTACCCTCTGCCTAAACTGTGTTCCTATTTTCACCGTGAACTCTACCTACTCCGTTTTTTCACGTTTGGTTTGTTGTTATATGCTCTACATATGTTTACATATGTCTTTATGTTGTATCTGTATGTGCTATACAATATATGTTGTGTGTGTGTGTGTTATATTATCTTATTGGGTCTGCAATGCAGTTGTGAGAAGGTGTTTGAGTGTATGTAATTCAGTTTATCTGTAAACAATCTTATGTTATGAATCTTACAAATTCACCTTCATCACAGTGTAACTGATAGTAACGGCAAACGTGTATCAATGAAGCTATTTATAGCTTTGCCTTATATTGAGTTTGATTCCGTTACGAGCTAGTAAAATATTTTAAACTTTACAAGTATCGTTATGCGAGCTGAATAGTGAGTACTAACAGCCATGTTAATTGTTTATATTCATACTGATAAAGTTAGTTATTTTATTACTTGTGATTCTGACATGATGTCACTACATCTGGTAAAGCTGGTAAACACGTCCGACTCTTCCAGCTGAGCGAATGGCCGGGATCGCGCGTTCATTTGTTTTGGGGGCGTGGCTTTGGAAGGAGCCGAGTAGGGAGGGAGTGGGAGTTAATGGCATAATGAGCTGTGTTTATTGTAGTCCTAAGAGGACTACAGACACTCGATTTTTATAATTTCTTTTCCAGAGTACTTACATTTTAATTATGCATTGATATATAAAGACAGTTTAAACAAATTTTGACAAAAAGTATTTTTGTGGATTTCTACCTACAATACCTTTAATGTGTCTAAAAGCACTTGAATGAGGCGCGCGATCTTGCTATTTTAAAGAGTATGTTGTCAATGAAAGCAGTCAAATAAATTGCATATACACATTTACTCTGAAATCCAGTCACTACCTCAACCGTTTATCATAATCTGTTTGTCTACAGCGAACTGTGATGTCAGTCCTGAATAATGACACCATGAACAGTGTGGAGAGAAACAATGTGAATGCCAAAGGTGGCACTGGTAAAAAACAACATAGGGTTAAATTAGGAAACTAATTTAAGTTCAAGTTCATTTTTCAAGAGCATCTATTCTTTAAAACACGACTGTATTTAGACACAGTATAGAGCAACAAAAAAAAACTCATCAGCAACAGACACTGTCTATACAGAACCATGGACAGCAAATATAAATATGCCCTTTTTATCTAACTTACTATCCAACATTTATTTTATTTTTTGACACGACGGGAAGAAAAAAACAAAAAACAAAATAGCCTACAGAGAAACTATTCACACCGAATAGGATTACTTAATAACAATTGTTAACATTTCTGAAATCACTTTAAAACATTTTTTAAAACAATTTGGCCGTGATTTATACAATTATATATAAAAAATATACAAAAATAACTTGATTGTGTATTAAATAAATAATATGTGAAAACACTGACATAACTTTTCAGACTTCAAATGGACCCTCTAAAATGTTCAAATCTACAATATCACTTGAGTGAGCCACGTATTTTTTTTCTGGCCAATGAAAGCAGTCAATATAAAACACCATAAATATTAAATCTATTTAAAAAAAAAGTTAGTCCTACCTGAAAGGAGTCGTTCATTTCCGCATCAAGTCCTTCAAGATCATCCACAGCGGACTGAGTCTTTTTCAGAGTGAGGTCAGCAGTCAGTGTGCTCTCATTATAAGATCTGACGAACTTGAAGTCACTAGTGCGCGAGCCCGTGGTCAGGTACGCGTCATAATTGTAAGCGCTGCGGAGAGTTCCCGCGCCCTCCACCTCTGCGTAATTTGGAGGGAGATACGCGCTGGGAATGGCTACAGCTCCATCAAACAACAGTCTGGGCTTTCTCCTGCGACAAAACCTCACGGCCAGGATGATGATGATGAAGGTCAGGAAGAAAGTGGAAACGGACACCAGCGCGATGATCAAATAAAACGTCAGTTTGGAGCTACTCTCGTCATGAGACATGTCTTTCAGTTCTGGAACTTCAGCCAAGTTATCTGATATGAGTAAATACAACGCGCACGTGGCTGAGAGAGAGGGCTGTCCGTTATCTCTCACGGACACAATTAGGTTCTGTTTCATGCTGTCAGATTCAGAAATGTCCCGCTGCGTCCTGATCTCCCCGCTGTGGACACCGATAGTGAAAAGTCCCGGATCAGTCGCTTTAATAATGTGATACGAGAGCCACGCGTTCTGTCCAGAATCCGCGTCCACGGCGATCACCTTGGAGACCAGGGAGCGCGCCTGCGCAGCTTTGGGAACCATCTCGGTCATGAAGGAGTTTCCTTCCGGAGAGGGGTATAATATCTGAGGGGAGTTGTCATTCTCATCCGATATGAAGACACTCACGGTCACGTTACTGCTCAGAGGAGGAGAACCGTTGTCTCTGGCTAACACGAGCACTTTGAAACTCTTCAACTGTTCGTAATCAAACGATCTCACGGCATGAATGACCCCGGTGTCTCCGTTAATGGACAGAAAGGAGGACACCGGTGCGCCATTGACATCAGAGGACAACAGAGAATAAACTACAGTGCCATTCTGTCTCCAGTCCGGGTCTGTAGCTGATACTGAACAAATAGAGGAGCCCGGTTTGTTATTTTCTTGCACATGAGCTCTGTAATTCTGCTCCTCAAATACAGGTGGATTATCATTCACGTCAGCAACAGTCAAGTGAATATTCTTAGTGGAAGATAAAGGCGGAGAGCCCTCATCAGTAGCAGTGATTGTAATATTATAATCAGAGAGCAGCTCGCGGTCTAATTCACCTGTGGTCACCAGAGAATAGTAATTTTTGATTGAAGGAACGAGTTTAAATGGGACGTTTTCCTGAATGGAGCAGCGCACCTGTCCGTTATTCTCAGAGTCTCTGTCCTGCACATTAATGATGCCAACCTCTGTACCGGGTAACGCGTTCTCGGGAACGGGACTGTTAAGAGATTTAAGTGTTACTCTAGGGGCGTTATCATTGACATCAATAACATCTATTATTACTGTACCATGACTCGCTAACCCTTGTCCATCTTTGGCTTGAATTGGCAGCTCAATTAAATTCTCCTCCTCATAATCAATGAGTCCTGTTAGTTTAATCTCTCCAGACAACGAATTAAGAGAAAATATTTCCAGAAGGCTTTCGGATAAATGACCAAATTCATAGGCAACTTCTCCATTTTGTCCCTCGTCAGCATCAGTAGCGCTCACTGTCACCACTACAGTATCTACAGGAGAATTTTCAGGCAGACTGACTTTATAGACGGCCTGACTAAAGACTGGAGCATTATCATTAGCATCCAGCACAGTGACGTGTATGGCTACAGTCCCTGATCTCGGTGGAGTCCCGCCGTCTACCGCAGTAAGAATTAAAGTCACCTCTTTCTGCTGCTCACGATCCAACTCTTTATTAAGAACGAGCTCGCCATATTTTCTTCCATTTGAACGCGTTAATACACTAAGAAGAAAGTGTTCACTGTCTTGCATTACATATGTCTGCACTGAATTCAGACCAATATCCGCATCGTGGGCTTCATCTAATAAATAACGAGATCCTTTGTCCGCTGATTCCCGTATTTCGAATTTTATCACACTTTGTTTGAACTGTGGTGAATTATCATTTATGTCCTCGACATTGAGAATAAAGCGGTGTAGTTCTAATGGATTTTCCAGCACCATTTCCTGATTAATAACGCATAAAGCTTTCTTTCCACAAATCTCCTCTCTGTCGATTCTCTCCGCTACGGTCAGTTCTCCAGAATTCAGATTAATGTCACAGTATCGTTTTCTTTTACCTTCAGTATCAATACGAGCCTTTCGAGATGACAGTCTGTTCACATCGAGCCCGAGATCCTTTGCTATATTTCCAATCACAGATCCGCGTTTCATCTCCTCCTGGAAAGAATAGCTCACGTCTCCATAAGCGGTGTGCGCCATCAGCACGAAGAACAAAAGGCCAAACATCTCAGCAGCAACTATTGAAATGCTTAATAAACTGAGCAGAAATTACATCCAGATAAACAACACATATGTAAAATAAAACACAAAATGAAGAAATTTAGAAAAATAGACTGACTGCCTAATATACAGTCCTTCTGTCACTGTAGACGATTTTGTATAACGAGACGAGCTCGAAGCCCAGTGTATGACATTAGAAACAGGGTGGAGAAATGTGTACTGAACACACAAGTTGTTTTGCAGGTGAACAGCGACACTATGAGTTAAAGTAAGAAACTGCATGAAATTCTCACAGACAATTCTCACAGAATTAAGTGTTGTACACAGCGTGTGTTGTGGACTCATTCAGCAACTATATACTTTAATTTATTGTAATGCAAATGTTTAGCTAAGCAAAAGACAACAGCAACATACTCCGAAGAGGAGAGAAAAAAACACAAACCCAGATTGTATATTATTAAAAATAAATAAAAATAATAATAAAATAAAAAGCCATGGAGGGGTAGAGAGATACAAATTCGCAAGAGCAAAATAATCCAAACACCAAGAGTACATGCCAGTGCAGCACCACGGACAGCAACAGGGAAACATGCACTATGCGATTTCCAATCATAAAATGACGTTTAAAATACTTCGATCAACGGAAAATGGCTGAAACTGACATCCGAAAATAATTCCCTTTATAGCATTAAAAGATACAAAGAAAAACGTGAAAATACTTAAAAACTCAACACTTCCTCATAAATTCAACATGTCTTTGTAACAGTAAAAGATTACTAATAAACAACTTTTACCGCTTTGAACCCAAAATGGCAGCTAGTGCTATAAAATAAACAAGAAAAAAAATTGATTTGCGAATCATGCTACGTATTAAAATGGTTCATACTACACCAGGCAAAAATAAATAAATAAAAATAATGAAGATACTTTTCTGATTTTAAACTGACCCTCAAAAAATATTTGTCCAAAAAAAAAAAAAAAAAGATTTAAAGAGCCACGTGATCTGCCAACAACAGAAAACAATGCCAATGAAAGCAGTCAAGTGTGGAAAATACACTTTTTCACAATTTCAATCCACCAAATTATTTTTTAAAGAAATACTTAGTCCTACCTGAAATGTATCGCTCATTTCCGCATCAAGTCCTTCAAGATCATCCACAGCGGACTGAGTCTTTTTCAGAGTCAGGTCAGCAGTCAGTGTGCCCTCATTATAAGATCTGACGAACTTGAAGTCACTAGTGCGCGAGCCCGTGGTCAGGTACACGTCATAATTGTAAGCGCTGCGGAGAGTTCCCGCGCCCTCCACCTCTGCGTAATTTGGAGGGAGATACGCGCTGGGAATGGCTACAGCTCCATCAAACAACAGTCTGGGCTTTCTCCTGCGACAAAACCTCACGGCCAGGATGATGATGATGAAGGTCAGGAAGAAAGTGGAAACGGACACCAGCGCGATGATCAAATAAAACGTCAGTTTGGAGCTGCTCTCGTCATGAGACATGTCTTTCAGTTCTGGAACTTCAGCCAAGTTATCTGATATGAGTAAATACAGCGCGCACGTGGCTGAGAGAGAGGGCTGTCCGTTATCTCTCACGGACACAATAAGGTTCTGTTTCATGCTGTCAGATTCAGAAATGTCCCGCTGCGTCCTGATCTCCCCGCTGTGGACACCGATAGTGAAAAGTCCCGGATCAGTCGCTTTAATAATGTGATACGAGAGCCACGCGTTCTGTCCAGAATCCGCGTCCACGGCGATCACCTTGGAGACCAGGGAGCGCGCCTGCGCAGCTTTGGGAACCATCTCGGTCATGAAGGAGTTTCCTTCCGGAGAGGGGTATAATATCTGAGGGGAGTTGTCATTCTCATCCGATATGAAGACACTCACGGTCACGTTACTGCTCAGAGGAGGAGAACCGTTGTCTCTGGCTAACACGAGCACTTTGAAACTATTCAGCTGTTCGTAATCAAACGATCTCACGGCATGAATGACCCCGGTGTCTCCGTTAATGGATAGAAAGGAGGACACCGGTGCGCCATTGACATCAGAGGACAACAGAGAATAAACTACAGTGCCATTCTGTCTCCAGTCCGGGTCTGTAGCTGATACTGAACAAATAGAGGAACCCGGTTTGTTATTTTCTTGCACATGAGCTCTGTAATTCTGCTCTTCAAATACAGGTGGATTATCATTCACGTCAGCAACAGTCAAGTGAATATTCTTAGTGGAAGATAAAGGCGGAGAGCCCTCATCAGTAGCAGTGATTGTAATATTATAATCAGAGAGCAGCTCGCGGTCTAATTCACCTGTGGTCACCAGAGAATAGTAATTTTTGATTGAAGGAACGAGTTTAAATGGGACGTTTTGCTGAATGGAGCAGCGCACCTGTCCGTTATTCTCAGAGTCTCTGTCCTGAACATTAATGATGCCAACTTCTGTACCGGGTAACGCGTTCTCAGGAACGGGACTATTCAGAGATTTGATTATAAGACTGGGGGAATTGTCATTTATGTCAGTCATTTCTATCACCACTTTTGTGTCTGAGGAAAGACCATACCCATCCTTAGCCTCCACAATAATTTCATATCTTGATTCATCTTCAAAATCTATTGGCCCTTTCACGGAAATTTGTCCGCTCTGATGATCCAATGAAAAAGATTCTTTTGCATATTCGGATAAATGACCAAATTCATAAGTCACTTCTCCATTTTGTCCCTCGTCAGCATCAGTAGCGCTCACTGTCACCACTACAGTATCTACAGGAGAATTTTCAGGCAGACTGACTTTATAGACGGCCTGACTAAAGACTGGAGCATTATCATTAGCATCCAGCACAGTGACGTGTATGGCTACAGTCCCTGATCTCGGTGGAGTCCCGCCGTCTACCGCAGTAAGAATTAAAGTCAAATCTTTCTGCTGCTCACGATCCAACTCTTTATCCAACACTAACTCGACATAATTGCCTCCATCTGTTTTCGAATTCACTGCTAAAACAAAATTTAAATTTCTCTCTAAAATGTATTTTTGCACTGAATTGTGTCCAACATCCGCATCACGAGCCTCAATGACACGAAAACGAGCACCTTTATCTGCACTTTCACTTATTTCTAGCTTGATTACATCTTTGGGAAATATTGGCGTATTATCATTAATGTCTTGGATTTTTAGGACAACGCGATGCAATTCCAAAGGATTTTCTAATACAAATTCGAAATTAAGCACACAAGAAAGCCTCTCCTTACAAAGCCCCTCTCTATCTATCCGATCAGCCACTATCAATTCTCCCGTTGTCAGATTTATGTCGCAGAATCGTTTTCTGTTACCTTCAGTATCAATGCGAGCCTTACGTGATGACAGTCTGTTCACATCGAGCCCGAGATCCTTTGCTATTTTTCCAATCACAGATCCGTGTTTCATCTCCTCCGGGAAAGAATAGCTCACGTCTCCATAAGCGGTGTGCGCCATCAGCACGAAGAACAAAAGGCCAAACATCTCAGCAGAAACCTTTGCAATGCTTGGGAAATTCAGTAGAAAGTAATTCCAGTAATGCAACAGTTAAAATGTAAAAGTGAACACGTGAAACTAAATAATAAAAAATGCAGTCACATTCGACGATTTTCTAGAACGAGACGATCTCACAGCCCAGTGTATGACATCATCAGAAGCAGAGTGGAGAGATGTGTGCTGAATACACACATTGTTTTGTAGGTGAACAGCGACACTATGAGTTAAAGGCAAAAACTGCATAAAAATCATATCTTTCACAGGATTAAGCGTCATAACGTAGCCTACATACACTGGTTTTGAAAAAATAAGTTATATAAGTATATCTTAAATCTGTTCAGAGGCAGCAGCAACATTCTCTGAAGAATGTGAGATCGAAATTACAGGCCTGCAGTATATGTGCATGTATATATATATATATATATATATATATATATATATATATATATATATATATATATAACAGAAGGCTATGAACTACATTGTGTATGGGGGGCACCAGTGCAGTGCAACAGTTAAGCACCATGGACAGCAACAGGAAAACCTGTAATATGCCATTTCCAATTCGGCTAAAATAGTAAAATAGTTAAATTGCTGACATCGGAATAAAATTTTCTTTATAAGCCAGTTTCATATAGGATAATAACTAAAAGACAAAAAATAAACTAAGACTTCTTAAAAACCGCAACATCACTTAGTATGATTCATAAGTTGTTTTCATAATGGGGACCAAAACATGTCCCAACAAGGACACTGATTTCGAATATTACCATCTTTGTGGGAACATTATGTCCCCATAAGGGTTTGCCTGAACCACACACATACACACACACACACACACACACACACACACACACACACACACACACACACACACACACACACACACACACACACACACACACACACACACACACACAGTAAAATCCAACAAACACACTACCTCTACTACAGCATGAACAGCAAATTGAAAAATTGCCTTTCTATTAAACTTCATATCCGAGCGAGTGTACTGGCGCTTGTAAAACAATACTTACATAAAAATGTAAAGCCATTTATAAAAATAAAAATAAAAACACAACAGAGACAGCATGTGACACACGCTAAAACAAAGTAAATTAATATATATATATTAAAGACCCGCATTGCGTTGAATCACATTCTAACGTTTATCATGGGCCAGATTAAATAAGATATATTGATCATTAATATTTCTGAAACCCCTTTTAAATCCAAATATGTATTGTATTATATCCATGGACAATGTGCCTCCACTAGAATTTACTACAATCCGAAGTGAATTAGCTTGCTTGTGCAAACCTATCAAATTTCGTTTCCAGGTCGTGGGCCGGTAATGTACTGTAAAAACTTGCACAAACCGACAATAAATGTAGCTACTTTTCAGACGTGAAATTGACCGTGAAATGTCGCACCTGCAAAATACCACCTGAATGAGTCAAGTGAAACTTAGCAGAGAACAGAGCCTGTTGCCAATGGAACTTTCGCTTTACAAGTAAATACAAATTTAATGTAAACATACTATTATTTAATTAAAAAGACGTGGTTAGTCTTGAAACGAACAGCTCATTGCCCACATTAAACCCTTGTACACGGGAAAAATAACATGACATAAGGAAAACTACCAACAAAATGAATTCAGCATTAATAGCTCATCGATAAGATGATCAAAAAACTTTGACGTTGTAACTACTAAAAAAATCAACACACAAATTTAATCACTTCTAATAAAAACATATTATGGGGGGGGGGTCTGAATGAGTCAGATAGTTTTGGTCTTTAAAGGGACTATTGGCATTGAAAGTAGTCAACTTTGAACACAAATACACATTTAATATGGAAGTCCAGACCATTATAAATATATACTTTGTTAGTACCTGAAACGAATCGTTGATTTCCGCTTCAAGTCCTTCAAGATCATCCACAGCGGACTGAGTCTTTTTCAGAGTCAGGTCAGCAGTCAGTGTGCCCTCATTATAAGATCTGACGAACTTGAAGTCACTAGTGCGCGAGCCCGTGGTCAGGTACGCGTCATAATTGTAAGCGCTGCGGAGAGTTCCCGCGCCCTCCACATCTGCGTAATTTGGAGGGAGATACGCGCTGGGAATGGCTACAGCTCCATCAAACAACAGTCTGGGCTTTCTCCTGCGACAAAACCTCACGGCCAGGATGATGATGATGATGAAGGTCAGGAAGAAAGTGGAAACGGACACCAGCGCGATGATCAAATAAAACGTCAGTTTGGAGCTGCTCTCGTCATGAGACATGTCTTTCAGTTCTGGAACTTCAGCCAAGTTATCTGATATGAATAAATACAACGCGCACGTGGCTGAGAGAGAGGGCTGTCCGTTATCTCTCACGGACACAATAAGGTTCTGTTTCATGCTGTCAGATTCAGAAATGTCCCGCTGCGTCCTGATCTCCCCGCTGTGGACACCGATAGTGAAAAGTCCCGGATCAGTCGCTTTAATAATGTGATACGAGAGCCACGCGTTCTGTCCAGAATCTGCGTCCACGGCGATCACCTTGGAGACCAGGGAGCGCGCCTGGGCAGCTTTGGGGACCATCTCGGTCATGAAGGAGTTTCCTTCCGGAGAGGGGTATAATATCTGAGGGGAGTTGTCATTCTCATCCGATATGAAGACACTCACGGTCACGTTACTGCTCAGAGGAGGAGAACCGTTGTCTCTGGCTAACACGAGCACTTTAAAACTCTTCAGCTGTTCGTAATCAAACGATCTCACGGCATGAATGACCCCGGTGTCTCCGTTAATGGATAGAAAGGAGGACACCGGTGCGCCATTGACATCAGAGGACAACAGAGAATAAACTACAGTGCCATTCTGTCTCCAGTCCGGGTCTGTAGCTGATACTGAACAAATAGAGGAGCCCGGTTTGTTATTTTCTTGCACATGAGCTCTGTAATTCTGCTCCTCAAATACAGGGGGATTATCATTCACGTCAGCAACAGTCAAGTGAATATCCTTAGTGGAAGATAAAGGCGGAGAGCCCTCATCAGTTGCAGTGATTGTAATATTATATTCAGAGAGCAGCTCGCGGTCTAGTTCACCTGTGGTCACCAGAGAATAGTAATTTTTGATTGAAGGAACGAGTTTAAATGGGACGTTTTGCTGAATGGAGCAGCGCACGTGTCCGTTATTCTCAGAGTCTCTGTCCTGCACATTAATGATGCCAACCTCTGTACCGGGTAACGCGTTCTCAGGAATGGGGATTTTAAGAGATTTAATCATAATAATAGGGACATTATCGTTGGTATCAACAACATCAATTAATACAGTAGAATAACTGACTAACCCTTGACCATCTTTACCTTGAATTGTAAGTTCAATTGAGCTTTCCTCCTCATAATCAATGAGCCCCGTTATTTTAATCTCCCCAGACAATGGATCCAGCGAAAATGTTTGCAGGTGGTTTTCAGTCAAAAGACCAAATTCATAGGTCACCTCTCCATTATGTCCCTCGTCAGCATCAGTAGCGCTCACTGTCACCACTACAGTATCTACAGGAGCATTTTCAGGCAGACTGACTTTATAGACGGCCTGACTAAAGACTGGAGCATTATCATTAGCATCCAGCACAGTGACGTGTATGGCTACAGTCCCTGATCTCGGTGGAGTCCCGCCGTCTACCGCAGTAAGAATTAAAGTCACCTCTTTCTGCTGCTCACGGTCCAGCTCTTTATTAAGAACGAGCTCGCCGTATTTTCTCCCATTTGCTCTAGTAACTACATTAAGGAGAAAATGTTCATTATTTTGAAGCGTATATGACTGCACTGAATTTATTCCAATATCAGAATCACGAGCCTCTTCTAATAAATAACGAGATCCTTTGTCTGCAGATTCCCTAATTTCGAAATTGATTAGAGTTTGTTTGAATTGTGGTGAATTATCGTTTATGTCCTGAATATTGAGAATAAATCGATGCAGCTCCAAAGGATTTTCTAACACCAGCTCCTGTTTCAAAACGCATGAAGCTTTCTTTCCACAAAGACTCTCTCTGTCGATTCTCTCCGCTACGGTCAGTTCTCCGGTATTCAGATTAATGTCACAGTATCGTTTTCTGTTACCTTCAGTATCAATTCGTGCATTACTAGATGACAGTCTGCTCACATCGAGCCCGAGATCCTTTGCTATATTTCCAATCACAGAACCGCGTTTCATCTCCTCCGGGAAAGAGTAGCTCACGTCTCCATAAGCTGTGTGCGCCATCAGCACGAAGAACAAAAGGCCAAACATCTCAGCCGACACGATTAACCTTTGGAATGCTTCAGATACTAAGCGGAAAATTAAATCCAGCAAATACAATTACCAAGTAAAAGAAAACAAATGTAAATCTCAATGTGGAATAATAGCCAGAAGGACAGTATTAGCAGCAGTCAGTCTCCGTCGATGATTTTCTGTAAAGCGACGAGCTTGAGATATTGTATATGACATCAGAATAAGGGTGGAGAGATGTGTACTGGAGACACACTTTGTTTTGCAGGTGAACAGCGACACTATGAGTTAAAAGAAGAAACTGCATAACATATCCCTAATGGAGTTAAGTGTCTGTTATATAGTTCAAATTATTTTGCAAAAACAAAAAGACGCCAGCAACAGTCCCTGACGAGTGGGACATAAACACAACCACAATATTTAATCCTATTAAAAATATATGGTGAGTTAGAGAGCGATGTAAGAGCAAAACACCAAATACCAAGATTAATTGACAGTGCAGGACCATGGAAAGCAAATGGAAACCCTCCCTTATGCCATTTCTAACCAAAGGTGTTTAAAAAGTTACAAACATACAAAGTTGCTTTTTTAAGCCAAATTCATATGATAAAGTAAACGATTAAAAAAAACAATAAATAGGCAGCATTTTGTCAGACAAAATAATAATAAACTGCAGAATTAATGTATATAGATATATTGATGTCACACAAAAAGTTAAAAAGAGGTTAAAAGAAAGATTAGCTAAAAAACGACATCAGATTTCTTTAAAAAAATCCAACAACTTTAAACTCTATAAATCTAAAATGTTAGCTTAGCCGACATGTTGTATTTCAGATTATTGCCATAGGCTCTAAAACCTATTTCATGGCAGATAAAGGTATAATCAGACAATTTGTAAAACGCTAAAAGGGTAAATCAATTCCATGCAATTTCAATTCTATAAAGGGTTCCTTACTGACAAAAATAATGACAAATACCTGTGACGGGATTCATGACTTAAAATTGGTCATTATAAGCAAACAAATCTAAATCTAAATGATAAAAATAACAATGAAGATACTTCTCAGGCTTTAAAAGACCTGGCACAAACATCTACTCATAAAAAACACAACTGTATACAGACCTACATATAAGAGCAAAACCTCACCAGCAACAGACACTGCAGAAATATTTATATTCCATTCCTACTAAATCATAAAAACAATGAAATAAAAAAAATAATTTAAACCCTTAATACATTTATTTTACATAACGGACAACAATAGGAATGCAGAACCATAAATAAACAGTATAAACAACATTATTAATGATCAACATCGTGTGGGATCACAGTACATGCCCTTATCCTGGGCCACATAATGATCATTACCGTTTCTGAAACCCCATTTCATCAAAATACAGTAAAAAACTGATGGTAGGCTATTCCAGGGGTGTCAAACTCCTTCACTGGATCACTGTAAAAAGTGTAAACCTGCAATTGTTAGGTTAAAGAGCTATTACCTGTGCTTACTCTTAATTTTTGTTTTGTTGGTCTAGCCTTTCATATTTAGGTTGCTTCAGTATTGTTAAATAACATTTTTATTTGAATAAAATCAATTTAAATGTTACCACATGAAGCACATTTTTAGTTTACCTTTTTTTTCAGTGTGGGCCGCAGCCAGCAGAGTTTAGCTTCAAATTGATCCAGCTAATCATGTTCTTCAGGCATATATGAAAACTACAGGTATGTGTGTTGAAGCAGGGTTGAAACTAAATTCTGCAGTATAGGCCCTCCAGGAACTGATTTTGACACCCCTGGGCGAATAAAAAATGCGCCTTCACAAGATAAGCAACGAACAGATTCAGCCGCAATTTGCACAGTTTGGCCATTATTCACCAAGATCCCAAACAAAAGTCGAAAACTTGCTTATGCGATCTGTCAAAATTGCGTGCACACACGATGTGGGCCTATTGTGGGTGATGTATATTACAGAACCAGGTGCAAAAAAAAAAAAACATTTTTTATTTAAAAAGTGTTATTGTTGTTTTCAGAGTTCAAATTGCAACACGATATAGTGCTTATCTATAGCACTCATTTGATTTGTCGTGCTATTTATATGCAGAAATTAATTTATGCGTGCATATGATACGCACTGTTAACCCCTTGGGTAGGATTAGTGGTGTGGGATACGTGCGTATTGCACGCCACAAAGTGCGTATAATAAACTTAAAACGTAATTTCTGCGTATACATTGCACGAGTCTACACGCACTTTTATGAGTTATGAGATCGGGCTCCAAAATTGACACTCAAAAATGTTCTTGTCTACAAAAGGCACTTGAATAAGTCAAGCAATATTTTCAACAAGAGAGCCTTTTGAAACTGACACTCTGCAAACCAAATATATATATATATATATATATATATATATATATATATATATATATATATATATATATATATATATAGTCACACAACATATATATTATTATTTTTTTTTTAATAAGAAAGACTTCGCCAATCCTACCTGAAACGAATCGTTCATTTCCGCTTCAAGTCCTTCAAGATCATCCACAGCGGACTGAGTCTTTTTCAGAGTCAGGTCAGCAGTCAGTGTGCCCTCATTAGATCTGACGAACTTGAAGTCACTAGTGCGCGAGCCCGTGGTCAGGTACGCGTCATAATTGTAAGCGCTGCGGAGAGTTCCCGCGCCCTCCACATCTGCGTAATTTGGAGGGAGATACGCGCTGGGAATGGCTACAGCTCCATCAAACAACAGTCTGGGCTTTCTCCTGCGACAAAACCTCACGGCCAGGATGATGATGATGAAGGTCAGGAAGAAAGTGGAAACGGACACCAGCGCGATGATCAAATAAAACGTCAGTTTGGAGCTGCTCTCGTCATGAGACATGTCTTTCAGTTCTGGAACTTCAGCCAAGTTATCTGATATGAGTAAATACAACGCGCACGTGGCTGAGAGAGAGGGCTGTCCGTTATCTCTCACGGACACAATAAGGTTCTGTTTCATGCTGTCAGATTCAGAAATGTCCCGTTGCGTCCTGATCTCCCCGCTGTGGACACCGATAGTGAAAAGTCCCGGATCAGTCGCTTTAATAATGTGATACGAGAGCCACGCGTTCTGTCCAGAATCCGCGTCCACGGCGATCACCTTGGAGACCAGGGAGCGCGCCTGCGCAGCTTTGGGGACCATCTCGGTCATGAAGGAGTTTCCTTCCGGAGAGGGGTATAATATCTGAGGGGAGTTGTCATTCTCATCCGATATGAAGACACTCACGGTCACGTTACTGCTCAGAGGAGGAGAACCGTTGTCTCTGGCTAACACGAGCACTTTGAAACTCTTTATCTGTTCGTAATCAAACGACCTCACGGCATGAATGACCCCGGTGTCTCCGTTAATGGATAGAAAGGAGGACACCGGTGCGCCATTGAGATCAGAGGACAACAGAGAATAAACTACAGTGCCATTCTGTCTCCAGTCCGGGTCTGTAGCTGATACTGAACAAATAGAGGAGCCCGGTTTGTTATTTTCTTGCACATGAGCTCTGTAATTCTGCTCCTCAAATACAGGTGGATTATCATTCACGTCAGCAACAGTCAAGTGAATATTCTTAGTGGAAGATAAAGGCGGAGAGCCCTCATCAGTAGCAGTGATTGTAATATTATAATCAGAGACCAGCTCGCGGTCTAATTCACCTGTGGTCACCAGAGAATAGTAATTTTTGATTGAAGGAACGAGTTTAAATGGGACGTTTTGCTGAATGGAGCAGCGCACCTGTCCGTTATTCTCAGAGTCTCTGTCCTGAACATTAATGATACCAACCTCTGTACCGGGTAACACGTTCTCAGGAACGGGGCTGTTAAGAGAATTTAGTGCGATTACAGGAGAGTTATCATTGACATCAATAACATCTATTAATACAGTACAATGACTAGCTAACCCTTGTCCATCTTTGGCTTGAATTGGCAGCTCAATTAAATTATCCTCCTCATAATCAATGAGTCCTGTTAGTTTAATCTCTCCAGACAACGAATTGACAGAAAATATTTCCAGAAGGCGTTCGGATAAATGACCAAATTCATAAGTCACTTGCCCATTTTGTCCCTCGTCAGCATCAGTAGCGCTCACGGTCACCACTACAGTATCTACAGGAGAATTTTCAGGCAGACTGACTTTATAGACGGCCTGACTAAAGACTGGAGCATTATCATTAGCATCCAGCACAGTGACGTGTATGACTACAGTCCCTGATCTCGGTGGAGTCCCGCCGTCTACCGCAGTAAGAATTAAAGTCACCTCTTTCTGATGCTCACGATCCAACTCTTTATTAAGAACGAGCTCGCCATATTTTCTTCCATTTGCTCGCGTTAATACACTAAGAAGAAAGTGTTCATTGTCCTGCAACACATAAGTCTGCACTGAATTCATTCCAATATCAGCATCCTGTGCCTCATCTAATAAATACCGAGATCCTTTGACCGCTGATTCCTGTATTTCGAATCTTATTATACCTTGTTTAAACTGTGGTGAATTATCATTAATGTCCTCGATATTGAGAATAAAGCGGTGTAGTTCTAATGGATTTTCCAGTACGAGTTCCATTTTAATAACGCATGAAGCTTTCTTTCCACAAATCTCCTCTCTGTCGATTCTCTCCGCTACGGTCAGCTCTCCAGTATTCAGATTAATGTCACAGTATCGTTTTCTTTTACCTTCAGTATCAATACGAGCCTTACGAGATGACAGTCTGTCCACATCGAGCCCGAGATCCTTTGCTATATTTCCAATCACAGATCCGCGTTTCATCTCCTCCGGGAAAGAATAGCTCACGTCTCCATAAGCGGTGTGCGCCATCAGCACGAAGAACAAAAGACCAAACATCTCAGCAGCAACTATTGAAATGCTTAATAAACTGAGCAGAAATTATATCCAGATAAACAACAAATATGTCAAATAAAACAAAATGAAGAAATTTAGAAAAATAGACCGACTGCCTAGTATACAGTCCTTCTGTCACTGTAGACGATTTTGTATAACGAGACGAGCTCGTAGCCCAGTGTATGACATCAGAAACAGGGTGGAGAGATGTGTATTGAACACATAAGTTGTTTTGCTGGTGAACAGCGACACTGTGAGTTAAAGTAAGAAACTGCATGACATCCATTTTTCTCACAGAATTAAGTGTTGTAGTACACAATGGGTTTTGTGGACTTATTCAGCAGCTATATACTTATTTTATTGTAATGTAATTGTTTAGCTAAGCAAAAGAAAATTATCTGAAATGGAGAGATAAAAAACAAACCCACATTGTATATTATTAAAAATAAATAAAAATAATATTGAAATAAAAAGCAATGGAAGGGTAGAGAGTTACAAATACGCAAGAGCAAAATATCCAAACACCAAGAGTGCATGCCAGTGCAGCACCACGGACAGCAACAGGGAAACATGCACTATGCGATTTCCAATCAGATTAAAATGACGTTTAGAATACTTCGCTCAAGGGAAAATGACTGAAACTGACATCCGAAATTAATTCCCTTTATAGCTACATTAAAAGATACAAAAGAAAAACATAAAAATACTTAAAAACTCAACACTTCCTCATAAATTCAACATGTCTTTGTAACAGTAAAAGATTACTAATAAACAACCTTTACCGCTTTGAACCCAAAAATGGCAGCAAGTGCCAAAAAATTAAAAAGAAAAACAAAAACACATCGATTTACGAATCATGCCACGTATTTAAATGGTTCATACTAGACCAGGAAAACACAACAAAACAAAAAAAATCCCATAATGCAGCTGCTTTTCTGATTTTAAACTGACCCTACAAAATATGTCCACAAAAAATAAAAATAAAAAGATTGAAAGAGCCACGTGATCTGTCAACAACAGAAAACAATGCCAATGAAAGCAGTCAAGTGAGGAAAATACACTTTTTCACAATTTCAATCCACCAAATTATTTTAAAGAAAGACTTAGTCCTACCTGAAATGTGTCGTTCATTTCTGCATCAAGTCCTTCAAGATCATCCACAGCGGACTGAGTCTTTTTCAGAGTCAGGTCAGCAGTCAGTGTGCCCTCATTATAAGATCTGACGAACTTGAAGTCACTAGTGCGCGAGCCCGTGGTCAGGTACGCGTCATAATTGTAAGCGCTGCGGAGAGTTCCCGCGCCCTCCACCTCTGCGTAATTTGGAGGGAGATACGCGCTGGGAATGGCTACAGCTCCATCAAACAACAGTCTGGGCTTTCTCCTGCGACAAAACCTCACGGCCAGGATGATGATGATGAAGGTCAGGAAGAAAGTGGAAACGGACACCAGCGCGATGATCAAATAAAACGTCAGTTTGGAGCTGCTCTCGTCATGAGACATGTCTTTCAGTTCTGGAACTTCAGCCAAGTTATCTGATATGAGTAAATACAACGCGCACGTGGCTGAGAGAGAGGGCTGTCCGTTATCTCTCACGGACACAATAAGGTTCTGTTTCATGCTGTCAGATTCAGAAATGTCCCGCTGCGTCTTGATCTCCCCGCTGTGGACACCGATAGTGAAAAGTCCCGGATCAGTCGCTTTAATAATGTGATACGAGAGCCACGCGTTCTGTCCAGAATCCGCGTCCACGGATATCACCTTGGAGACCAGGGAGCGCGCCTGGGCAGCTTTGGGAACCATCTCGGTCATCAAGGAGTTTCCTTCTGGAGAGGGGTATAATATCTGAGGGGAGTTGTCATTCTCATCCGATATGAAGACACTCACGGTCACGTTACTGCTCAGAGGAGGAGAACCGTTGTCTCTGGCTAACACGAGCACTTTGAAATTCTTCAGCTGTTCGTGATCAAACGACCTCACGGCATGAATGACCCCGGTGTCTCCGTTAATGGATAGAAAGGAGGACACCGGTGCGCCATTGACATCAGAGGACAACAGAGAATAAACTACAGTGCCATTCTGTCTCCAGTCCGGGTCTGTAGCTGATACTGAACAAATAGAGGAGCCCGGTTTGTTATTTTCTTGCACATGAGCTCTGTAATTCTGCTCCTCAAATACAGGTGGATTATCATTCACGTCAGCAACAGTCAAGTGAATATTCTTAGTGGAAGATAAAGGCAGAGAGCCCTCATCAGTAGCAGTGATTGTAATATTATAATCAGAGACCAGCTCGCGGTCTAATTCACCTGTGGTCACCAGAGAATAGTAATTTTTGATTGAAGGAACGAGTTTAAATGGGACGTTTTGCTGAATGGAGCAGCGCACCTGTCCGTTATTCTCAGAGTCTCTGTCCTGCACATTAATGATGCCAACCTCTGTACCGGGTAACGCGTTCTCGGGAATGGAAATTTTTACAGATTTAGTCATTATCGTAGGGGCGTTATCATTGACATCAATAACATCTATTAATACAGTACAATGACTCGCTAACCCTTGACCATCTTTGGATTGAACTGGCAGCTCAATTAAATTCTCCTCCTCATAATCAATGAGTCCTGTTAGTTTAATCTCTCCAGACAACGAATTGACAGAAAATATTTCCGTAAGGCGTTCGGATAAATGACCAAATTCATAAGTCACTTCTCCATTTTGTCCCTCGTCAGCATCAGTAGCGCTCACTGTCACCACTACAGCATCTACAGGAGAATTTTCAGGCAGACTGACTTTATAGACGGCCTGACTAAAGACTGGAGCATTATCATTAGCATCCAGCACAGTGACGTGTATGACTACAGTCCCTGATCTCGGTGGAGTCCCGCCGTCTACCGCAGTAAGAATTAAAGTCACCTCTTTCTGCTGCTCACGATCCAACTCTTTATTAAGAACGAGCTCGCCATATTTTCTTCCATTTGCTCGCGTTAGGACACTAAGAAGAAAGTGTTCATTGTCCTGCAACACATAAGTCTGCACTGAATTCATTCCAATATCAGCATCCTGTGCCTCATCTAATAAATACCGAGATCCTTTGACAGCTGATTCCTGTATTTCGAATTTTATTACACCTTCTTTAAACTGTGGTGAATTATCATTAATGTCCTCGATATTGAAAATAAAGCGGTGTAGTTCTAAAGGATTTTCCAGCACGAGCTCTTGCTTAATAAAACACGAAGCTTTCTTTCCACAAATCTCTTCTCTGTCGATTCTCTCCGCTACGGTCAGTTCTCCAGTATTCAGATTAATGTCACTGTATCGTTTTCTGTTACCTTCAGTATCAATTCGCGCCTCTCGACGTGATAGTTTGTCCATATCGAGCCCGAGATCCTTTGCTATATTTCCAATCACAGATCCGCGTTTCATCTCCTCCGGGAAAGAATAGCTCACGTCTCCATAAGCGGTGTGCGCCATCAGCACGAAGAACAAAAGGCCAAACATCTCAGCAAAAACGTAGAACGTTTAAAATGCCTAAGAAATTAAATCCAGGAACACAAGAATATACATGTAAAGGAAAACATACATGTAAATCTAAATTTAGAAATGTAGACAGGATTACAGTATATGAGGCAGTCTCCGTCGATGATTTTCTGTAATGAGACGAGCTTGAAGCCCTGTGTATGACATCAGAAGCAGGGTGGAGATATGTGTACTGAACACACACATGGTTTTGCTAGTGAATAGCGACACTGTGAGTTACGACAAGAAACTGCATGATATGTATATATCTCTGACAGGATTAAGTACTGGGGGATTTAGGAGCAGAAAAAAACCCCAAGAATAAATCCCAAGTCAGAACAATGGACAGCAACAGTAAAACCTGCTCTATGATATTATATTCCTGTTATTTTATATTTATTTAATGGCATTTAAAAATCCCTGACATTGGAATTTATATTCCTTTATAAGCAAGATTTCACACAGCCTTAAGGACACATCGATGAGAGAAAAAACGCAAAGAGACATAAAACGGCAAAATTGTATCATAGATTCGATTTACAATCTTCCGCATTCATATTAGCTCACTAAGGGATTTTAGAAAAAACGATAACATGCGCTTGACAAAATGATTAGTCAACAGAAAGAATCCGTTTTCAGATTCATGTCAACAACAGATAGGCTAACAAGCTATTTGAATAAAAAATGGCTAGTGACGAAAAAATATTGAAAAACCCAATGCGTAATACGACTTGTGAAACATTATACTTGACTTAGAATTGATCATATGTGACCAGGACATTTTTAAATAAAATAAGACTAGTTTATATTGAAGATTTTAAACTGAACCTCACAAATGCTCGTCTAAAACACTTGAATGATCCACATGATCTTGCAATTTTAAAGAGACTGTTATCAATTAAAGCAGTCAATTAAATTGCATATACACATTTAGTCTGTAAACCCAGTCCGTAAATATTTATCTAAAGAAAGTATTCGTTTGTCCTATGTGAGTCACTCATATCCGCAGTAAGTCCTTCAAGAACAAAAATTTGACCAATTTATAAAGAATACACATGTACAAGACAACGCAAATGATTGAATCTTGTTGTTCATATCAATATAATAAGATAAAAAGGTGATGTAGCCGCTAAGTATCACCTGTTGTCTTCAGCGAACTGTGATGTCAGTCCTATGACATCATGAACAGAGTGGAGAGAAACAATGTGAATGGTCAACGGTTGCATTTGGGAACAACAACACAGAGTTCAAATATGAAACTCTAAAATCTCTTAGAATAAATGGTAAAGCTTGGATATCATTTTTTTTTTTTTTTTTTTTTTTGCTTCTGAAATAACTTCACAACATCAAATGCCCGGAACAACCAAACATTCTCATTAGATTTAAAAGAGAACAAGGTCGATTTTCAAGATAATCTATTCCTAAACCACGACTGTAACGTTATACAATCAGACATTATAAACGGCAAAACTCCATCAGCGACAGACACTGCCTGTACAGCACCATGGACAGCAAATATAAATATGCCGTTTCTACTGTAACTTGTGAACCGATTGAAAACAACAACATCAAGATTGTTTTATAAAGCATTTCGCATACCAAACAACATGAAAGGAAATCAAAAAGTAAAGTAAAACATAGATAAACCAATTACAATGACACATCATGAGTATATTTTGAGAAACTAAAATAATGTCATTTGATAATTAACATCTATAAAATCCCGTTTTAAACCAATTCTTTCTGGAAGAATGTATCTAACAAGCAATATGCATCGGTATTGATCTGCGTTAATACGTTGTGGGTATGTATATATAAATATATATATATATATATATATATATATATATATATATATATATATATATATATATATATATATATATAATTATTATTATTATTATTATTTATTTTTTATTTTTTAAACCATGTTTAATCATGACACAGTAAGCAACTGATTATATTTAAGGAAATTGCAAGAAAGTAGGCAGTCTTTAAAACCAAAACATTAAATAAATAAAAAACAAAAACTTTGTTAGTCCTACCTGAAACGAATCGCTAATTTCAGCATCAAGTCCTTCAAGATCATCCACAGCGGACTGAGTCTTTTTCAGAGTCAGGTCAGCAGTCAGTGTGCCCTCATTATAAGATCTGACGAACTTGAAGTCACTAGTGCGCGAGCCCGTGGTCAGGTACGCGTCATAATTGTAAGCGCTGCGGAGAGTTCCCGCGCCCTCCATATCTGCGTAATTTGGAGGGAGATACGCACTGGGAATGGCTACAGCTCCATCAAACAACAGTCTGGGCTTTCTCCTGCGACAAAACCTCACGGCCAGGATGATGATGATGAAGGTCAGGAAAAAAGTGGAAACGGACACCAGCGCGATGATCAAATAGAACGTCAGTTTGGAGCTGCTCTCGTCATGAGACATGTCTTTCAGTTCTGGAACTTCAGCCAAGTTATCTGATATGAGTAAATACAACGCGCACGTGGCTGAGAGAGAGGGCTGTCCGTTATCTCTCACGGACACAATAAGGTTCTGTTTCATGCTGTCAGATTCAGAAATGTCCCGCTGCGTCCTGATCTCCCCGCTGTGGACACCGATAGTGAAAAGTCCCGGATCCGTCTCTTTAATAATGTGATACGAGAGCCACGCGTTCTGTCCAGAATCCGCGTCCACGGCGATCACCTTGGAGACCAGGGAGCGCGCCTGCGCAGCTTTGGGGACCATCTCGGTCATGAAGGAGTTTCCTTCCGGAGAGGGGTATAATATCTGAGGGGAGTTGTCATTCTCATCCGATATGAAGACACTCACGGTCACGTTACTGCTCAGAGGAGGAGAACCGTTGTCTCTGGCTAACACGAGCACTTTGAAACTCTTCAGCTGTTCGTAATCAAACGACCTCACGGCATGAATGACCCCGGTGTCTCCGTTAATGGATAGAAAGGAGGACACCGGTGAGCCATTGACATCAGAGGACAACAGAGAATAAACTACAGTGCCATTCTGTCTCCAGTCCGGGTCTGTAGCTGATACTGAACAAATAGAGGAGCCCGGTTTGTTATTTTCTTGCACATGAGCTCTGTAATTCTGCTCCTCAAATACAGGTGGATTATCATTCACGTCAGCAACAGTCAAGTGAATATTCTTAGTGGAAGATAAAGGCGGAGAGCCCTCATCAGTAGCAGTGACTGTAATATTATAATCAGAGAGTAGCTCGCGGTCTAATTCACCTGTGGTCACCAGAGAATAGTAATTTTTGATTGAAGGAACGAGTTTAAATGGGACGTTTTGCTGAATGGAGCAGCGCACCTGTCCGTTATTCTCAGAGTCTCTGTCCTGCACATTAATGATGCCAACCTCTGAACCGGGTAACGCGTTCTCAGGAACGGGACTGTTCAGAGATTTAAGTATTACCATAGGGGCGTTATCGTTAACATCAACAATATCTATTAATACGGTGGAATAACTGGCTAACCCTTGACCATCTTTAGCTTGAATGGGAAGTTCGATCGTACTCTCCTCTTCATAATCAATTGGACCTGTTAGTTTAATTACACCAGACACTGCATCAATGAAAAATAATTGCAGGATCTTTTGACGTAAATGACCAAATGCATACGTCACTTCTCCATTTTGTCCCTCGTCAGCATCAGTAGCGCTCACTGTCACCACTACAGTATCTACAGGAGAATTTTCAGGCACACTGACTTTATAGACGGCCTGACTAAAGACTGGAGCATTATCATTAGCATCCAGCACAGTGACGTGTATGGCTACAGTCCCTGATCTCGGTGGAGTCCCGCCGTCTACCGCAGTAAGAATTAAAGTCACCTCTTTCTGCTGCTCACGATCCAACTCTTTATTAAGAACGAGCTCTCCATATTTTTTCCCATTTGCCCTGGTAAGTACATTAAGAAGAAAATGTTCATAATTTTGAAGTGTATATGACTGCACTGAATTCATGCCAATATCCGCATCGTAAGCCTCTTCTAATAAATAACGAGATCCTTTATCTGCCGATTCCTGTATTTCGAATTTTATAACACTTTCCTTGAACTGTGGTGAATTATCGTTTATGTCCTCAATATTGAGAATAAAACGATGTAGCTCTAAAGGATTTTCCAGCACGAGCTCTTGCTTAAGAGCACACGAAGCTTTATTTCCACAAATCTCTTCTCTGTCGATTCTCTCCGCTACGGTCAGTTCTCCAGTATTCAGATTAATGTCACAGTATCGTTTTCTGTTACCTTCAGTATCAATGCGAGCCTTACGAGATGACAGTCTGTTCACATCGAGCCCGAGATCCTTTGCTATATTTCCAATCACAGATCCGCGTTTCATCTCCTCCGGGAAAGAATAGCTCACGTCTCCATAAGCGGTGTGCGCCATCAGCACGAAGAACAAAAGGCCAAACATCTCAGCAAAAACGCAGAACCTTTGAAATGCCTAAGCAATTAAATCCAGGAACACAAAAATATACATGTAAAGGAAAAAATACATGTATATCTAAATTTAGAAGTGTAGACAGAAGTATAGTATATGAGGCAGTCTCCGTCGACGATTTTCTATAATTAAGCGAGCTTGAAGCCCTGTGTATGACATCAGAAGCAGGGTGGAGATATGTGTACTGGACACACTCATGGTTTTGCTAGTGAACAGCGACTCTATGAGTTTAAATAAGAAACTGCATGACATTATGGACAGTATGGAATAAACACAGAGTATACTCTCTGAAACAACATGAACAAGCAGCAACATTCACTGAAGAGATAAATACGACCACAACATTAAATGCCCTCCATAAATGCAAGTGCAGCACCACGGACAGCAACACAACTATAGTTGTGTTTATTTTTTTATGTTGTATACAACATAAAAAAATAAATGCACTATGCCATTTTCAACATAACTAAAAGAGCTTTAAAATGTGTTGACATTAGAATTTAATTGCATTCATAAGCCAATTTACATCGATTAGAGAAACGCAAAACTACTTTAAATAGCAACAATTTATCCACGAGGACACAAACTAATGTTAGGAAAAATGTCAAAATGAGCTTGACAGAACTCTTAGTCAACGAGACTTACTTCTTTCCCCAAAATATCACTGTTAAAAAACTTTAAGCTCTGGAATATAAAATATAGTAACTAAAAATAATGAATAACTCTTATAAAAAACAGTGATTCATGAAACCTATAATTCATCGAATATTAACAGAAAAGTGTCATATACCAATGCATCTTCGTATCGCACTTAGAACCGCATCTCAAAACTGTTCATGGGAGTAAAATAAAGCACTTGAATGAACCGCGTGATCTTTCAAAATAGTCAATTAAAATGCAAATAGACATTTAGCATAAAAAGGCTATATTTCAAAATACTTATATATACGATTTCGTCATTACTTAAAGACACTTATGTCCGCATCAAGACCTTCACAATCACAAAACAAATAATCACATTACAAAAAAATCCACATAAAGCAGAACGCAAATGACTAAATCTTGTTCATGATGAATATATGCTGGTGGTGCCACAATATACGGCAACATGCTCCTCAACAATGTCAGTGGCTCATGATGCAACCCATCGGCATGTCATAAGTTTTAGTGGCACAGAGGCCATTGCCACATGCCGCTGTGCTTTGTGGCACATCCGGTTGTCATTGGCATGTGACAGTGGCTTCTGTGCGTAAGATGCCATGCCACTTCCTGTTAATATCGGCTCTCCATAACATTAGCTGATTTCAGCACGAATACGAATACATGACTCACATGGATGTGCTTTGCAGCTGACTAAACCTTATTTTTTAATACAAAATATTAACATAAAAACATAAAATAAAAATAATTAACCAATTAAATGTATCCACTTTTCAGAATTCAAATAGATTTTGAGTCATGTTCATGTGTCTAATAATAAGGCACTTGAATGAGTCATGTGTTCTTGATGTCAGTGAAAGCACCGAATTTCTACTTACAAAAATACATTTAATATGCAAGTATAGACAATAAAATGTAAAATAAATAAATATATATTTAGTCCTACCTGAAACGAATCGTTAATTTCCTCATCAAGTCCTTCAAGATCATCCACAGCGGACTGAGTCTTTTTCAGAGTCAGGTCAGCAGTCAGTGTGCCCTCATTATAAGATCTGACGAACTTGAAGTCACTAGTGCGCGAGCCCGTGGTCAGGTACGCGTCATAATTGTAAGCGCTGCGGAGAGTTCCCGCGCCCTCCACATCTGCGTAATTTGGAGGGAGATACGCGCTGGGAATGGCTACAGCTCCATCAAACAACAGTCTGGGCTTTCTCCTGCGACAAAACCTCACGGCCAGGATGATGATGATGAAGGTCAGGAAGAAAGTGGAAACGGACACCAGCGCGATGATCAAATAAAACGTCAGTTTGGAGCTGCTCTCGTCATGAGACATGTCTTTCAGTTCTGGAACTTCAGCCAAGTTATCTGATATGAGTAAATACAACGCGCACGTGGCTGAGAGAGAGGGCTGTCCGTTATCTCTCACGGACACAATAAGGTTCTGTTTCATGCTGTCAGATTCAGAAATGTCCCGCTGCGTCCTGATCTCCCCGCTGTGGACACCGATAGTGAAAAGTCCCGGATCAGTCGCTTTAATAATGTGATACGAGAGCCACGCGTTCTGTCCAGAATCCGCGTCCACGGCGATCACCTTGGAGACCAGGGAGCGCGCCTGGGCAGCTTTGGGAACCATCTCGGTCATGAAGGAGTTTCCTTCCGGAGAGGGGTATAATATCTGAGGGGAGTTGTCATTCTCATCCGATATGAAGACACTCACGGTCACGTTACTGCTCAGAGGAGGAGAACCGTTGTCTCTGGCTAACACGAGCACGTTAAAACTCTTCAGCTGTTCGTAATCAAACGATCTCACGGCATGAATGACCCCGGTGTCTCCGTTAATGGATAGATAGGAGGACACCGGTGCGCCATTGACATCAGAGGACAACAGAGAATAAACTACAGTGCCATTCTGTCTCCAGTCCGGGTCTGTAGCTGATACTGAACAAATAGAGGAGCCCGGTTTGTTATTTTCTTGCACATGAGCTCTGTAATTCTGCTGCTCAAATACAGGTGGATTATCATTCACGTCAGCAACAGTCAAGTGAATATTCTTAGTGGAAGATAAAGGCGGAGAGCCCTCATCAGTAGCAGTGATTGTAATATTATAATCAGAGAGCAGCTCGCGGTCTAATTCACCTGTGGTCACCAGAGAATAGTAATTTTTGATTGAAGGAACGAGTTTAAATGGGACGTTTTGCTGAATGGAGCAGAGCACCTGTCCGTTATTCTCAGAGTCTCTGTCCTGCACATTAATGATGCCAACCTCTGTACCGGTTAACGCGTTCTCGGGAACGGGACTGTTAAGAGATTTAATCACTATAATTGGTGAATTGTCATTAACATCTGTAACTTCTATAATTATTTTAGTGTCCGAAGAAAGACCAGCGCCGTCCTTTCCCTCAATGAGCATTTCATATATTACCTCCTCCTCAAAATCAATTGGGCCTTTAACTTTAATCTCTCCACTATTTTCATTAAGAACAAATAATTCTTTCGCAATTCCGGAAATTCGGCTGAACTCATAAGTCACTTCTCCATTTTGTCCCTCGTCAGCATCAGTAGCGCTCACTGTCACCACTACAGTCTCTAAAGGAGAATTTTCAGGCAGACTGACTTTATAGACGGCCTGACTAAAGACTGGAGCATTATCATTAGCATCCAGCACAGTGACGTGTATGGCTACAGTCCCTGATCTCGGTGGAGTCCCGCCGTCTACCGCAGTAAGAATTAAAGTCACCTCTTTCTGCTGCTCATGATCCAACTCTTTGTCTAACACTAACTCAATATTTTTGCCACCATCCGCCTTTGTACTTACAGATAAAAGAAAGTTGTCATTTTTTTCAATCGAATAGCTTTGTACTCCATTATTTCCTATGTCAGCATCATGCGCCTCATTCACGCGGAACCGCGCACCTTTACTAGATATCTCACTTATCTCAAGCTTTATAGTATCTTTAGGAAATGTTGGCGTGTTATCATTAATATCTTGTATTTGGATAGTGACATGGTGTATCTCCAATGGGTGTTCTAGAACAAATTCAAAATTAAGAGCACAGGAAATTCTTTCATTACACAGTCCCTCTCTGTCGATTCTCTCCGCTACGGTCAGTTCTCCAGTATTCAGATTAATGTCACAGTATCGTTTTCTGTTACCTTCAGTATCAATACGAGCCTTTCGTGATGACAGTCTGCTCACATCGAGCCCGAGATCCTTTGCTATATTTCCAATCACAGATCCGCGTTTCATCTCCTCCGGGAAAGAATAGCTCACGTCTCCATAAGCGGTGTGCGCCATCAGCACGAAGAACAAAAGGCCAAACATCTCAGCAGCAACTATTGAAATTCTTAATAAACTGAGCAAAAATTATATCCAGATAAACACAAAATATGTCAAATAAAACACAAAATGAAGAAATTTAGAAAAATAGACTGACTGCTTAATATACAGTCCTTCTGTCACTGTAGACGATTTTGTATAACGAGACGAGCTCGAAGCCCAGTGTATGACATTAGAAACAGGGTGGAGAAATGTGTGCTGAACACACACGTTGTTTTGCAGGTGAACAGCGACACTATGAGTTAAAGTAAGAAACTGCATGACATTCTCACAGACAATTCTCACAGAATTAAGTGTTGTAGTAAACAGTGTGTGTTGTGGACTCATTCAGCAACTATATACGTATTTTATTGTAACGCAATTGTTTAGCTAAGCAAAAGACAACAGCAACATTCTCTGAAGTGGAGAGAAAAAAACACAAACCCAGATTGTATATTATTAAAAATAAATAAAAATAAAAAGCCATGGAGGGGTAGAGAGTTACAAATACGCAAGAGCAAAATATCCAAACACCAAGAGTGCATGCCAGTGCAGCACCACGGACAGCAACAGGGAAACATGCTCTATGCCATTCCAATCAGATTAAAATGACGTTTAGAATACTTCGCTCAACGGAAAATGACTGAAACTGACATCCGAAATTAATTCCCTTTATAGCTAAATTAAAAGATGCAAAGAAAATTTTAAAAATACTTAAAAACTCAACACTTCCTCATAAATTCAACATGTCTTTGTAACAGTAAAAGATTACTAATAAACAACTTTTACCGCTTTGAACCCAAAATGGCAGCTAGTGCCAAAATAATAAACAAGAAAAACAAAAACACATCGATTTGCTAATCATGCCACGTATTAAAATTGTTCATACTAGACCAGGAAAAAAACAACAACAAAAAAACAAAAACAAAAAAAACCCCACATAATGCAGCTGCTTTTCTGATTTTAAACTGACCCTTAAAAATATTTGTCCAAAAAAAAAAAAAGATTGAAAGAGCCACGTGATCTGCCAACAACAGAAAACAATGCCAATGAAAGCAGTCAAGTGAGGAAAATACACTTTTTCACAATTTCAATCCACCAAATTTATTTTTTATAGAAAGACTTAGTCCTACCTGAAATGTGTCGCTCATTTCTGCATCAAGTCCTTCAAGATCATCCACAGCGGACTGAGTCTTTTTCAGAGTCAGGTCAGCAGTCAGTGTGCCCTCATTATAAGATCTGACGAACTTGAAGTCACTAGTGCGCGAGCCCGTGGTCAGGTACGCGTCATAATTGTAAGCGCTGCGGAGAGTTCCCGCGCCCTCCACATCTGCGTAATTTGGAGGGAGATATGCGCTGGGAATGGCTACAGCTCCATCAAACAACAGTCTGGGCTTTCTCCTGCGACAAAACCTCACGGCCAGGATGATGATGATGAAGGTCAGGAAGAAAGTGGAAACGGACACCAGCGCGATGATCAAATAAAACGTCAGTTTGGAGCTGCTCTCGTCATGAGACATGTCTTTCAGTTCTGGAACTTCAGCCAAGTTATCTGATATGAGTAAATACAACGCGCACGTGGCTGAGAGAGAGGGCTGTCCGTTATCTCTCACGGACACAATAAGGTTCTGTTTCATGCTGTCAGATTCAGAAATGTCCCGCTGCGTCCTGATCTCCCCGCTGTGGACACCGATAGTGAAAAGTCCCGGATCAGTCACTTTAATAATGTGATACGAGAGCCACGCGTTCTGTCCAGAATCCGCGTCCACGGCGATCACCTTGGAGACCAGGGAGCGCGCCTGGGCAGCTTTGGGAACCATCTCGGTCATGAAGGAGTTTCCTTCCGGAGAGGGGTATAATATCTGAGGGGAGTTGTCATTCTCATCCGATATGAAGACACTCACGGTCACGTTACTGCTCAGAGGAGGAGAACCGTTGTCTCTGGCTAACACGAGCACTTTGAAACTCTTCAGCTGTTCGTAATCAAATGATCTCACGGCATGAATGACCCCGGTGTCTCCGTTAATGGATAAAAAGTAGGACACCGGTGCGCCATTGACATCAGAGGACAACAGAGAATAAACTACAGTGCCATTCTGTCTCCAGTCCGGGTCTGTAGCTGATACTGAACAAATAGAGGAGCCCGGTTTGTTATTTTCTTGCACATGAGCTCTGTAATTCTGCTCCTCAAATACAGGTGGATTATCATTCACGTCAGCAACAGTCAAGTGAATATTCTTAGTGGAAGATAAAGGCGGAGAGCCCTCATCAGTAGCAGTGATTGTAATATTATAATCAGAGACCAGCTCGCGGTCTAATTCACCTGTGGTCACCAGAGAATAGTAATTTTTGATTGAAGGAACGAGTTTAAATGGGACGTTTTGCTGAATGGAGCAGCGCACCTGTCCGTTATTCTCAGAGTCTCTGTCCTGCACATTAATGATGCCAACCTCTGTACCGGGTAACGCGTTCTCGGGAATGGAAATTTTTACAGATTTAGTCATTATCGTAGGGGCGTTATCATTGACATCAATAACATCTATTAATACAGTACAATGACTCGCTAACCCTTGACCATCTTTGGCTTGAATTGGCAGCTCAATTAAATTATCTTCCTCATAATCAATAAGTCCTGTTAGTTTAATCTCTCCAGACAACGAATTGACAGAAAATATTTCCATAAGGCGTTCGGATAAATGACCAAATTCATAAGTCACTTCTCCATTTTGTCCCTCGTCAGCATCAGTAGCGCTCACTGTCACCACTACAGTATCTACAGGAGAATTTTCAGGCAGACTGACTTTATAGACGGCCTGACTAAAGACTGGAGCATTATCATTAGCATCCAGCACAGTGACGTGTATGGCTACAGTCCCTGATCTCGGTGGAGTCCCACCGTCTACCGCAGTAAGAATTAAAGTCACCTCTTTCTGCTGCTCACGATCCAACTCTTTATTAAGAACGAGCTCTCCATATTTTCTTCCATTTGCTCGCGTTAGGACACTAAGAAGAAAGTGTTCATTGTCCTGCAACACATAAGTCTGCACTGAATTCATTCCAATATCAGCATCCTGTGCCTCATCTAATAAATACCGAGATCCTTTATCTGCTGATTCCCGTATTTCGAATTTTATTACACTTTGTTTGAACTGTGGTGAATTATCATTGATGTCCTCAATACTGAGAATGAATTGATGTAGTTCTAACGGATTTTCCAGCACGAGCTCTTGCTTAATAAAACACGAAGCTTTCTTTCCACAAATCTCCTCTCTGTCGATTCTCTCCGCTACGGTCAGTTCTCCAGTATTCAGATTGATGTCACAGTATCGTTTTCTGTTACCTTCATAACCAATTCGCGCCTCTCGACTTGATAGTTTGTTCATATCGAGCCCGAGATCCTTTGCTATATTTCCAATCACAGATCCGCGTTTCATCTCCTCCGGGAAAGAATAGCTCACGTCTCCATAAGCGGTGTGCGCCATCAGCACGAAGAACAAAAGGCCAAACATCTCAGCGCAGAACGTTTAAAATGCCTAAGAAATTAATTAATGCAACACAACAATATAAAAGCACAAAGAAAAAATGTAAATCTAAATTTAGAAATGTAGGCAGAAGTACAGTATATGAGGCAGTCTCCGTCGACGATTTTCTGTAACGAGACGAGCTTGAAGCCCTGTGTATGACATCAGAAGCAGGGTGGAGATATGTCCTGAACACACTCATGGTTTTGCTAGTGAACAGCGACACTGTGAGTTATTATAAAAAACTGCATGACATTTACATTTATGGTACTCATACAATGTAGCCCTCCGTAAATGCCAGTTCAGCACCACGGACAGCAACAACTACAAAAACGTTAAAAAAATGTTAAAAAATCAAATGCTCTATGCAATTTTCAATCCGACTAAAAGTGTTGAAATTGGAATTTAATTGCATTCATAAGCCAATTCACATCAATGAGAGAAACGTAAAACTTCTTAAGATAGCAATAATTTATCCACGACGACACAAACTAGTGTTAAATAAAATGTTAAAATGAGCTTGACAGAACTCTTAGTCAAAGATGTTTACTTTTTCCCCCAAAAGATCACTAACAAATAACTTTAAGCTCTTTAAATGTAAAATATAGTGACTAAAAAGAATGAATAACTCTTATAAAACGCATTGATTCTCGAAACCTACAATTCCTCAAACATTAAAAGAAAGCATAATATACCAATGCATCTTGCACTTAAAACTGCATCTCAAAACTGTTAAAAAATCATTTCTTAAAGACACTTATGTCCGTATCAAGTCCTTTACTATCACAATAACAAAAATGCAACCATGTTACAAAAAAATCCACATGTAAAACACAACAAAAATGACTGAATATTGTTCATGGTGAATGTACGCTGTTGGTGATACCACAACATAAGGCCACATGCTCCGCAACAATATCAGTGGCATCAAGGCTCAATGGTCACATGTCATAAGTTTTAGTGGCACATGCCAATATCCCAATATCCACTGGCATATGCAAATGCTACTAAGCACAGCGGCATGTGGCAATGGCTTCACTGCGTAAGATGCCATGCCACTTATGTTAGTACAGCCTCTACAAAATATTCTCTGATTTCTGTGCGAATGCGAATAAATGACTCACGGGGATGTTCTTTGTAACCAACAAAAACTTTTTTTTTTAATACACATTATTAACATAAATTAATAATAATAATATTAACCAATTAAATGTGTCCACTTTTCAGATTTCAAAAAGTTTTTGTCACGTTCATGTGTCTAATATAAGGCACTTGAATTAGTCATGTGTTTTTGTTGTAAGTGAAATCACTACATTTTAAATACAAACATACATAATACAATATGACAATATGAAAGTATACAGACAATAAAATATCAAATAAATAAATATATACTCAGTCCTACCTGAAACGAGTCGCTCATTTCTACATCAAGTCCTTCAAGATCATCCACAGCGGACTGAGTCTTTTTCAGAGTCAGGTCAGCAGTCAGTGTGCCCTCATTATAAGATCTGACGAACTTGAAGTCACTAGTGCGCGAGCCCGTGGTCAGGTACGCGTCATAATTGTAAGCGCTGCGGAGAGTTCCCGCCCCCTCCACATCTGCGTAATTTGGAGGGAGATACGCGCTGGGAATGGCTACAGCTCCATCAAACAACAGTCTGGGCTTTCTCCTGCGACAAAACCTCACGGCCAGGATGATGATGATAAAGGTCAGGAAGAAAGTGGAAACGGACACCAGCGCGATGATCAAATGAAACGTCAGTTTGGAGCTGCTCTCGTCATGAGACATGTCTTTCAGTTCTGGAACTTCAGCCAAGTTATCTGATATGAGCAAATACAACGCGCACGTGGCTGAGAGAGAGGGCTGTCCGTTATCTCTCACGGACACAATAAGGTTCTGTTTCATGCTGTCAGATTCAGAAATGTCCCGCTGCGTCCTGATCTCCCCGCTGTGGACACCGATAGTGAAAAGTCCCGGATCAGTCGCTTTAATAATGTGATACGAGAGACACGCGTTCTGTCCAGAATCCGCGTCCACGGCGATCACCTTGGAGACCAGGGAGCGCGCCTGCGCAGCTTTGGGAACCATCTCGGTCATGAAGGAGTTTCCCTCCGGAGAGGGGTATAATATCTGAGGGGAGTTGTCATTCTCATCCGATATGAAGACACTCACGGTCACGTTACTGCTCAGAGGAGGAGAACCGTTGTCTCTGGCTAACACGAGCACTTTGAAACTCTTCAGCTGTTCGTAATCAAATGATCTCACGGCATGAATGACCCCGGTGTCTCCGTTAATGGATAGAAAGGAGGACACCGGTGCGCCATTGACATCAGAGGACAACAGAGAATAAACTACAGTGCCATTCTGTCTCCAGTCCGGGTCTGTAGCTGATACTGAACAAATAGAGGAGCCCGGTTTGTTATTTTCTTGCACATGAGCTCTGTAATTCTGCTCTTCAAATACAGGTGGATTATCATTCACGTCAGCAACAGTCAAGTGAATATTCTTAGTGGAAGATAAAGGCGGAGAGCCCTCATCAGTAGCAGTGATTGTAATATTATAATCAGAGAGCAGCTCGCGGTCTAATTCACCTGTGGTCACCAGAGAATAGTAATTTTTGATTGAAGGAACGAGTTTAAATGGGACGTTTTGCTGAATGGAGCAGCGCACCTGTCCGTTATTCTCAGAGTCTCTGTCCTGCACATTAATGATGCCAACCTCTGTACCGGATAACGCGTTCTCAGGAATCAATATTTTGACAGATTTAGTCATTATTGTAGGGGCGTTATCATTGACATCAGTAACACATATTAATACAGTGGATCGACCTGCTAACCCTTGACCATCTTTAGCTTGAATAGGTAGTTCAATTGAACTCTCCTCCTCATAATCTAATGTACCTGTAAGTTTAATTTCACCAGACTCTGCATCGAGAAAAAATATTTCCAAAAAACTTTCTGACAAATTACCGAATTCATAGGTCACTTCTCCATTTTGTCCCTCGTCAGCATCAGTAGCGCTCACTGTCACCACTACAGTATCTACAGGAGAATTTTCAGGCAGACTGACTTTATAGACGGCCTGACTAAAGACTGGAGCATTATCATTAGCATCCAGCACAGTGACGTGTATGGCTACAGTCCCTGATCTCGGTGGAGTCCCGCCGTCTACCGCAGTAAGAATTAAAGTCACCTCTTTCTGCTGCTCACGATCCAGCTCTTTATTAATAACCAGCTCTCCATATTTTCCTCCATTCACAACGGTAAGGACACTTAGGTGAAAATAATCATTGTTTTCCAATGTATATGACTGCACTGCATTCATACCAATGTCCGCATCGTGGGCTTCATCTAATAAATAACGAGATCCTTTGACTGCTGATTCCTGTATTTCGAATTTGATCGTACTTAGTTTGAACTGTGGTGAATTATCATTGATGTCCTGAATATTAAGAATAATTCGATAAAGCTCTAAAGGATTTTCCAGCACTAGCTCCTGTTTAATAACGCACGAAGCTTTCTTTCCACAAAGACTCTCTCTGTCGATTCTCTCCGCTACGGTCAGTTCTCCAGTATTCAGATTAATGTCACAGTATCGTTTTCTGTTACCTTCATTATCAATTCGTGCATCACGACTTGACAGCCTCTTCACATCGAGCCCGAGATCCTTTGCTATATTTCCAATCACAGATCCGCGTTTCATCTCCTCCGGGAAAGAATAGCTCACGTCTCCATAAGCGGTGTGCGCCATCAGCACGAAGAACAAAATGCCAAACATCTCAACAGCAACACTGATGCCTCTGAAATTCATATGGGACAAACAGAAAATAAGATAATAATAATAAAGATTAGGCAGACAGTCGATGTCAACGGTGTTTGCTTTCGACGTGAGCTTTAAGCCCTGAACAATGACATCAGGAACAGGGTGGAGTAAAGTACAATGTGACACAAAATTATTTACTGGTAAACAGCGACACTGTGAGTTGAACTCAAAAACGGCACAACTTAGCATGAACCGTGGCTGAACAGGACTGTTTTCCCATTAAATTACATATCAAGGGCCCTCCGCAACTCGCAACTTTGTATTGTACAACAGAATATTATTTTATAATGTAGAGTTAAACAACAACGGGGTACAACAGAACCTATTCTATTCACTTGGGGCTACCTGGAGTGATACCTGGGTATATTGGTGACTTCAGAACTTCAGAATTATAAGAAAGCAAAAACATAAACACTAGAGGCGTATTTAGCCTACCATTAAAATAAATATTTTTCCAAGTCTGGTGGTTAAGTGAAAAATACCAAAGTGAAAATGTAAAATCTTTAACTTATTCACTATAACAACGTCATCAAGGAGAGGAATACAAACCTTTTACACCTGGTAGAAATAACTTTTAAATTTGCATGCATTTCGCTAAACTCAAGGTGAGACGAGAGAGGGCCTTCGCTCGATATGGATGACTTAAATCTGAAACATGAGACAGAAATGCAAACTTTTAGAGAATGAGTAACTGTCGATGTTTTTCTATAACAAGTCAAGCTGGAATCCCTGCACATGACATACTGAATATACTGGACGAAAGTGTTTTTTCTTACGACAGCGAATCTGTGTATTAAATTAAATGAAAACAGCAACACATCTGTGACTGTATGAGGAAATGACTTTCACTAAATGACTTTACAACATGAACAACCACCCTCAACGTGACAGCAGAAAACACTGTACAACACAAATGCTTTTAAACGACTAGAGCTACATTATATAAACAATAAATACATCAGGCCAGACTCACTGTGCAGCACCATGGACAGCGATATGCAACCGGATAGTTCACCCATAAATGAAAATTTGCCCATGATTTAGCCTACTCATCTTCAAGTAGGGTTGCCAACCGTTCCGTATAATACGGAATCGTCCGTATTTGACACATAAAAGTCTTGCTCCATATTGAACTGATACGGAAAGCACTTTGTTCCATATTTTTGAGAATCAATTCAGTGAAAATCCATGACAGACATATAGCTTCTAATATGTCAGACAGACTATGAACGAAGACATTTGTAGGCTATGATAAGAAAAAAAAAAAACAGACGGAGCGGTAGATAGGCTACTAATTTCTCCCCATGTTTGTCTATGATCAGCCGCGTAGCGTTTTTAACATCTTGGAATATCATCAGAGAATGCCCTTTTATTTGGTCGTTAGTCATTGTGAGTCACGTATCATAGCAACGATGACGACAAGTGACAACAGCGGGAAATGTAAAAATGACTACCTTGGAGTAGCCGGCGAAAAGAAAGTTAACTACAATGGAATTATAATTATATTAGGATATTTGCACTACACTTCCTTAAAATGTTGTCTAATTAAATTAAAAATATTATTTTTTGCACTGGAAAGAACATTCTAGAAGTCCAATTCTATTGAATAAGTTCGCACAAGGCTACAGAAAACTGTTGTTTATTTTTCTTCAAATGCTGCCTAAGCCGATGAGTTTTGAATGTTATATGTTGTATTTGTTTAAGTAAAAAATAAAACGTATTATAAACTAAACAAATCCATGGTTCATTGTTGGCAAAATGATCATGATAGCCTTTATATAACGTTATCTATGTGGTTCAGTCTTGTATATTGATTATTCCGTTCCTTATTTCCATTTCAGAAAGTTGGCAACCCTATATTCAAGTCATCCTGTATTTGACATTCTTCTTTCAGACGAATATTATCGGGGTTAAAATAAAAATGTCCTGGCTCTTCCAAGCTTTATAATGAATGGCTGTTTCTGTTTTGAAGTCCATAAAAGTGCACCTATCCATGATAAAAGTGCATCTATCCATGATAAAAGGGCACCTATCCATCATAAAAGTGAATCTATCCATCATAAAAGTGCATCTATCCATGATAAAAGTGGCTCTGGGGTTCTTTCAGACGAATACTCTGATTGTATTCGTCTGAAAGAAGAATGCCATATACACCTAGGATGACTTGAGGGTGAGTAAATCATGGGCTAATTTTCATTTTTGGGTGATCTCTTTAAGGGAAATGCCATTGTATGTTTGAAGTGAAATTTAGTGACTTGAAAATTAACAACCCTTTAGAAAGTAATTTCATATTAATGAGAGGGATTCAAAACCCCACAAAAATATTACCGACACATATTCTCTCTTAAACTTACGTGAATTACATTTAAAATGTTAATTGATAAAGTGATAATTACTGACATTAGATTTACAACGCTGTAAAAAAAATCTTACTAAAACTTATTGCCACATATTTTATAATCGGCCAGAGAAAACGAATGAATCGGTGGTATGGGCAGGTAAATAAGTGTTTAAATATATATTACATACATTGAAAGTCAATTAGTCCAATGTTGTTTTGATGACAGTATGAGACTATGCCTTTTAAATAGGATAATAACTAATAACGATAAATGTATCCTTTAGGCTATCTTTCATTTCCGCAATGCTACATGTGCAGAACATGTGTTTCTACAAAAACTCTTTAACAAGAAAAATGAGTCAATTGTTAATAATTAGCCTACATCATTTTGAAAACAATAGAAAACGTACTACAAAAAAGAGCTAATATGAAACCAATTAATTAAATTATATAACAAATTATGAAATCCTACCTGATACGAATTGTTAATTTCCACAATAAGTCCTTCGAAATCTGCGGACTAAATATTTTAGAATCAGTTCCAGGGATGTCGTTCATGTTTTAACGAGGGTCATTTCACTGTATTTTGCAGTATTTTGATTAAAAAAAAAAAAAAACAATGCATAAGCTATGTTTCAACACTGGCCATATATCTGTAGTACTCCTGAAAAAGGATAGAAATAATGAAAGTGCATTAATGCATTTTTTTTTCACAACAACTCGTGTTACAGAAAACACAAAAATGAAAGTGCATCTGTACAACTACTCCTCTTCATCTGTACTCTTTCACAACAAAAGGCAGGATACAAACATGTCATGCTAAAGTCATGAACATTTAAATATTTTCACCCATTTTGTAACAATTCAGTACAATAAAATTGAAGAAATACATTTGAATTTAGATATTTGAAAAGACAGGCATTTAAACAAATTTACTTTGATTAATAATAGTCCATATAACCTTTGATGGCTGAAGATAAAAAAAAAACCATCAACTCCTGTTAATTAATATAAAAGGGAACTCAATTTATTATATATCAGTTTAAAACAACATATATCTAACATATAAACACACTATAATTCTTTAATTCACATGGCATGGCCGTATTTAAATAATGATGAACCCCTTTTTTAATAACGAAATGACATATATGGAAATTTAAAATAGAAAAAGTAGAACGTATTTCGTAAACTTGTAAAATGGTAAAAACGTTAAATGTTTCAGTACATCACATATCCCTGTTGTGTGACTGCTGAACAGACGAGCAGATGCAGCGCAGCGGCGCGCAGTGCGGCAAGGGGGAATTACATGTTCCTCTCCAGCGTCTCATCTGAAATATTGCACCCTACTGCATATCGCTCTGAACATTTATGTTCCTCATTATTAATTGCAATTATGCTTTTTTTATGTAATACAATTATGTTCCAGAACACACATGGGTGTTATAGCTACTATTCTGCAAACATCAGATGCTTGTCTCCTCCCAATTACGGTCTATAGCCTGCTTCAAAATAGAAATAAAAACGTTAATATCCAACATAAAATGTATTAATATTAACCAATTATAAATTAAAATGTTTTGAGATTAGATTTGGTGATATATAAAACTATCTTGCTACACTAGAGAATTGTAGTTTGTTGAAAAAAATCGTTCACAATATAAAACACTACTACTACTATACTACTACGTAACGTAACCACTCAAATATTATTATTTTAGTACTGAAGCTAATTAACAAACCTGTCGTCCTATTTATGGTAGGCCAGTAATTATCTTAAATGTCATACGTTTTTAAGGGTTAAACGCTTTTTGCTAAAATATACAGAAGCAAAAAAGCACAACTTAAGACAGCAAAAATAAAACAATTACATTAAAAACAGAGAACGACACTTGTTCTCAACGGATATAAAAAACTTCTATCGATTTTCTGTTCAGTGGCTGTGAAGAAATAAGGAGGACGCATCAGTTAGAGTATTAAAAAGCACTAAAAATACATGAGACGTCAATACATGTGAAATTTCACTAGTGAAAAAATTTATATTTTATTGTATTTAAAATATATTCCCTTTTTAAATACTACATTGCAAATATAGGCCTATACTAACAACATTTTTTACTATCTTTAAATATATTAATAGTATATTAGCATCATGCTTTTACCTATTTTCACAATACTTTTAACACACTTTAAAATAATTGTACTTTTGTATATTTTCTAAAAATATATTTACAAAACTGTATTTCTTTGCACATTACTTAAAAATATATTTTAGGTATATTTGTAACTGCTTGCTGTAAATGATCATTGTAACAATGCATTGAAAGTATACTTTCAAAATACATTATAGTATATTGTACAAAGTATAGCTAAGTAATATTTGTTTATTAATGTGCATTTGTTATTGAAGACAACGTTTGCAATTTGTAGTATTTGGAATAAGCCAAATACTGAGCATATAGTTTTTACTCAAATATAATACACTTATGGTATATTGTTTGTATGTTTCGAAGACACTTGTAATGAATTTGTAATGTACTTATAACACAAATAAAGTACACTTTAATATCACTAATCAAGCATGTAATTAGTCCCTACACTGGCATATATTTAAAGTATACTAAATATACTTGAAGTTGTTCCAATTTAGCACACATAAGTACACTAAATACACTCAAAGTTATGATTTACTACAATTTATTTCACAATTAAAATATACTTAGTAAAAAATTAAATTTTACAAAATAGCACACTTCAAGTTAACTAATCATTAACACACTTGAATGATACTGAATTAGTCTGGCTGTAAGTATACTTAGCACATTTATTTTTTACCATGGTTCTCAATTTTATATGATCATTTCTATAAATTAAACTTGACGACTTCTATTTATTATTATTACTATTTTTTTAATCATTTTGCTGTTTATGAGTATAGGAAAATCTTGTAAATGCTCCATGCTTCAAATTTGAGAGTTCAACACAAAGGTATAAAACAAGCATTTCTTCATTCTGAATTCATAAATCTCAAACACTGTGAAATGCTTACAGGCGGTGGCGCAGTTGAGTCGTGCAAACACCTGTGAGCAAACTCAGTACCTCAGTATTTGTCTTGGTTTAACCTGATTGATAGTCCATTAGATATGAGAAGTTGAGGGGGTGGAAGAAAATATTCATTGTGAATAATGGTCATAAAAACAAAAGGCATTGAAGGCTGGGACTGTCATCAACCATGGTGGTTTCCTGAACAGCTTACATAACCTTTTTATTAACATCTGGTCATTCTGTTGATGCAGAGTTGCAGAGACTATTCATTTTGATTTTAAAGTTGTTCCAGTAAAATTGGATTTAAATCTTGATTTTATTCTGTATGATTTCATATACATAAATCTACATTTGATCAATCTAAACCAAAGTTTCTGTGGCTCAGCTTTCTCTGTTTAATCTTATTCTTATTTATTAAAAAGACGAAATCAAATGCAACTATTTAATGTCAATGTTTTTTTTAACTACCCCTTTTATTTATGTACCATGGATTCCTGTAGTTTGAATATTCATTATTCTCTAATACAATTATTAAAGCTTACACACCTAGCTCTCCTGCTATTGATATTAATGCAAAAAAGCTCAATTTAAAATCAAATCATCTGATATGAAAGCTGTTACATCCTTTAGTTTGTAATCATTTCAGTTTCAGTTTAAAAATATAAAATTATTATTTGACATTTTTCATGTCATATAAATGTATGTGAATCTTATTGTTACTGCTCAGAAACATGATTAAATTTTAAAAATCAACAAAAGGCATTGATTGAAGGCAATTTTAAGTAAAAATTTTAAATGTATTTTTACTTTTAATTTTTCACATTTCAACACCTATTTCCTATCAATGGTTTCTCAGTTTTATATTCAGCTTACATAGTGCATCTTATAATCTTTATGAACACATTTAGCATACAAGCGTCTGAACCTGATATAAAGCTGTAGTGGTTATGGATGAGTTTAGCTTTAGCATGAGCAAAATAGTGCTCAAAAAGCTGCAACTATTGTTTTTATGTTTACACATTATTTCTTACTCTTGACCTTTACTTCATACAAACACACTGACACAGCCCTCCTGATGTAACTCAGTGACTGAGAGCACACTTCAGCGTCAATCTTCTAACCTGTACTTTTATTGTGCTTCCCATGGAGGATGGCAGTTTGTGCAAGAGTTTCATCTCTGATTTACGGCAAGCGTTCATTTAGTCCTCACTGTGTCTTTGATTTGCAAGTGCGTAGTCTCTGCAGGATACTGTATGTGTGCTGAGTCATTCAGGCTAAAAGAGCAAAACAGGAAAAACAAAAAAAACTCACCTCAGCTCACATTCCCACGATGAACTGTAATAGACAAGGATCCCATGGGCCTCGCTGTTACTGTACAAACTGTCTCCTGTGGAATCCATGGAGCACAAAATCCAGGACACATCACTCCAGGAAGCAGATGTGAACCAGTTATTGTTTGATGCTAAATTAAATTAATACTGTACAATTGGGTCCAAGAGTCCAAGACCACAATTAAAATGGGATTTTTCACATTTAAATCTGGAAATAAACTAGTTAGAGGATTTTGAAATACCCTGAAACTAAATAATTGAGATTTCTAGGTCACTGAAATGCAAATCTGTGAGATTGACATGCACTCTTTTGATCATCAACTGTTGTCATTAAAGTAAAGACATTCTGAAATTCAGGTAGGCCAACGTTTTTTTTCTGTTCAACCTGTCAAGCTGTTTATAATATGTGATGCCGGATAAACTGCATTAAATTTCAAAACATTCAATCCAAAATAAAAGGATTTTCATTAGTTGTTCCTGTCTGAATGCAGGACCTGCTTGTTTGGACTTTCATGTTGTATTTCAGGTTCCTGTTTCCTGTATCTAGTTTTGTAGTTTTGTACTTTTGTTTCATTGGTTCCCCACAACATTGATTGTATCCAGGTGTGTCTTGTTACCTTGTTATCTCGTTGGCATGTCTGTATATATGGTCCTTGTGTTTCTCTTGTTGTTTGTCGGGTCTTGTCTTTCTAAAGTTATGTTGGTGTTCTCAGTCTAGTTTTCTTGCATGTTATTTGTATTCTGATACTTTATTAAATCCTCGGCATTTGGTTCTACCGCTCCCTCATTTCTGAGTTAATCTGCATGACAATAATTAAATATATATATATATATATATATATGTATTTTTTTTAATGATATTTTATTAATTTGGGATTTATGCCAGCCTATATGGTCCTTACAATCTAGCAGAAAGAAAATTGTATCCATTTTATCCTTCTGTTTCTCTGTCAGTATGTTTGAATCTTCTTTTTCTGAATTTCTGTTTCATATATATTTCATTACAATCATTAATGCTGTATTTGTGACTTTCTGTAATGCAACTACTGCCTTTGGCCATCACTATCTCATTACAATGTTGTTTGTTTGTTTCTCACCACAGCATAAATTAGAGGAAATTTAAAACACAAACTGGACATGACCCATAAAGAAATGCTCCTGGGTGTGGGATACAGCTCCCATGAGAACATCTCCAGTTTAATAATGTTATATGAGTGGGGTCTCTAGAACTATATGAAGTTAGGAGACTGTAGCACAATCTGATCCTACCTTCCCCAAATTGTCACCTTTATTCTGAATTGAATTGTTGCCATGGAGATTCGTTCCATCATTGTAGTAACCATAGAAACAGCCTCCAAAGATCAAATAAAAAGAGAGGGTGCTGAGAAAGAAATGTATATATTTTTCTCTAGACAGAATTAAGCTGAACTTTTGAACCTTATGCACCAACACAGACACACACTCGCTCTCTTTCTTTGATGTTACATTTAAGAGGATTTTGAAGATGGAACAGCCGAACTAGTAAATTCATCCAAGATGTCATGTTGGAAGTAGCATAAAATCAAAGAGTGAAGACAAGCAATGCATGAGTGTTACATCAGTCTTTAACGTGACCTTCAGTTAACCTCCCCGAAGTGCTGAAAACAGTAACATCATTAGCGTGAACAGCAGACACTGCTGGAGAGAGAGGGATTTCAGAGCAAGATGTGTGTATTAGTAAATCTCTCTAATCTCTAATAATCATGATTATTACTGCCATCAAATAGGCAGATGAGCAAAGAGAAGTGTGGTGAATCTGAACCTTCACACACACTTGTCTAGATTGTTGACTGGGTTTCTGCTTGTCAAAGCTATAGATGAAATGTGTGTCTGTGGCGTCTAAACCAGTCTTAAATACTGCATCATAAAATATTGAAAATAACTTATGTTGACTCTTCTATCTATCTATCTATCTATCTATCTATCTATCTATCTATCTATCTATCTATCTATCTATCTATCTATCTATCTATCTATCTATCTATCTATCTATCTATCCTGTAAAACTATATTTTGTTTTGTACACCAAAGCTACTTATTTTTGGCTGCTGACAGTAAACAGAATATCATCAAATACATTTTTCTGATTAAAGCATATCATCCAGAATCATTTTAACAACAGACTCACAGACACAGAAACACTGACAATATTCACATTCTTAAGAAAGAAAAGTTTATTTATTTTGTGATTTATAAACAAAACACATGACCACTTTTCCATCATAATGAAAAAAAATATATAAAGAGAAAATAAGAAAGGAATGAAAGTCACTAATTCACCATCACATTGATGAGCAGGTGTACAAAAGAAGAGGGTTTAACAACAGATGAGCGCCATTCAGTTGGACAGCACAGCGCCACCTACTGATCACCTCTAGACATTGAGAAAGAATGACAGCATGGACGCTCACTAGATACAAGCATACACTACATATATTGTATTTTACATCAGGACGTTTTTTCCTGTTTTTTTCTTTGTCAAAGAAGTGAAAGAGAAGGGATAGAATCATCATACATAATTTAGCTACAATATACAGTGCTAGTTTGATCAGTATGTCAAAGCCAAACACAAAAGTTTTTTTTCTTCTTTTTTTGTTATCATAAACCAAAATCATAATGAATAGGATAAAAACGAGAGCTTCAGGGCATCACACGATAGAGCATTTACAAATACCAAGGTTTAGTAAGGTCATAACTGTCCACTGTAAGTCGGTGAAGAGGTGTCAGTATGCAAAAGGCTCAGAGACGGTACATACACAAATCTCTTGTGTGAATAATGAATAAAAACTATAAACAAAAATAGTAAAATCATAGCCATCTATATCTATATTCATATATATCTCTATATAGTAAGTGTTTTCTTTCTGGTAATGTCATGCAGCAGTCACGTTTGAGTAATTGTGACATTGGTTCGAGACGTGTTTTTGGGTGTGTGACATCAAGGTAGACAGGCAAGTGAAGGAACCAATAGCATCAGAGCACAGATGTGTCATCGCCACAGTATTCAGACAATAAAGCAGGGTTTAAAGGCATGGGGTGGAGACAACAGTCTGAACTTTGTAGAATGAAGTTGTTGCAAACTTAAAAGGGTTGAACACTTTCAATTGGTTTTATAACAATGTAAAGGTATTGTGTGTAATATTTTAATGTTTAAATACTTGTATCCAAGTTTAAAGAGTAAACACTGGATATGTCTGGTAAATCATTGCTTTGTTTCTTTGAGCTTCACAATCAGCCTGACACAGCAACACTGGCTCATAACCAATAGTTTGTTCAATACAAGGCAGACAGGGGGAAATTCTGTTTGGTGCTGCTAATGGCACCGAAATTACACACTTGATCTTTAACATTGGTTCAAATTGACAAAAAGCTTTTTCGCCCCTCAGTTTTCTCTACCAATCTCCACCCCTTGCCTAAGCGTACATCTGTCTTCTCCCGTCCCTCCTCTTTCTGAGAATGAACAGATGAGAGACCAGCAGAAAATACAATGTCTTATACAGAGACAGAGCTGAGGTTGATTGGACAGCACTGGATCATTTGCATATGCCAGTGCTGTGGGAGGGGCTTCTGTCTTCTGCCATTTGACAGGGGGGATTTGACAGGCGTTGTCTGCATTACTCCATACTACATGAGTACACCACAATGTCTAGAGCTAGCCTACCCAGCAGAGGGATCAAGAGAGAGACAAACAGACAGACAGAAGCTCTGTACAGTAGCAATAAAGTTCACTTAAAGCTTATAAAAATGGTGCACAAGAAAACCCCTGCCCTTCTTTGCCCAAATTTTAAAACTCCTAGCTAATATGTTGTGTTCTTTGCTCTTGGGTAGTGTTGGTCCTCCAGACAGCAAGCAGAAAGGAGGCGACTAGGTTTCGTGTTGTATGACACTAGGCATACAAAACTCAGCTGAGAAAGCAGGCACAAAATTAGGGTTGGGATAGAAGGGGTCAAGGTTAATGGGTAAACTACAGGAACGAGGCAATGCCACAGAAAAATTCACGGCATAACACTCATGCCTTTTCTACAGAGGATATTTAAGGATAGATTATGGGATCAAAGGTGTTTAAGGTTTGGTGAATCAACAGTAATACTGTTCACAATGCATAAACATTCTCAGCCATCCCGATAAGCAACAGGGCACATAACCAGGTCCCCGAAGATCTGATTTCTTAGGAGTTTCGTGTGATATTGACTTGTGAGCTTTGCGTCTTTAAAATTCACTAAGAGTGAACCTCTCCAGCTGCTGGTTAACCTCTTACAAAAACCCAACAAGGTTACCAGGTTAGACACATTTCAGAGCAGGAGTGGTTTTGGGAGTTGCTAGAGATGCACTGATTTCTGACCCTGTTTACTAGATGTGTGTGTCTATATATGTGCATGTCTGTGTATATATGGGACTATTTGCTCACATATATACTATGCCTTGGAGAACATTTGCTGGTAACAAAATTAAAGCAACAAAACAAAAGTGCATTCCATCATTCGGTATACATTTTTTTTCCTTTTTTTTTTGTTTGTTGATAAAACACTGTTTTTTTTTTCTTTTCTTTTTTTCATTTGTCCAGGATGTGAGACTTTGTGAAAATATGTTTTGATGTCTCTTGTTTTACAGATGTTTCGTACATCCCACACCAGGAGAAGTGAACGAGCAAAAGCGTTAATTTAGCGTCTTCACTGTTTTACATACAGCGGTGCCCAACCTGCGTATTTACACCAGCGTGTGTCCTGCTTCCATAATCTCTAACTTTACACGATTTTGAACCCCTCCTTTATTTTTTCACCCTCCATTTTACTACAATAGCACACCTGAAGCGGCACACGGCTTACAAACATTTCAAATCAGATTTTGTCTCCCTATCAAAAAGATTGGAAAACAAAAACCAAGAGGATTAATAAGACAGATGTACCAACATGAGTCTGAAGGACATTTTATGCTGACTATTGGCTTGGGTGAATATAAATCAATCATATAACAGCTCATCAAGACAAGATTAATCAATTAAAAAGAAAGGGGAATGCCAGCTATTAGCGTAAAGCCAAACGAGATTGGATATGATAGAAAATTACTCCAAAATTTTCAAGTAAAGTGTTCAAAGTTTGCTTGAGCGTTTTGTTCTTCAGACTTTTGTTGAGACTTCTGTCTTTAAAAAAAATCAGCTCTTTTCTTAGCTTCTTCCTCTGTCTCTCTAATCATCATCATCTTTCCCTTTCTCACGCTTATCCTTCTTCTCCTTCTTCTTTTTCTTCTTCTTCTTCTCTTCCTTTTTTCCAAACGTAATAAAGTCGCTCTTGTCATCTCCGTCTTGTCCTTGTCTGATGGAAATAATAGCCGGCGATCCAGGGATGATGAAGGCTTCAGGAGGCATCTCCCCGGGTTTCAGGTGCGGAGGGCCTCCCGGACCCGGCCCGTATCGGAAATGCCAACTGTTGCTGTCCACTCCGGCTCCTACGGGGGGAGAGACCTCTCCACCCTCATTATCTGTGAGACAAAGAGAAAAAGAGACCATCTATTACAATCTTCAAAAATATAAGAATGAAAGGGTTAGGAAGGACCTCGCTGTGTTTCAGATGTGAGGAATGTCCCCTGGACCCTGAAATAAACACCCTGGAAGACACTTCCCTCTACATTCTTAGAAATAAAAGGTCCGATGGGGTTCTATATCGAAAACTATGGTTCTTGACTCAATTTTAAGAACATTTGTATGCCAAAACAGTCCTAAATGTCTTGAATGATTGCATAATACTTTCATGTTTAATAGGTTATTTTATTATTTTCTAGTTATAAAGTATGTTTATGTGATGTTTAATTCACAAAATAAAACAATTATTAAAACAAAAATGAATTAAAACTAAATCGATTAAATGATTCCATGATGTAACCCCTAAAAAGTTATATTCCTGGCGGAACCCTTCATAGAGCCTTTTCTTGAAAGAGTGTATGAACACAGTGAATCAGCAATATAAAGCCTGAGAGAAGGAAAACTTTGCAGTGATGCAAAAAATAACCAACTGAACCATTTCATTTTCAACAAAGCAAACACCTCATAGACACAACATTCAATCCAACACACATGCTATCCACGAGAATGAACCAACAGAAGCATGCACTTATGATGTTTATCTCTCTCCTTTTTAAGTCTTGTTTTCTTCTATGCTTTTTGGTGGAGAAGATTGCATTTTGCAGTGTCTTTAATACAACAATATTTTCTGTCTTTTAAAATGCTCCATAAATCTGCCACTGAAAGCATGTGGATGAAACAGCCTATAGGAGCTGCTTTTGATTTATCTCAAGAGAACATTTATTAAGAAATGTATGTGGATTCAGGATTCAGGATTCATTCAGATATTTGAATTATCTAAGTACAATCAACAGATAAGAAGCTTATTTTCATATTTGACTTTGTATTCAAAATTGTGTTATATTAGGGTGCTTTCACACAGGCTGTTTAGGTTGGAACGGGGCACGCTTTGCATGAAAAATCGCAAATGTGAATGCTGTAATGCGGACCCAGGTGCACACTGGGGTACCGAACCCGAGACTACCTGGAGGAGATGGTCTGAGTTCGGTTGCACTCGAACCGTGCCGCGGTTCACGTGAATGTGAAAGCAACACAGGCTCGGGTGCACACTTGTTTAGGAAGTAAAGTAACCTGAACATGCGTTTTAGCTGATTATGATGTATTTAGTTAAATAAAACACATGTAAGGGATGATAGTGTTGATGATTTACCTTGGATACGAGCAGAGGTGTAAAGTCTAGGGGTCAAAAAGTAAAAGTCCTGCCATATGTTTATTCCACCCATGCACTTAAAAAAACTGTGCTAATTAGCAAATCCAGGAGATTGGAACAAAATACTGAGGAGGACTTTTACTTTCTGAACCTGGACTTTACACCTCTGGATACGAGCGAGAGTGAGCCTGCCGTGTGACCGCAGCAAACGAGCAGTGTGAAAGCACCCTTATACACAGAAGGAAAACAAAATGGACCACATACACTATCTTAACATGTTCCTCCACAAGCCTTCTCCTCCAACCACCTGGCATTCAGAGATAAAATCCACCATCCAGTCCTACCAACCTTTTTTTTTTTCCTTTTTTGATTTACCCTCGGTTTCACAGACAAGGGTTAAGTCTATAGTCCCAGACTAAAACACATGTTTGAGCTGTCTTAACTGAAAGCAACTTGCACTGACAAATATATAAGTGTTGTTTGTTTTGTCTCAAGATAAACACAAATAATGTTTTTTTCAAAAGCATGTTTAAAAAAGCTACTTTAACGTCCTAATTGAACTAAGGCCTAACCCTGGCTTAATCTAAGCCATGTCTGTGAAACCAGGCCATAATGTAATAATGTCAGCTTTAAATGTAAATTATTCTGGTAGCTGGTCTGATATATGAGTTCCCCGATACACCACACTACTGAAAATCTCTCTCTATCTGTCTGATGAGCAAGTGTCACTGGATCCCCACAACATCACTTAGTTTAATAAAGACAACACCTTTGGCATCGTATCTGTGTGCAGGTCTTTGTCTGCACCTCACCTTTTGTCTATAGCTTATGTTGCGGTGAAGATTAAGACAGATTACAACCTCAGAAACATTCTGACTACGATAGCTGTGAGTGAAAGGAGGTCTGTATTCACTATTGTGGGTGTGAATTGATATATATATATATATATATATAGAGAGAGAGAGAGAGAGAGAGAGAGAGAGAGAGGGAGAGAGAGAGAGAGAGAGAGAGAGAGAGAGAGAGAGAGAGAGAGAGAGACAGGCAGCATCCATTATGAGTCCTCAGAGAACTGACTACCCTTCCAAATCCCTCAGTAACACTAAACGCCCAAATGGCTTTGTTTTCTCTCTTCTCCCTCTCGCATGTACTCTTTCATCATGTCTAAATTTCCTTTCTCCATGCCCTTCCATTTTGATTGTCTGCCTTTCTTTATACTGTCAGAATGATAACTAAGGCACAAAATTCACCAGCATTGGGGAGTATCTAATGTAACGACTGAGACAAATCAGACACAATTATTTGTTATGTAACAAATAATCTTTAAAACTCACTCTGGGATCTATGGTCCCATCCCCCCAACAAGGGCAACAGCGGTCTTGGTTACCATGACTACGATCAGATAAGTTAGCTTTATTGCTGTGAAAAATGTGGTCATGTGGTCAAGACGGAAGCCAAAGGAAAGACGTACAGACCTTCCTGCCTTCATTTATAGACAAACTGATCTATAAATGATAATGTATCTCAGGACATTGTGTGTGATAATTTACTGTCTTGTGTAGTGTCTTTTAATACTATAATTTTTTTTACACTTTACTGTGTGCCGCCTTATCCTGTGTATTTTATGATAGAACCAGCGGTCAATGTAACCACACCTATACCATGTTTGGTCTTTATAAATTGGTACTTTGAGGATTGAAATGATCATGTATATGATATGTAGATAGCTGCGCAACATATTAGTATTACAAGAATCTTTCATAGTTTCTTCATCAGCAACCGATCCAGCTGCACATGCAAATGAGCACGCTTGAAACAAAAGATCCATAAATCAAATTCTCCCGCTTGGCTATTCCCCCCTTCTTATTGGTCGAGCTAACCCTGAGAGGTGGGACCTTTCTCAGGCTTTAAATTGCATCTACACAAGCCCGTCCCTCTCTTGGGCTTCTCGGTACGTTCGGGGTGCTATGCTGTCCTGCGGGGCCACAGCAGGCCTTGACTCACAACCAGCCATGAGCTCATGGAGAGAGAGAGAGAACTTTCAACTAGAACAGAGTCCAAATAACCATGCAAGTTCATCATATCTTCTTCATCCAACGGAGAAGAAAACGATTGCAACTTCAACGTTTGACACTCACAGAACACTTTTCTGGAACAAGAAATGCTTTCACTGCAAAGGACATGCAAGTATACATCTAATGAGGTCCTCTTAAAATAATAAGCTGATGGTTATTTTCATGTTCAATGAATCTTTTCCGTAGCTTCATTTCATTTCCGGTTTCATTCTGTCATTTACCATCTAACCGTGTATGTGTACTTGTTTGTATGTTAGTTATGTGTTCGTGATTTTGTTAATAAAACTTGTGCAGAATATGTATTTGGTTCTGATTCTCTGCTTGCAATAGTTTATTTTACGATCTTGACCTTGTTACATTATCTAAGTGCTGTACATGCTAGGAAATAATTGTTTTTCTATGGCCATGAAAGATACCCTTTTCTTAGAATAAATGATTAATCAAAAGAGTTTATTGGACGAACTGATTAATTGATTGTAATATTAATTTAGCTACATCAAGTTAATCCAATTAACTGACCCAAATATCAAGTTATGAGTTATTATTAATATTTCCCCTTTGAGCTAACTCATTACACTAACTAAAAGTAGCAATTCTATTAAGTTATCTATATTTTTCAGTAGCAAAAATCAAATAGCTCAGCTGGTTCAAGAACTGTGTGGGACATTGACGAGGTAGGGTTTGGGAAAGCTATTTGAAAAATTACTCAATTTAAAGTATCCTTCAAATGCTTTAAATTATGAGTAGTTTGTCTTGGCAAAAAACAGAATCAGCTTTCCCAACATATCTACATTGGCAGCAACATCCTCTGCATTTCTGTCTTGCCTTGACCTTTCATGTAATGCAGCCTTTCGACAAAGACACACGTCTGGCTGGCAGATAATGGCACAGGTTTAATAAGCTGCATGACAAGGGCATGGTTATTATGGCCAGTGAAATATCAAGCTCATAAAACGATGATGGGGAGAAAATCGAATCATCTCATCATTATGAAAACAACGAGTCTGCCGACACATTCCCATCTACTCTCTATATATTTATGTATCTCTCTTTCTCAAGGAGGAGTGTAGTGCCATCTTACATAATGCAGAAGAGGAGGTGAGGAAGGACAGTCTGAGGATGAAATATGAGCCAAACTCCAACGCTTAACTCCTGAAGGAGCAGATTTCTGAGCAACACTGCAGAGCCAAGGAATTATGGGTTTGTTTAAATGAAACCACATCACTTTCCAACAACTATGTGTGTGTGTGTGTGTGTGTTGGCAGATGACAGCAGATTTGTGTTCATGCTCTTGTGCATGAAGCACAGAAAATGAGCTGATTTCACATATACCGCAACAGCTAGTCTGAGATATACAATTTTTCTATATATATAATGAAATGTACAAATGTTTAGATTAAATACATGTTGAGTAGATATATCTATTTACCAAAGTTCATGTTACTTACTGTAATATATAAATTACTAAATTACATGCTTTCACATTAAATGATGAATTAAAAATTTACTGATTGCCTCTACACAATGAATATATCTGATTTTTTGTGCATCTGTGTGTGTGTGTGGCACACCTTGGACGTCAAGCTCTACTGATCCTGATTAAATATGCCAGATGGCACACACAAGCTTTCTCATGAGCCTGCCGAGACAGCAGTGTGTGTGTGGGTTTGTGTGTGTGTGTGTGTGTGTGTGTGTGTGTGTGTGTGTGTATTATGGAGTATAGTTCAGCTCTATATAATGAGAGTACTGCATGTTATGAGAATAATGTTATAATTTTGTTTTGTTGTAATTTTGTGTAATAATGTTTGTATCACTGTTTTCCATTAAGGGCAGGGATGAACATAAACACACACACACAAAAACAACCTTACACTAACCCATACCCTAACCAGAACAGAAAACTTTCTATTTAAAAAAGTATATTTTAGCTAATTGTTTCAGATTTTGCTCACTTCTGGGTACATATCTGTCCACAAAATATTATTAAATAAACACACACACAAACACACACACACACGCAAATGAATGAATGAATGAATGAATGAATGAATGAATGAACGAGCGAACGAACGAACAAACAAAATCCTCATATCTCCAAGCCTCATAAAAAGTTGAGTATGGAGACAAGCATTGACTCAGACATAGACAGAAAGCAGAGTGATTGTCCTCAGTTTACCCTCTTGAGCTGATTAAAGCCCATGGAATGTTCTGGAAAATTTCACAAGACCCACAGCATACAAAACACACTCACAATCTTCTGCACAGCCTTTCCTCTGTGACACTGATTGACTAAGGTGAATGCTAAATCTGCTAAAATCACTGGAAATCAGTCAGACTGGTTAACATGTTTGATTTGTACAGTATAATTGGCCAGCTATACTATATTTTTTGTCTCTCGACACCTCTGATTATTGGTTTTTATATTGATATTCACTTTTTATTGAATTTTGAAAATGTTAAATAAGCTTGTTGTCAATAAGAAGTGTGTGCATGTTGCATTTGTGTTGGATTGTGAGTAAGAGTGTGCGTTGCGTTTGTGTGCCATATGGCGCTGTATCTGAAAGGAGAGCCTGTGGGCTGAGCAGGTTGGCCCACCTGTAGAGATGATCTTTAAACAGGAAGATCAGGATAGGTCACACTCATCCATTTATCTCTCCATTCATCCATCTGTACCCAGCCTTCTATAAATCAGCAACTAGCAGCATAAAAATATATTTCAATTCAAATTGGCATGATAAAAAGGTATATTTTGTATTGTGAAAGCATTAAAAACTCCCTCTCTCTCTCTCTTGGTAATTCTGTATTTTCTCATCCATTTGTCACAATTTCCCCTGTCCTTTTATCATCTGATCTTCCTTCATCCTCTTACAAGCACAGTTAAATCCATTGGTTTCATTTTATATGCCGTTCTGTTAACTCTCTCGTTCAGCCACACCCCTTTCTTCCTCTATTTATTTTGCATTTCTCCTTCGCTTGTTTCTCTCTCACCCTCCCTCTCTTCAACACCACGTTCGTGGTATGAATGGTTGCCGTGGAAACTGCCTCTTCCAGTGAAAACTGGCTGTGGCAGAGACACTGATGGAAACTAATACAGAACGCTCTCTCTCTCTCTCTCTAATGGTCAAATACTTCTCTCCCCTAGCAACAGAGGCAGTCACAGCACCCTCCTCTCTGCACCTCTCTGTTTTCTCTTTCACTCTCCCCCTCGGTCACCCTTTTTTTCTCTCATTGTCACTTTCTCTATCCCTCTTTCCCTTAGGCTGTCTACCTGCCCTCTCTCTCTCTCTCTCTCTCTCTCTCTCTCTCTCTCTCTCTCTCTCTCTCTCTCTCTCTCTCTCTCTCTCTCTCTCTCTCTCTCTCTCTCTCTCTCTCTCTCTCTCTCTCTCTCTCTCTCTCAAACACTCCATCGCTAGCATTTTACTGCATTTTGCAGAATTGAGACAGACACAAAAAAAATTGATAGATGCAAAAAAAAAAAAAAAAAAGGCAGAAAATGAGAGACAACATGCTCCATCCTATTATTTTAATTCTGCTGATCTACGCTTTGGTTTTGCCCATCTGTTTCACACACACCATAGAGAGCGAGAGAGGGGCGTTGGCTTCTCCAGTGTTTTGCACAGCAGAGCCAAAATGAAGCTCATAAAAATGCATACGAATATTTTAATACAACACAAACCTCCAGCATCACATAAAACCAAACAGCACTACTTTACACCACCACAGACCTACTGACTGATCATTCACACGAGTGCCTAAACTGACGATTCCTCTTCTGCTGGAAACAAAGCTGATGGTGTTGTCTGACTCTATAACTCATGTCTAGCTGTTCTCATCTCCTTCTGTCTTAAAGGATGCCAAACACCACTGGTTTTTACTGGTTTTCACATGCACTGGTTTTCACACATGCAGGCCATACCCACCATTGAAGTCCTAAGGTCTGTATTTTTTATAAGATGTATATAATAAAAGTTGTGAAATAATTGCATAATATTAACCCTACTTTTGTGCTGCAAGGATTTCGCACAACACCATGATAACCGACTTTCTCATTAGCTGTTTCAGCGCTCGTCAATGTCAAAATGTTTGAGACGACCAATCAAATCAAAGGCTTTACTGTTCGCAGAGGCTGCAAATAAAATAAGATGAATGCAAGTAGATAAACTAAACAATAGTTATTTTGACAGCTGTTTTATGATAGAAATGTTAAATGACCGACAGAAATAATCAGGGATACAAACTAAAAACCTTTTTTTCTAAAGTTGCGGTCACACTTTATTTGAATGGTCCCCCTTAGACATGTTGTCGACTTTAAGAAATCCTGCACCTATGGGTCAAATAACTCTCATTAGAGTATTAGTAGATTGTCTTCTAAATATCTGCTAACACTTTATTTTCATGGTCCACCGACAGATATTATATTGACTATAAGTTACTTTGCAAGTACAAGTCAACTTATTCTACTAACCCTAACCATCTACTGATACTCAACTAATACTCTATTGAGAGTTAGTAGACATGTAGATGCAAGGTTACTCATAGTCAACAGAATGCCTAAAGGGGACCATCAAAATAAAGTGTAACCAATGACAGCATTTTGAACAGAAAATATATAATTTTTGTGATTCATGTAATGTAAAAGTTGTCAAAGTGACAATTGTACTCGGACGCCCTAGCAAGCTCAATTTTGGGACCTCTGTATTTATAAAACTCTGAGTACTGATCACATGGCTGATTGATTTTAGGCTTGAAAATAAGAAAATGAAATGCTATAGTATATAAATGCCACAGCAGAGAGAATGGTTTTAGTGAATAACAATCTTTATTTCAGTTAATTTCACTAGACAAAGTTACCATAATGTTTCAGAAGATTAGAATAGTGTGGACAACACTTATTTATTTTGCCAGCTTGACAACCTATTGTCACTGCATGCTGTCATTGTATGCAAAACAAGCAGAATTAACACTCCTTCTTTGTGGTTCATGGAAGAAAGAATCTTTGGAACAATGTAAAGGTGAGTATTTCATTTTTGGCTGAACTAATACTTTAAAAGCTGAGCGGCAGTTCAGACTTGGAAGCTTGAGAAATATTTGTAAATGAGATAAACATTGCATTGCAGAGAGAGAGAGAGCACTAAAATCTAAAGAGGCTTATTTCTTTCATTTCCAGCCTTTGCTTTTGCAGTCATCATCAGAGACTTAATTAGAACAAATTGCCCTTTCATCACCCAAGTAATTGTGCCCATTTGTTCCTCTCTCCCTGCTTCTCTCCCTTTCATCTTATTGAAACTAAATTACATTCATTATTCCGAACACCTCCAGAAGTCCCATCATCGTTCCATCCAAGAGGGTCGAGCCTCAACATAGACATCTGTAACCCTCATGCAGTTAATTAGGAAATTAAATATGCATTAATTGCATCCTGGATCTTACCTATGACCTTGTGACCCAGGAAGTGATCCCAGACAAAATGGTAGGAAGGTTTTATTGCTGCCTACGAGATGAGTGCACATGAATGCCAGAGAGCAAGTCAGTATTGCTGTAATACTAAAATTAATCACATTTTGTGTAACTGGATGTTTATTTGCTTAACATAATGTTCTACAATAGACCGCATCAATATTATATGCCTACAAACACAAGCCTAGAGCTGACTCTTCATGAAACAATTTGTTATTCTAAGCCTGTGCTTGTTGATTCTGTCATAAATACGTATTTTATCTTAATATGTTTTGCCCTGATGTTTGTGGTGATCCGTTTATAGCCTTTGAGTGTGTACAGACATCTCTGATTAATAACCAAGACTCTGTCCTCTACAGAAAGACAGGTAATTCTTCAATTATTTGGAGTGCGAGAAAGAGAGACTAGGCAAAATGGAGATAGAATCTAATATTGGGGATTAATTACCATGAACGGACATCACCACAGCGAGCGAGGAAGAACGTGTGCGTGTTTGTGTTGAAATAGTCTGAGCTGACCATTATTAATATTCATCTCCTAATCGAGTCATCTCTCTGTGCTTTAGCCACGCTCCCTCGGTCGCCGCTTTGTACTGAGCTTCTCTTTCTTGCTTTTGCAGATAACCTCCACATCCCCTCTGACTGTGTCATTTACTCTTTCAGCTGATAAACTGGATTTATGCTTGATCTGGTCAGAGCTGTGGAAATCGGTGTCGCTCTCTTCTTCATCACATAGCTCTGACAGGTCACCTGAACGAGCTAAACGCATATAATCCAACATTAAAACCAGGGGATTCCACTGTTATCAGACAGTGGGAAAACAAATAAATACAATTTACTCTGGATTTTCCTGGGACATTTCTTTTTACAGAAGTTTTAAAGGAATAGTTAATCCAAAAATTAACATTTAGCATAATTTACCCACACTCATGTTGTTTCAACTGTATTATTGTCTTTATTCCAAGAAACACAAAATGAGACAAACTCAAAATCTGAATTTTTTCCATTCCAAAAAAAGTTTATGGTCTTGTTTTCAAGTGGAGAGTGATTAAAACTAGTTTATCCACTATACATTCCCAGAAGATGCAAGTTTTATTCCTGTATTCCTATAAAGACCCATATTAATGCCTTTATTTACAGATCCCTTCTCCCTCCAGAGCAGATCTCAAATTAACAGAATAAAACAGATTTTTTTTTCCGTCTAAGAGCTTGGCAGAAAAAATCAAACCGCTTTCCAACATGAACGTGAGCAACTGATGACAAAACGTTATTTTGGGTCAACTATTTCATTAATAATTTTTGACTGGGTTGCTGCCATTGTGAAGTAATATTTGCGTCACGGCTGAGTGTGGCATAACAGGCGGATTGCGGTATCACTAATGTATTACCGTGGTTGCTGTGATGTATAGAGTTCCTCCCTGAACTATTTATCTGGGTTTCCTAAGGAAGCCTCATATAGGTCATATTCCTCATATCCTGCATGACTGCAGCAGCTCAGCAAAAGAGGCCAACACAGAGGAGACTGCAGCGAAAGAAGCAAGCGTTGAAAGAATGATGTGAGAGAGAAAAGAAGAGAGTGGGACAGAGCAATAGATGGTCCTGAGGGGTAATACCAGCGAGACTATGAAAGACAGTGTCATAGTCCTGCCAGACCTCACAGTGGACAATTGTATTGCTCAGTGGTTGCTCTTTCATAGCTATTTTCAAATATATTTCATTCAGGTTTTTCTCAGATGTATGGAGCCCCTAAAGGGACATTGAGAAAAAATATTTTAATGCTTTTGCATTCTCTTGCAAAAAGTTCCCTCGAGAAACTTTAAATTCACTCTTAAAACCTTTGCGTTCACTCGCAAACACTTTTGTGCTCCCCCGAGAAGCTTTTTGTTCACTCACAAAGAACTCAAAAGGTTTGTGAACGAACGCAAAGTTTCTCAGGGGAATGCAAAAAATTGTCGAGAGCACCCAAAAGCATTGACTCATTATTTTTCGACCCATCTCATATTTATTTTCACCACCATGTCCCTTTAGGGGCTCCATACAGAGGTTTCTGACAAAATGCGTTGGAAGAAATAAAATATACAACAAATGAGTCAATAGTTCAGTATACAGCTATAAAATTAATGTAGAAACAGCTCAGATCATTTAATCTTGGAAGTCAGAGATTTCAATTGAGTTTAATCTCTTTTCAATGCTAAACACAAGAGGAGAAAAAAAAACATCTGGGATAGCAGAAAACATACAGTAAGCTAATTTCTCCATTTGATCTCATTTTAATTTCAGAAACAGCTAAGAATGGGAAGAGATCTAATTTATGACGTTTCATTTCTTGAAGAGTTCAGTTCCTATATCTTACCAGGAGCGCTGGAGACGGTGGGCCAGTTCTGAACCAGAACTCCTTGGGCACCCTGCATCACGGATGACTCCTCCATATGGACCGAACTACACACAAATAGAGGAGAAATATTATTAGATTAAGACTATTTATTCACTCTTAGGGTGTGTTCACACTTGTACTGTATTTTGGTTTGCTTGGTTTGTTTGGTTTGGTCCGGTCCCAAAAACCCCAGCATTTAGTCCTGGTCCACTTAGCATTCACATTGGCATTTTAACACCGAAACTAAAGATACGGAACCTAAAGGCATAAAGATATGCTAATCGGTTTTTATTACGTATATTTCACGATGGAACTTCCCGAACATTCAAAACAATGGAGATGTGTTCTGGGCTAAATGCACTTGTTGTATGTGCGTAGTCTGCATATTATTGTATTTAGACCTGCTGAGAATTCGTGAAGAGCTTATAAAATGTGTAAAGGAGTCAAAACAGTGGCAGGAATCCCTACATCACACACAAACGAAGATCTTCTGCGAGGAGACGCGGTTCTGATGCCTGAACTGAACTGTGATGGGCAACATCACGACTATGGCGAGAAAAAACAGGTATGCTTGTGCATTCTGTCCTTTTTAGAGTCGCTTCTTTCGACATTATGTCCCGTTTTGGTTTGTTTACATGTCTTTGGTTCGCGTTGCGTTCATTTTTCATTCAAACCGCGCCAGAGTTCGTTTTGAAGGTCGCTTGTTTGGTGGCACCAGGGTTCAGATGGTAGCATTCACACTTATTCAAACGAACCGCACTAACAGAGCAATCGCACCAGGGTTTGTTTTGCTCGAACCAAACATGCCAAGTGTTAACACACCCTTATTAATGATTTCTTGAATTAGTTTATTAGCAATTTCCTTACTCTATTAGTCACATACACACAATTTAATGTGCTAAAAAAACATCCTGCTCAAGCAAACAACAGTGAACATTTTAGATTGCTGGGAGGAAGAAGAAGAAGAAGAAACATCATTTTCATAACTGAAGGGTCTCTGAAATGTAAGCACTTATCAAAAACTAAGACATTCTTTGCATTCATGTATATTTTTCTATTCAACATTTTAATCAAATTGTGTCAAACCCAACTCTATGAGAAAAGATTTGTCTTTAGATGCATGTCTTAGACAATCTGTGGCCTAAAAGGTCTAAAGACTGTCTTATTCTCCTTGGCTTTTGATGTGATATGCATGACTGATGATATGACTGTTTGTTATAGTTTATGTTGCTATTTTATGCTTGTAAGTGCTAAAGTTTTATGATTTTTTATGTACAGCACTTTGGTCCATTATTATGGTTTTGAAAGTGCTTTATAAATACATTTGAGTTGAGCAGGGTTTGTGTTTGACCTGGGCAGAATAGTATATCTAGGTCTTCGGTGAGAATTGAAATCTAGAGGCTTGGATTAGAGATTAAGGATTAGACTGTGATCTTCTCTGCACAGTCACATCACCTCTGAGATTAAAGCTTACATTCCTATGCACTCCAATTTTTCACACCAAAGATTTTTTCTCTCTCTCTCACAGACACAAACACACAGTTATCAGTGTCATTTTCTTGCAGTTGATCACCCTGTTTCAATTGGAAATATGCCATGTTATGAAAGTAAAAAGGCATTTTATCTTGACTCCGCATACACCCACATGTGTGTGTCTGCATCAGGAAAAAGCCTTACAAATCGCCAGTGGAAGAAAATCAAACCAAGCAGGAGTTCTTTGGCTCTTAAAAAGGGGTGTTATCACTTTCCATGCTCTCTCTCTGTAGATCTGTAAACAGCTGGAAGTGTGTTAAGAAAGGATTTGCTCAGTGTGTTCAGAGTGGCTGAAAGCATGAAGTATTTTAGGGTCGTTCCATCACAACATCAACTGTCATAGAAGAATGGGGGAAAATGCATTTCAGATGGTCGCTATTGATGAATGCTTGTCCCTCAACTACAATACAACCTTTTCTTGCACATAAACGCTGATCATGGCATATTGCCATTAAACTTAAATTTTGTACTAAACTTATAATTATTGACTGTTGTCCCAAGCAACCAATTTCCTACATATTTGTGCTAGTTTCATGCCTATTAAATCAGACTAATTTTCTCACTTAGAATGATTTGAGCTCAAATTAATATTTAATGTCCATTTATTTTATTAAATTTTTTAGAAAATATCTACCTAACAAGTAGGGTAACATATAGTGAGCTGGTCATTATCGGAATATAAACACCATTTAGGAGAACAATTTATCTAAAGTAACATACAATTGAGGAACATCAAATGCTATTTATTATACAAAGGGTCAAAAATATTTGCAGGATCATAATGTTGAGAGTAAGATAGACTATTGCAGAAACTTGAGAACATGAAAAATGCAGGAAATTAGAAGAAGAGAACTGTATTCTATTTTTACGGTGACAATGCCTTGACATTATATAAACATATAAAACATGATCACTTACCTTTGGTCACTTGTGCAAGCAACAATATGCCTACCATTAAAAACTTTGAGGTTGGTAAGATTTTTTTAAATGTTTGTTTAAATATTTTCTGCAAGGCGGCATTTATTTGATCAAAATACAGTAAAAACAGCAATACTGTGAAATATTATCTAAAATAACTGTTTTTTTAGAAAATGTAAAGTGTAATTTATTCCTATGATCAAAGCTGAATTTTCAGCATCATTACTCCAGTCTTCAGTGTCACATGATCCTTCAGAAATCATTCTAACATGATGATTTGCTGCTCAAGAAACATTTATGATTATTGGTTTGAAATCTGTGCTTTTTTTGTGGAAATAATTATTAATATTTTTCAGGATTCTTTGATGAATAGAAAAAAGTTCAAAAGAACATTTATTTAAAATGGTGAAGACATTTATAATGATACAAAAGATCTCTGTAACTTTTGATCAATCTTGCTAAATAAAGGTATTAATTTATTTCAACGAAAACAAATCTTACTGATCTTAAACTTTTGATTGGTAAAAGATAATTAACATTGCTTATCTACTTTATTTGATTATTTTAGCACACCATACTTTAGTTTATTTAACGCTTTATGGGATAGATAAGTAGTATGTATAGTTCAAATTAAATGTGAAGTAATACGCTATGACATTTCTAACTATTGCAATTAACTGTTAACTGTCTAAACTGTCAAAAACCCATCCAAAATAATGCAAAAACAGGATGCATGCAGAACACAAAGTGATGGGTGGAAAACCACCATTTTATTTGCCCCCCCCCCCCCCCTCTCCCTCTTTCTCTGATGAATGTTTGCAGTCCAAGGTCAGGCGGTTACCGCTGCTATTACATGCTGTGTGTGTGTGTGTGTGTGTGTGTGTGTGTGTGTGTGTGTGTGTGTGTGTGTGTGTGTGTGTGTGTGTGTGTGTGTGTGTGTGTGTGTGTGTGTGTGTGTGTGTGTGTGTGGAAGCCATTTTAAAGAGCTGTGAAGCAGCAGTCAGTAAGGCTAATACATTATTAATGAGAAACACTGGACCAAATACATGATCCTCAGCTAATGTTCAAACATCCCCCACTCTCTTTCTTCCTGTCTGCCTCTCATTCCCTCTGCCCATTTCTGCCTGCATATCAATGTCATTGCATCCTCCACTGATCATTTCTCTACTTTAACATCCAAAAAGCTATTGTTGTCTAAAATCTTTTTGTCTGTGGAGTGAAAAGTTAATGCCTTTAGGAGAGAAGAAAATCTCTTTCTGAAAAAGTATAAGTAATGTTTGCCCTTGCGAGTCTGACTCGTGTTTTCAGGCCGTTGCTAAGCTATTCTCACTGGCTTACCATTTGAGGTATTGTTCATGTCGCAAACTGTTGCATGTCAAAATATTTGAGTTTTAAGGTTCAAATCCTAAACTCTAAATATGAGCAATAGTAAACATTAATGAAATGATAAGCTATGACTTACCACCAATGAAACCCTTATAAATCTGCCTTAAACTCAACAAGCAAAAGAAAGCAAGAGCATCATTAAAGTAAAATTAATTTTGCAGTGGCTTCTCCAAGCACATAAATTGTGAGACGGGAATCTGATTTAATGCATGAGAATGATTTGCGTGGCTACATTAGCTCTCATTAAACCCTGCTGTAATTAGGAGAGAATCAGTGTACCACTAATGGAGATCAGAGGTTATTCAGTCACACTCACACACGCACGCACGCACGCACACACACATGCGCGCACACACACACACACACACACACACACACACACACACACACACACACACACACACACACACACACACACACACACACACACACACACACACACACACACACACACACACACACATCTCTGGCAAATGTGACTGTGCTGTCCAGTCTGTTGTCTGCAATGTCCTTCATTGCCATCATTTTGCCGACATGACCGTAGGCATTACTTCAATCGCAGCATATGACCTACTTCTGCTTCCATGGAAATAGCCACTGTACAGCTGTACTGGTCATTCGGCGGCTGCTGTGGTGTATCTTGTGGTTAATTCAGAACAAGTGGTGGATAACTGTATCCACTGGACCAACCAGCATGGTCCAGTGATGTATGCGTAATGTAATGCCAGTGCACAGTTTCCATGATCATACCAGCCTCACTTGTTTTTTAGCTAAATACTTTCATAATAATGTCTGAAAATGGTGTTCTTATAGGCCGTGTTTACACCTGGTTCTAATATGCATTTTGGCCGATCAGATAACAAGTAGAAGAGGGAGACATACCTGTTTACATCAGGTGTTTTAATCTGTCTTTTTTCAAACACTTCTGTCCAGATATATTCGAGGGTAGAGTCTATGGGTGGGTAAATGTATGTTTTTTTTTTTCAGATCTTTGGATAAAAAATCTAATGGATAAAATAAACTTGTACAATTTACACATGAATGTGCCCGGAGAAGACGGCAAAAACATACGGAGGACAGCAGCTTTCGTTCCTGCTCTGACAGCCACAAGACCAGCCGAAATGAACTGAGTGTGTGTTAGATATCAGGAATGGTGAGAGTACATTGTGTTTGGTTTATTTTCCGTCTTTAAACCAAACTTGTGTCTTAAAGTTTAAATCCCGTCGGGCTAACGCTCTTCTCATAATATTTAATGCTCTTCTCATAATATTTAAGCATTAGAACAGTAGGCGGAGAGTAGACTGACTTTTGTGGCTGTTCGAACACATTCGATCGCATGAGCGTTTACACTACGAAAGCAATCCAGTCTAATGAGTTTTCGACTACATCTGGAAGTGGCTGAAAGTGGACAAGCTCAAAGCGTTTTAGACCCCGTTTACACCTGTAGTTAGCGTCGTCCACTAGTGATCTGATCGACCAGAACGTGCCAGTTCAGTTCAACCGTGTAATCAGGGCCTATATGATATTATATTCTTACCTTCCTTTCACTAAATTCAGCGATTTAAAGTCTTTATCATAAATTTTATGTAATATTTAACCTGTGGTCCTCTTATAATCTTTTTTGATTAAATAATATATATTTTAAAATAGTTCTTGTACAATTACAAATGTAATTTTTTTATTATAATCATCTATCAATCGATCTATCGATCTATCTATCTATCTATCTATCTATCTATCTATCTATCTATCTATCCATCCATCCATCCATCCATCTATCTATCTATCTATCTATCTATCTATCTATCTATCTATCTATCTATCTATCTATCTATCTATCTATCTGCTTGTCCATCCATCCATCCATCCATCCATCCAATTATTTTATTTCATGTATGCCCCCTTTAAAGGAATGTGGCATATTCAGTATGTGCAACAAAAATGAAAAATTCGGACAACAAAACCAATCTAGTCTTACCTTTGCATTCCTGCTCTGAGAGACGCTGAATATCTCCAGTCTCCACTTGGAACTTTAGGCTAAGAAAGACAAAGACAGAGAAAAAGAGACAAAGAAATGACGTTAAGGGGCTGGGATGGATCAAAAAAGCAATATTATCTCATTAATTAATCATGCTGGAGTGTAGTCATGTGGTCATGATGGCTGCAGAACTGTGGCTTTGGAGAAAAGGTACAACACACATACACACACACACACACACACATACACACACACACACACACACACACACACACACACACACACACACACACACACACACACACACACACACACACACACACACACACACACACACACACACACACATCAATGATAAATTGAGATGCTCATCACCTAAAATATATGAACCAGCCAGACCAACCATTCAAACAAACAGACACAGGGACACATCAAGGGCATAAAACCCTGGAGGAGCAGTAGCAGAGGGGTGAGATCGATATGAATGAGTCTCCTCAGGGACAGAGAAACTGAGGCATATCTGCAGGCAAAATGCACAAGGCGAGAGGATGGTTTGCTTTTTTTTTTTTTTTTAAACAGCTTACTATTAGGAAAATTATACTTTTGCTTGCAGTAAAGAGAATATGGGGTGGTCCCAATACAAAAAACCTATAATGGGCCTATAGACCAGTGCTTCTCAAACCTGTCCTGGTATAGATATTCATAAGCCGGGTTGGATACAAGCATCTGCAAAGTGAATAAATTTACTAATTTTCTCTTACACACACATCTCCTGGTGGACATTCATCAATGTGAAATCCAATTCGCAGTGTAATCAGCGGGCCCTGCTCTCCACACAACACGCAAACACACACATCCATCAAAAAAGCCTGCAAAACAACTACAATACACACCTGCTACTGGTCATGCAAAAACATCAGACCTAGCTGGAACCTTTCATATTCTGTCCAAACTTTCAAATAAAACTTTTTCCAAATAAAGACTGAATATAAATCAGTTACAAATCAAGAGTTTTTACCAGGCCCGTAACAACCACATTTCAATCGTCAAACCTCTAATACTAAGAGAGAAAAAACATATAAATAAAAACAACAAAATGACAAACTCAAAGGATTGAAATGTAACCATCTGATGCACCAATTGTTTAAAACGTTCGCTAAACAAAAGCAGACGTAAAGTACAATGACTCTTTCAATATATGAGTAAATAAGGATATGCAGTAGGAAGAATTTGGATGAAGAATACATGGGTTAAATAATGTGCGGAAATTACAGACACTCAAATCAAGTGAATATGAAATCAGAGTAGGTTGCTGAGCAAAGAAACTGGGGATCTGTTTTTTATTCATCTCACAGGTCTTTGATTTATCACTCACTGTGTGTGTGTGTGTGTGTGTGTGTTGGGGGGGGGGGGGGGGGGGGATAATGAGTTCAGTCTGATTTCATCTCACCAGCAGTTCCTTACTCTCTTTTTCTCATTTTCTCTCTCTCTCTCTCTCAGTTCCCTTTGTGGACACACCTCGCCTAGATACAGCATTCGCATCTTTGCTCCAACCAATCACATTCCTTCCTTCCTTTTCTTTCCACACCAAACCACCCAATCAGCCACCAGAAACTGCTCCACTGCCACTTAATCACACACTGGGAGAATAAACATGACTGACATTTAATGAGAAAAGCTGAAATGAGCCAGTAATTACTTCACAAATAAGAGCCACTCACACATGTTTTCTCATCCAGTAATCCCTGAAACACTCACAACTTGATCAACAAAATAACATAAATGCACTCAGTTTGTAATGATGATCTCTGGTGAACTAACAGAGCTTTGTTTGTAATATGTAGTTGGTCATACTAAGGCTTGACAAACTGACAAAACTCTGCTGCAAAAAATTGCTGATGAGAAAATCAGCTAATCTGTAGAGAAATGGCACGTAACTCATGATCTATAAAATAAAATAAAATATATTAAGAGTTTTTGCACTGTGAAATTTCATGACAATTAATCACATTATCCTTCCCTTTGATTTTTTCTCTTGATTATTCTGAATAGTGATTCTCATTATAGATTTACTCAAGTTTTGAGAGATTCACCCATCTAACAGTATAAATATCATCAGATATGTACTTGCTATCTTGAGGTACCCCCTTTTTTCCACATTTTTTTTGAAATACTAATAAGTAATGTGCATACAATGTGACATTAAAAGGATATTTTAATACATTTATCCTTAAAGAAAAACAACTAATCTTACAAAACATATATCAATCAACCTTCTTCAAAAGAACGATGCTGCAATTTAATACAAAACTATAAACTATCTATCTATATTTCTATCTATCTATCTATCTATCTATCTATCTATCTATCTATCTATCTATCTATCTATCTATCTATCTATCTATCTATCTATCTATCTATCTATCTATCTATCTATCTACCTAGCTATCATCAGGGGACCGATCATAATGTGTTTAGCTTAAAGGCCTATCAACTGGTTTTGGTGGATGAAGTCCAATATGAAGTTGCTTAACAAAACTGAAGCTAGGCTGGAGAGTCTCTCTTGAGATATTTAAGTGTGGGTACAGAGAAACCGGAGTGTTGTTTGAGCTTCACATCTCTAAATATAAACACACCCAGCTGTCCTGAAACAACGCACTGCAGAACAGGCTGGAGCGAGAGAGAGAGAGAGAGAGAGAGAGAGAGAGAGAGAGAGAGAGAGAGAGAGAGAGAGAGAGAGAGAGAGAGAGAGAGAGAGAGAGAGAGAGAGAGAGAGAGAAGAAACAGTGAGCGCTTCTCTCTAAATTCATAACTGATAAAAATGCAATTTGATGACAGATGTAAACAAGTGGAAAGAGAGTCTGATACGGTAAATCATCATAACCACACACACAAACACATGCATTCTGCAGTGCACACTAGGGACTGCTGCTGTGATTTAATGATGCACAAAAAGAAAAAAGTAAAAATGATCCAATACAACAGCAGGCATCCATAACCAAGCCCTGATATATATTCTAAGCAAGAGCTTTCCGGTGCTGAAAATAGGCCTGTCGCTGTACTGCAAACAGTAAGCAGACAACTTTAGTACACTGTAAAAAAAAACTTTTCGAAGTTGTAAATAAAACAAAGATTTTTAGTATTTCTTTAAAATCTCACATGTGCTACTTTCTGTCTCTTTGTAATTAATTGTGAAATACTAGTGATTTCTGAGTGAAAATTGTTTCTACGCTATTTTTTGTGTGTCTGTGTATTTGGAAGCAACAACAACAAGAACAAAAAATGCGAAAGCTACTCCTAAATCATCATCATATCTGAGAGTGAAAAGGTACCCGATAAGCAAAAGAGAACAGATTTTCTCCTCACTTCATGCATAGATGGATGAGTTACTTATAAGAGGGTGGGCACTGCACACACCTGTATTGCCGTAGCGTCGGGCATGCTCAGTCTGCGCACAAACTGCCCGCTCTGTCCTGTAAAGAAACGGTCTGCCCCTGAACCCCAAGTCCCACTCATCGGTCGGCCCGTATTGTAGAACATAAAAGTGTCACTTCCTGATGTTGCGGTCAGGCAGGTCTTATAGCAGTACGTTTTAGTTAGAGAGCCGTTTCCTCGGACTTCAATGTATCGTGGCTCCACTTTCAGATCTCTCCGCATCACCGCGGACTGTTGCTGGAACGTGACCCCACCAGCAGCGCCCCCACCTCCACCTGTGGCTCCACCTGCTCCACCACCTCCTCCACCACCATCTTTGGTTGCTTTCTTCATCGATGACTTCTTTTTCTTCTTGGACACACAGCAAGGCGAGCAGGAGCAAGCGTCAGGTTGGCTGCAGTAGGCATGGCAGCGAACAATTGCTAGGACGAAGATTGTGAGCAAGAAAACAAAGGTGGTAGCACAGAGGGCAATAAGAAGATACAGGGTCACTTCGGAGAACATCATTGTGCCATGAGGTCTGATTATGCGTTTTGGGTCTGGGGCCACTTTGGGTGGGAGCTCCATGACTCCGACGGTGATTGTTGTAGATGCGGAGCGAGGAGGCAAACCATGATCGCTTACATGCACTGTCAGGCTAAAGACAGTGGAATTGTCCTCGAAGACTCTCCGTGTAGTTCGGATCTCACCTGTGTGCTCGTGCACCTTAAACAAGTCCAGTTCAGGCGGGTGATGGAGGCTGTATAGCAACCAGGCATTTTCCCCAGCATCCAAGTCCCAAGCCAGCACACGTGAAACGAGGACGCCTGCCTCTGAGTTACGCAAAATAGTCTCTGTGGAGTGTGAGCCATTCGCCGCGGGGCGAACAAACTTTGGGCTGTGATCGTTGGTGTCCATGATGTAAATATAGATAGTTGCCACCCTGCTCAAAGGAGGCACGCCATTGTCTTGAGCTTTAACCTGGAAATGAAACTCACGCAACTTCTCAAAGTCAAACGATCGTAGTGCGTACACCTCACCTGTGGCAGGTTTGACAGAAACATATGATGCCACGGAAATACCATGGTTGTTGTCATTGAGGACGGTGTATGTGATGCGAGCGTTTTCTCCGGCATCAGGGTCCGTTGCCTTGATGACGCACAGAGGTGCACTGACCGCATTGTTTTCTAGGACATAAACTGTGTATGAAGTCTGTTTAAAACGTGGTGGATTGTCGTTGACATCTGCCACTTCTACTCGTATTGTCATTGATGATGAAAGAGGTGGCGTTCCACCATCCATGGCTGTAACTGTGACATTATATGATGATATAGTCTCACGGTCCAGGAAGGCTGAGGTAACAATGGTGTAATGATTTCGGAATGATTTGATTTTAAAGGGCAGGTCAGGGGGGATGATATCCAAGCTGACCTGTTTGTTTTGTCCAGAGTCTTTGTCATTTATGCTTATTAAACCCACCACAGTGTCTGCCCGAGCGTCCTCTCGAACTGGGCTGGAGAGAGAGGAGAGCACAATCTCAGGAGGGTTATCATTCACATCCAACACCTCCACCACCACTTTACAGTGCACTGCTACGGCTCCTTGGCCTCGATCTGCTGCCTGGATATACATCTCATAGGTGTTGGTTTCTTCATAGTCCACATTGCTCATTACTCGAATTTCCCCACTGTCTGTGTCTACAGAAAACATCTGCCTCACTCTGTCTGACGTGTACGAGCTAAAAGAGTAATACACCTCCCCGTTGGAGCTTTCATCTCTATCTGTGGCGTTTAATTTAATCACCAGCGCGCCAACGGGAGAGTTTTCCCGCAGTTTCACTTTATATACGGAGCTGTCGAAGACTGGCACGTTGTCATTGGTATCCAAGACGCGCACGTTGATTTTGGCTGAACCTGAGCGCGGAGGCGAACCGCCGTCAGTAGCAGTGATTAGAAACTGGTGAGACTGCAAAAGCTCACGGTCGAAAGGTTTTTTCAGCACGAGCTCTATGTGTTTTCCATCTGCAGGTGGTTTGGTTGAGTCGAGCGCCAGGTGTTCGTTCGAGGTGAGGCGATAATGGCGCACGGAATTTGAGGCGTCGTCAGAATCTTGCGCGCCCTCAATGGAAAACCGCGCGCCTGGCTGTGAGCCCTCGGAGATCTCCAACTGGTACTCGTCTCGAGGGAAAAGCGGCGAGTTGTCATTTGCATCCAGAATCTCAACATCCACGCTGTGCTGTTCAAATGGGCTTTCTAACACCACGTCGAGACTAAGAGTGCAGGTCCCGCTGAATTCACAGAGCGTTTCGCGGTCAATCCGGTCGCTTATAACAAGCTTACCAGTTTTGTGGTTGATGTTGAAGTATCGCCTCGCACTGTCGGAGCTGATTCTAATCCGACGTGCCGAAAGCTTTCGCAGCTCCAGCCCGAGATCCCGAACAAGATCCCCAACGACAGTTCCGCTCTCCAACTCCTCCTGAATGCTGTAGCGAATTTGTGCATTTGTAAGGACACTTAATAGAACAAAGAAGAAACATAAACAAAGAGGCACGTTCTCTTTTATGCAGCTACATCGCCCTGCAACAGCCATCGCAAGCTGGCAACATCCACAAACGGATTAAAAACCACTTTCCGCCTTTAGAGCTCGCCGCGCAACAGCTCCAAAGCACGGCATCCAAAAAACGGGCAGACTATGGACAGGATGACCAAAGTCTCCGCTGCGCTTGCCTTTTCAAACAGACATGTTCCTGCTTCATCCATATTCTCTCTTTTGTTTGCGCCCCAGCTCTTTTTTCTTCTCTCCTCTCCGCGAAGCAGACTCTTGTCTCCCCTCACAAGGGTGCTGCCTATTGCTCCCCCTCTCTCTCTTTTTCTCTCTCTCCTGTCCCCCTCCCTCACCCAGTGCTGTACAGGCGGGGGATGGGAGAAACGCGCTCTAACCGGCGCAGCTCACTGCATTTCAGCACCTCCGAACAAAAACACCGACAAAACAACCAGATGCACCACGAAGAATTAAAAATCATAAGTATATTATTGAAATACTCGTTTTCTTTAGCCTTTACACATTCGTCTTGTTTTCAAAACATTCTCATTAATATCGATTGAAAACACGGCTGCATTCAATCACAGAGACAGTGCCACCGCCCTTTTTTCATTGTCTCCTCTTCTCAGCGCACAACTGAGGTGACTAAATTGAATTCTATACAGAATATTTCTCTCATTAAACGACATTACACCTTAATAAGAGCAATTTGTTTATTTCTATAATCACAAAGACTTGTTTGACTTTTATCATTTAAAATACTGATTGACAGTATCCTGATGCGTTCCCCCCCTCTCTTTCTCGCCTTTCATCTCAGAAAGCCCTCTCACTGCTCACCGTCTATGCATTCGATACTGCTGACAGCCCTTATAGTTATAGCCGTCAGCACTGACTGGCCGGCCACTCACTCGCTCTTTCTACTGTCCCCAAATCTGTGAGATTAAATTGTCACCGATTACAAATGAAGCATCTCGGACTGCTGTGCCTCTCCCACACACTTCCTTCTAATCTCTCGCCCCTCTTTTGCTGTTTTATCATGATGCTCATCCACTTGTTCTTTTTTATGCACAAAACAGGTGCAGGGACAAACGTTCTGATCCAAGCCAACCCACCATCATGCCTCTTTCCTCCTCTATATATCTGACCGTAATTTTTGTTGTTGTTGTATAAGTACACATATGATACCTGCAATAGCAAACAAGCAAAGGAATGATAAATACAACAACGCGATGTATCCTAAAGAGGCAATGCTGCAATACAAAGTTTTAGGACAGGCTAGAATAGAGATAGTATAAAAATATATTTAAAATATATATATATATTTTATAGAAATAAAAAAATTATTTCATAGAGTTACATGAAAAAATCTTGCAAAATAAAATAATATATTCAAGTTTTTATAACTTGGCTCACTGAGTAACAGACTACTCCCAGAGTGCATTGCGGCATAAATAAATAAATTTCTTCGTTTTACTATTTTTTTAACTTTATTTGACAATTTTATTTGCTGTCTTGTGTCGGTATCAGCACAATAAAGACAACAAATAACATTGTTTTGTAATGGTCAGAGTCTATTAATTTAAAAATCCCTCCAACCCCTTTTATATGATGGTGTTTGTGATATAGTTGTTAGCAATACAATTTTAATAAACTGTAATTCAACCTGAATTGTAGATTAGTCTGGGATTTAAGGAGAAGTTAGGTCATCTTTTAAAAGCAACATATTTATTACTTCTCTTCATTTGAAACCATACATAAGTTCCAAGTGCCTATAACCATTTTAGGAAATCAACATCACTTTATGAAGCCAAGCTATGTGATGTTCTCTTAAAATTGTTAGTTGTATGGAAAATTGAACATTTTTGATGACTTTAGAAAATGAGTGAATGCAGCTACAAAGAAAGATAACCTCTAAAGTCTATTAAGAATTGCGCTGCCTCAAAAACTCTCTTTTACTTGACAAAATGTGACTCAAACCAATCAAGTTATCTTATGTTGGGTTTTCTGAGCCAGAAAGGTATAGTATAGTATAGATAACTAGATTTTGACAAATAAGCTCAGAATTGTTGTAAATTAAGTAAAGTGAACTAAAAAGTGTTAGTTAGAACAACTGTTGAGTTTTAGTGTGGGTTCAAGCAATTATGCAAGACATACAAAAAGAGCCAAAACAAATCAAATACGGATAAAACTGAAATACAGCACATCCCTCGGCTTGTGGGTCCACTTGTCCACCTGTTTGAGGCCGAGCTTCAAGCTTAATAACGGCACCTCACAGGAACCAATCCAACTGTGTAATTAATCACGGCCAGGACGGGGAATCACATCAGACCGCCAACAGTCCTGACACTATATCTATTAATGTCCACTGGGGCTATTAGATATCCATTGGAAGCTATAAACTCTGGGCTGTGTATCTGGCTTTCTCTCCAGTCAGACATTAGCACACATCTCACACATCGGAGCCTCCAGCTCACGCTGTCTCTGGGCAGAAGTGACCAGACTATGGATTTCCACAGTGTTTTGCAGTATATGATCGACATTGCATGATTACTTGCAGCGAAGATGAACTGAGTCCATGTCGATCCATTTAAGATGTATAGTCGTCCTAAACACCTGCCTTTGTAGTCACACTTGTAGTCAAGTGTGTGACTACACAGAAATACACCAAACCTGACAAATATTTACTGTAATAAAATGTGTGACAACTAGGGGCGTTATTTGAAAACAAATGAGTTTGTCTGGCAGGCTTTGCTGTACAAATAGCAGTGCTGTTTAGGCTGATGTTTAGACAGAATGACCTAGAAGAACCCGGTGCTTTGAATCATCAGGCCACAGGGCCAGTAAACACTCCCCCGCCTTCAACCCTCTCTGCCTCTGAAGAATCTGAGCGCCCACAAGAAAAGAGAACGCAGCGACTAGCTCTGAACAGCAGTGTTTAAGAGAGAGACAGAGAGAGAGAGAGAGAGAGAGAGAGAGAGAGAGAGAGAGAGAGAGAGAGAGAGAGAGAGAGAGAGAGAGAGAGAGAGAGACACACACACACAGAGAGAGAAAGAGTGTGAGAGAGAGAGAGAGAGACACAGAGAGAGAGAGAGAGAAAGAGAGACACAGAGAGAGAGAGAGATAGACAGAGAGAGAGAAAGAAAGAGAGACACAGAGAGAGAGAGAGAGAGAGAGAGAGAGAGACAAACACAAACACAGAGAGAGAGACAGAGTGAGAGAGAGAGACACAGAGAGAGAGAGAGAAAGAGAGAGAGAGAGAGACACAGAGAGAGAGAGAGAGAAAGAGAGACAGAGAGAGAGAGAGAGAGAGAGACAGACAGAGAGAGAGAGAAAGAGAGACACACAGAGAGAGAGAGAGAGAGAGAGAGAGAGAGAGAGAGAGAGAGAGAGAAAGAGAGACACAGAGAGAGAGAGAGAGAGAGAGAGAGAGAGGGAGAGAGAGATAGAGAGAGAAAGAGAGACACAGAGAGAAAGAGAGAGAGAGAGAGAGAGAAAGAGAGACACAGAGAGAGAGAGAGAGAAAGGGAGACACACAGAGAGAGAGAGAGAGAGAGAGAGAGAGAGAGAGAGAGAGAGAGAGAGAGAAACTGCTGTGAGGGAGGAGGAAATAAGAAAAGGAGGAACTAGGTTTTACAGTTTTCTCAATCGCTTTGGCACATTTTTCTTAACATTTTTGTCTTAACATTCTCTAAACTGTAAGTGCAATTGTCACAATAGTTGCTTGAACATCAAAACTCTATCGCATGTCTGCAAAATGTATATTCACACAAAAAAATGTATATTCACACATTTAATTCATGCTTCAAACCTAGTTAATGTGTAATTAAATTGACCAATGCCACAAAAAACAAAACAAAACAAAAAAAAACATTTCATCATGTGAGTTTAGATGCATGTTTAAACATGTTTTTTCACCATGGAAATATTTGTAATATACAAATTTGTTGTGTTTTCTACTTTTTAGTTGACACGGTCTGTTTTCTACACTATATAAGGATGTCAGTTTTGTCTAGCTGAATGCTCTTGTGTATCATACTGGGCTTTTTAGATACAGATTTCAGCAGTAGGTAAAAATGTACTTGGGAAAGTCAATCCTGTAGTACACAGAGAGAAAATTGACATATGGTGTCCTTAACTACTATGTACTTACATCAAAAATTGTAAGTACATTGTGTTCATATTGTATTGCAAAACACTTCTGCTGCTATTAAGGTGGGATACGTGTAAGGATAGGGACAGGTGAGGTTGTATGAGTAAGGATGGTTTAAGGAAAGGGTCAACAGTGTAATTCTATTTACTGAAGTTTAATTTCAATTACATTCAGATACTTTTAAAATGTAAAACAATGTAAAAACATGTATGAACACAATAAGTGCATTGTATCAAATTATTAATTAAAATGTTAGTACATAGTAAAGACACCTAATATAAAGTAGGACAGAACATTTTAATTTATATAGCACATTTATTTTTTTAGAAATGTGCTATATGTAAACTGAAAATTCACAGATGCTTGTTCATTATTACTTTATAACACCACCACCACACATTCTTACATATCTTCCTACAAAAAATAAACTGCTGTTGCTATGTACGGTTGTGACGTTCCTTCATGTTCATAAACGGTAGTAATGGTAATGCTGGGCAAACTCCTTACAGCCTACTGTATGCTTCCAAACTTGATTGGTTGATAGACAAGATTGTGATTCCTATTTCATTACAATTGCAGGCCATTTGCCAAATCAGCGGACATTACAAACATTCCATGTCATAGGTATTTATGGAATATACATGTATGTCCGACATATTTCAATAACTGAAAGGATCATTTAGCATGTAAAGGCTCATGTGATGAAAGAATGTTTAGATGTTGTGAAGAGTTTGACAATTTCACAGAGAATCAACTCATCACTTTTGATTAACAAGCCATGTGCATTTAGTTATTGTGCAAATTGTAGACAACTGTACAAACATGTGCCAAAACATGCAATCTGCTTAAATCAAAATTCTCAATTAAGAATTGAGCCAAAGCGATTGATACATTATTTTTATAATAATAGGCTAAACAATAAAGATCTTTGCGGCAACATGAGTATACATCAGCACCTAACCCATTCATTATTTTCATTTATTATTTTATTTTCTTTTTCAGTCATTTACATATCATTTATGTATTAATTACATATTATGAAACGAGCACCGACATCTATCCAATTTATAAAAAAAACTTTATTTTGATGGTCCTCCAACAGACATTCTACTGACAATAATTAACTTTGCAACAACAGAATGGGTTAAAGGGACCATCAAAATAAAGTGAAACCAAAAATTCTTTGTTCATTCAAACACACATTTTTCAAATCTATTCTTCCCTATTTTACTCGGCAAAAGTGAGCTCTGACTGCGCTGTCCTGACATTTCACAGACGCTCCCCGGGGGACACGCACGGCTGTTTACGCCCATTTCAAAGAGGGGGGACGGAAAACATCAGCCGTAATCTCGCCAATTATGCATGCAAGCTGATTCAAACACCTGGCCTTTCCTTCGAGGTCTGTCTAGCATGTACACACGCACACACATTCTCTCGCTGTCTTTTCTGTGTCTCATTGTGCTGCGATGCATTTGTACAACAATGACATCTCCCTGCTTTACCTGTTAGAATCGCATCCATCTGCTGTCTGCTGCTAATTGTTTTCCCCCTCAGGGTTTTAGATGAAGTTATCTCTCCTACTCTCTGCTCAAATGGACATCTGTCAGAATAAACAAAAAGATGCTGCTTTGCTCCTTCTGAAGTGGAAACTCACTCAAACAAGTAGCATCTATGTTATGCAATGGCTGAATATTTCTAACATGGGAGCCTTTTACTGTTTTTTTTTAATTTGCTTTGGTGCATTTTAGTGTTAGTACAATACACAAAATCACAAAGTATCCTTTTCACAACACAAAATAAGTGTTTCACCTAAATAAACATTTCATTTCAGCTGACTTTCAGAATGCTGTCAAACTTTTCATTTGCATCTCTTTTCGTTCAGTTTACTGTAACACATTTGTCTATTATTTAATCCAACTGATCTTAAAGGGATAGTTCACCCAAAAATGAAAATTCTGTCAGTAATTACTCTCCCTCATGTTGTTCCAACCCCGTAAGACCTTCGTTCATCTTCGGAACACGAATTAAGATATTTTTGATGAAATCTGAGAGCTGGATCACTCCTCCATAGGCTTCTTCAGGGATGGAAACTTGCCAGCCCCGAAAAGTTATTAAAAACATCGTTAAAATAGTCCAAGTGACTACAGTGGCTCAATCTTACGTTTATCAAGCGACGAGATTACTTTTTGTGTGCAAAAACAAACAAAAATAACGACTTTATTTCAACTATTAATTTCCTTCTCTGTGGGCCTCGAGTCAGTTAACGTAGTGTGATTGCGTAGAGCTACGTCACACGTAGGCTCACTATTGGCCGACGCTGGTCATGTGGGTGATGCGTGTGACATACAAAAACAGAAGCGTACGCTATTATACTAGTGAACTGACTCGAGGCTACTCGGGAGCTATTAAGTATTCTCGTCGTTTGATAAACTTAAGATTGAGCCACTGTAGTCACTTGGACTATTTTAACGATGTCTTTAATAACTTTTCGAGGCCGGCAAGTTCAATCCCTGAAGAAGCCTATAGAGGAGTGATCCAGCTCTCAGATTTCATCAAAAATATCTTAATTCGTGTTCCGAAGATGAAAGAAGGTCTTACGGGATTGGAACAACATGAGGGAGAGTAATTACTGACAGAATTTACATTTTTGGGTGAACTATCCCTTTAATGGTCAATCAATGAATAATTTGGTACATCTATACATTTATAAAGATACAGATTCTAAAGATATAGTTTATACTTAGTTTGCAATTTCCTATAAGGACAACCAGATGTAATTAATTATCTTTACATTATAAGCGACTTATCTTAGGTTATAACCACTATGTTCAAAGTCTCTCTCTCTCTCAGTATATGTGTGTGTGTGTGTGTGTGTGTGTGTGTGTGTGTGTGTGTGTGTGTGTGTGTGTGTGTGTGTGTGTGTGTGTGTGTGTGTGTGTGTGTGTGTGTGTGTGTGTGTGTGTGTGTGTGTGTGTGTGTGTGTGTGAAACAGAGAGATTTGCCATTTGTGAACATAGAGCAGGATATAGTACAAGGGAGAGGAAATTGTATAACATCAAATTGATCAGATTTTGATAAAACACTGAATATGATTACAAACATTATGGATTTTATATTACGTACATTAGATAATGTAAGTGTCTAATCTGGCAACTGTAGCCTGTGTTACTGCAATTATTTCAGCAACAAGTGTGATTTTAAAACATGTATATTGCATTATTTGCTATTAAATTAACTGATTGTTAAAAGTACTAAATTGAAAAAAAATTCGGCGATTAAACCAAATGTTCTCAATACATACTACAGTGATCTTGTGTTTGAAACAATGATTATGTGGACTGAAAATGTGTATTACTAATCAAATCATGGGATCAGGTTTTAAAAGAATGACTTTTTTGTTTTTGATTTTTTGTACTAAGAGTTTTGAAAATGTACACCTTACTTGTGAAAATAGTACCAAAGTGAATAAAACAAACACACATTGTAATCAAAAACTACAATGGCGTCCCCTGAAATGTCTGTACATTATTAAAATGAAAGACTCCTTATGGCACTTCAACTTCAACTATCGGATTTTCTACATGGTAGCAGAACATACATTATTCATCCTGGCATCCAACTGTCTGAAACCATTAAAGACTATTTCAAAAGGAAATAAAGTAGCGATAGATAGATAGATAGATAGATAGATAGATAGACAGATAGACAGATAGACAGATAGACAGATAGATAGATAGATAGATAGATAGATAGATAGATAGATAGATAGATAGATAGATAGATAGATAGATATATAGATGGTCTACAGCTCATCAGAGTGCTTCTGTTAGATATTAATTTCCAGCTCTACTCGCTCACTATAAATGACTCTAAAATATTAACGCTGGATCATTACAGTGCAGTTATTGCCCGTTTAAAAAGACATTCATTAGACTGCAATAATGGCTATTGTGCAGCACAGGGCTTTGCAGGACCAGCTTTGAGACTTTAGTTGTTAGAGGTGAGTCTGAACACTAATGTTATGGGAGTGTCTTCTCTATAATTAATGTGTTAAATTGTCCCCACATGTCGTTCTGAAATGAGGGTTTTTATGAGAGTGTGTGAGTCAGAGTTGTCTGTCTAAAAAATGTGTGTGAGTCAGTTTTGTGGCTTCATTGTCACACTGCTCAGGGCCACGAGTGATGACCTCACTGCATCTATCATTCATAGTAAAATAGATGACATCATCAGAAAACCACCATTCTCCATTCAAAAAACCTTTTTTAAAATTATTGTTTATATATATTGCAGATGTTTGTTTTAGAAATATATTTCTTTAACATATGACATTTTATTTGCTATAGACATATAGAATTCCGTTTAAAAAAAATCTAATTACATTTTAAATTTGTATTGTGCAATTTAATGTACACAATTTTTGATATTTATACTGATTAAAGCTTTGCAATGGTATATAAGCTACACATAAACATATCATTATCATGTTTAATGCAGTTCAGCTTTTTTTCCCATGACACCTTTACTATTTTAAATAGGAGACCTGAATATTATTTAGACATTGGCTGAAAGACCAAGAAGAAAAGAAAATGACTGGGTGTGTCAGCATACTGGATGCTGTCAAACAGAGAATGGGTAAAGTCAGACCTCTATGGGTACAAAAGAAGAACTGCAGGTCTTTACATCTCACATATCAGAGTGCATTAGATTCTGTCTCTGACACAAAGAAACAATGGAACAGAACAAATAAATCCTCTTTTCAAATGTCATATTTAAACACCGCTATGCTCTTATCCTCGATACGTATTTCTGACAGTCATCTACTCCGTTTCTCTGACTTGCAGAATAATCGATTTTTAAGACAAACTCTCTCTTCCTCTTTTTTTTCCTTCTCTGCCACCCTTAAATGACTGAATTATTGTAAAACAAACGGCCACATCCTGACCAATCATCAAAGTATGAGAATTTAATATAGTGAGAGGGGAAGGGAAGAGTGAGTGATAAGGCAAAATATATGTATCTTCTTTGTATCTATCTACATCCATATCCATCATAATGTATAGTATGCAAAATTTGAATTCAGTTGCACAAATTTCTGAATCCATATCCATTTTATCTAGTGGCAAGGATAGATTAAAATGTTACATTTCATGATGCACTATCCCCCGGTTTCACATACAAGGCTTAAATCTAGTCCCAGACTAAAATGCATGTTTGAGCTGTTTTAATTTACACTGACAAATCTTAAAATATATCAGTGCCATTGCTTTGTCTCAAGATGCAGTGTAATGTTTTTTTCTAAGGCTTATTTCTAAAAGCTACTTAAATGTCCTAATTAAACTAGTAAGGCCTAATCCTGGCTTAATCTAATCCCTGTCTGTGAAATCAGACCTATATATTTTATCTGTAATCAAGTTGAAACATTGTCAGAACAAATAGTTATAGATTTCTCTAATAATTAGGCAAAACACACGAGACCGGCATTACTAATCACAGCCAAGATTTTAGGCAAGGATTCAAACTTCTTGCACTTTTAAAACCAACCTTTTATGTACCGCAGAATAAATAAAACATGCAGAATTCTCTGTTCTATTCTCGGCAGGCACAGCTAAACGCACCCAGAACTCTCTTCATTTATCTGTGAGCCAACGTGATTCAAGGATCTGCGATCCCAAAGCGTGTGTAATTTCTCCTCCATTACATTTCTCCGTCAGAGAACAGGCCATGGTTTTACTGAACGCAAAACAATTAAACCTCCGGGGCCCTGATAAACCCTGCTGCCTCAGCACCGGTTGCCCTTCAGAAGCCCGATTCTAAAACAGACGCCTGTGGAGGTGAAACAAAGCTATCAGGCAATGCAGACAAGCCTCAGTAGACACAGCCACAAAGCCACTACTGAGGACCCCGTACATGCTGTGAATATGTGTGAAAAACAGAATATCAAGCAGCCAAGTTTCCCCTTCTCTCTCTTTTTTTTCTTTTTGCTGCTTCGTTGTAGAGACCAGAAATCTGTGAATGCATATCAGGCTATTCATTTGTAAAATAAACAGATTTATTATGTTTCAGAATGAATGCTGAAATGTTATATCAGCATAACGGATTTGTTTTCAAGTAAATTGTTGGGTTTCACTTTATTTTACAGTATGTTCACTTACGTGTACTTCCTAGTGTACTCACCTAAGAAAGTACTGGGTAATATAAGGTAACTACATGGGTTACGGTTATGTTAGGGGTAGGTTCAGGGTTAGTACCTTGTTGCAATTACTATAATAAGTATATAGTGTACATGGGGAAAAGGACTGTAAAATAAAGTGCTACCAATTGTTGAATATAACAGAAGGATATGTACAAAAGCATTTAAGTGCTCAATTAACCTCTGTACTAATACTAATTTATTGTACAATGGGTAACACTTTATCTTACAGTGTCCTTGTTATATATGTTACATGTACTTACCATAGTAATAACAGTAAATTATGCATAATTACAACTAACCCTCAACCAAATCCTAATCCTACCCTAACCCTATAGTAAGAACATGTAGTTGCTTAATATCACTCAGTACTTAAATATATAATTACACTGTAACAATGACACCTTAAAATAAAGGGTTACACTTTATTTTAAGGTGTCATTGTTACAGTGTAATTAAATATTTAAGTACAGTGTAATATGAATTAACCACATGCACTTGGTTAGGGTAAGATTAGGATTTGGTTGAGGGTTAATTGCATGTAATTAGGCATCATTTACTGTTATTACTATGGTAATTACATGTAACATATGTGACAAGGACACTGTAAAATAAAGTGTTACCAAATAAAGTGTAATCGTACAATGCAGTAAAAAAATAATAATTATGTCACTTTCGGCTTTCCATAGTCAGAATTGTTCATAATAGTGTTGTACATTAACAACACATACTGTAGTACACATTACAGTTGGCTTGCTATGAGTCTCTTTCTTTTTTTAATGTTTTATTTCGAAGTGAACAGGCAGATAAATTAGTGCATCAGGGAAATAAATAGCTGTTTAGTTTGTCAAAATTTGTTCAATAAAAATCACAACTGGTACCACCAATGTTTCATCATCTTCCCATACTCCTTATCTCCCTCTGTCTCTCTCTCTCTCTCTCTCTCTCTCTCTCTCTCTCTCTCTCTCTCTCTCTCTCTCTGTCTCTCTCTCTCTCGTCTCAGTCTCTCAATAAGCCTATGACAAATTCTATCATGTCTAATCAGTGGCTGAACGCCCAGCGGCTGCTGTTTCTCCACTCGCCGTCCCAAGAGTGAATTAATTCTGTGAATCCGTTTTTTATTGTCTCCCTGACACTCTCGCTTGTTTGCCTGATACCACCTGATTCCCCATTTATTCCATCTTTTTCATGAACATCCTCTGACTCTACTGTCTTTCTTTCCATTCATTTACCAGTTCACCACACCCTTTCCTCACACACTCTGCATGACCACCCCCCACCCCTACTCTCTCTCTCTCTCTCTCTCTCTCTCTCTCTCTCTGTGTGTGTGGGTGTGGCAAAATGCAGCATTGGCTAGTTATAAAGAAACAGAGCCAAGTCTCCATGACAACCTGAAAATGGAGGAATAAGAAAAGACACTAAGTGCTAAGATCGCAATTTAACATCATTACATGTGTGTGAGACAGAATGTGAAGGAGACAGAAGAGTAAAGAGAACAAAAAGGATGTCACTAACCTGCTGGTTGATAAGTGTGCCACTGAACTGTGCGTCATTTGGTCTAGTAGGGAAAAACTGTAACTGTAGGGAGAAAAACTAGGGCTGGGTAATAGAGCAAAGAAATGACAACATCCAAAATTTAAATTTGTATTTAACTTAGCTCTGAACTTGTTTTAAATGTGTCAAAGGGACCACAATTTTAGCCAAACAGTCAATATTGTCAATTATATTCAAAATATTTAAGGCTAAATAGAATAATTTTTTAAAAAAAATCATCATCAGGTTTCAAATTGACTGATTTGAATGGACAAGGTTAAACTGATTAATGAGAAAAGAGTTAAAACATAACAACATCTTGCAACTATAACAAGATGCAATAAAATAAACAAATCTCTGCCTTAACGCTCTCATTCTTGTAAGTCACGTTACAAGGAAGGATCTAATATTTTAATGCAGCACAACTGATGTTAAACTCAGTTTCTATCTGTTCAGACTTCTCTTGCACTAAGTGAAATCACTGTAAATCAATTAGTAATGTAATGTAAAGCAATAAGCTGAATTCTTCTTCTCTCTATGTTCAAATGTACAAATGAAAGGAATGTGCTCATGAAATCGATTTAATGGTCTGTACAAACCAGGGTCATCACAGGACTGTAATGAAACCTCTGCTGCTGACACTCTTATTAACACTGCTGGTCAACAAACATCAATTGTGCAACCTCTTCTCATATTAGCAAACTATCACAAACACAGACACACATACACTCACACTATGCATGTTGTTTATGCACATAAACAACTATGTTTGCAGTTGTTGTCAGAGTTACTTTGGCCTCAGCAGAACTGGAGCACAGGGTGGGGTTTTGGTGTGATTGACAGTGATGATGTCACAGCTATGAGCTCAGCCTGCAAACCAAGGGCTCCTGCAGCACAGAACGGAAAATTACTGTCCCTTCCCCCACTCCATTTCCCCCCCCCTCTCTCTCTCTCTCTCTCTCTCTCTCTCTCTCTCTCTCTCTCTCTCTCAGTGTCTGTCTATCTGCGTATTCCTCCCAATACCTTTTATCCCATCTCTCCTTCCTCAACACCCCCACTCTCCTCCCTTTCTCTATCCCGTTTTCTCTCTCCCATCCCCCTCTCGTTCTCCCACACAGGCAATCAGCTTGGAAGGAAAATCTCAGCCGGCACAGAGACAATAACAAAGCTGAATTCTGCTTTGTGTTGTTCTGCTCAACACAACAAAGCAAATACAGCAAACGAACAAACCTGCAGGTCTACTGTAAAACTGTATTAAAAAAAAAAGAAGATAAAGCCGGGACGAATAAATCCTCATAGATTAAAGCACAAAACTATAAAAAAGGAAGTTGCTGTGCACAGAACATTAAACACAGGACATTAATCAAATGTGCATATAATGCTAACTCTGTTTTACAAAAAGTCAGATGTTCTTGCTTCGATTAAAGCACACAATAATATGTTGTTTGGAACATTCTCAAATCATGCTTATGGGTCATCAGTATTTTTTTCTGCAGTCCTTGTCAGCTAAAACGCTGCTGTCAAATTCTAAGAAATTCTAATATTCAGGTTATCTCCCCCCTCCCTTAAATACTCTTACAGTTATGCTTACTGTTATATTTTTAACCAGAAACATGTAAATATGTGGCTTGCATATGTACAATGCAAGCTCATGCAATCCACTAAAGACTAAAGCAGAGACGAACACAATCAGATCGACCTAAAAGCATAGACAGAAGAAAGAGAAAAAAGAATCCAAATGGCCATTTACGGTATCAAACAATGTAAGAAATAAAACGCGTTTAATTTGTGAATGAGACATATAGGGATATAAGACAGCCCTTCTCCAAATTATAGGCTGTAGAAATTATCTGTATGGCTCACACCCTGCTGAGAGGCCTCAGCTGCATGATGAGAGAGCTACTGCTAATGCTAATCTACTGAATCCTGTTTACAAAATGAATTGAAATTAAACTTCCATTGGGACATATCTAGTAAATGGGTTGAAAAAGAGAGAGGTTGAGTGTTTGGAATGCATGGGAGAGACAATATTATGAAAAGGTGCAAAACCAGTAACCAGTACTGCATGTTGTAAGTGAAAAAGAAAGAAGTCAAGGAAGAGAGTGGGGGAAAGTCATGTGACAATTGGTAAGATAGCATTGGTAAATTCAAGCCCAGTGTCAGCATAATTTTTGTCCTGATTATGTGCCAGAGATTTTCCAAGCGGAACACAAAAGCCGAGGATGTCCTCTTTAACCAACATGACACAGACAGCGACAAATCCGCTTCACGTGACAGACTTCGGACTCAATTTCAGACCTAGAAACAGCCGTGGTAATCTCTGCATTGTACAAAAGGTCAACAAATTTAAATAAATAAATAAAACAAACTCAAAACTGTTCTGTTTACATTGGCCAAACAAATATTGGTATTCAATAAGGCACCATTCAGCACACTGTTGCTGGACAGAGTCAAACTATGCTCAATTGCAGTGTGTTTCAGCACCACGGAGAGCTCTCATGCAATTTAAAAACAGCTCATGTTTCAACAGATGTCAGAAGCTCAATACAAGATTTTTGTACACATATGAATTAAAGAAAAAAGTACATTTTAACTGGCCCCCTAAAAAACGTACCTTCTCTTTATTGGGGAGTGTTTGTGTTCTGGTAAAAGTGTCTCCTCCATTAATACTGATCAGTTCTGCATCTGCAGGCGGAAATTGCGCGGGGAAAACCACTACGTCACTCTTCAGTGTGTCCGAGCTAAAACACACGTCATACTGCTGAGTAGCTTTGGAGTAAGACCAGCTCCCGTCAGGGTGTGTGGTGATCATCGGGGCGCTGTACCTGCCCAAACTGCCGTCTGTCCTGTGGCATTTTACAGCTATCAAACTGATGAGGCTCAGTAAAAAGATGACGGATACACACACAATGGCGATCAGCAAATACAGATTTAAATCCGAGAAACTCTCCTCCTTTATCGGCGCATGTCTGAATGGAGTCTTGACGTCACCTGCGCTTTCAACAACCACAACATCAATAGACACAGTCGCTGACAGTGAGGGCTCTCCGTTATCACTAACCAAAATGACCAACGGGTGAGTTTTCAGGTCATTGTCACTCATTCTCCTCTTAGTCCTGATCTCCCCGCTGCTGGTTCCGATTCGGAACAGATTGTTTCCTTTGGGTTCAGAGATGTGGAAAGACAGCAGCGCATTGTAACCAGAATCTGCATCTACAGCCCTGATCTTGGCCACAAAGTAGCCCGCGTCAGCAGAATAGGGAATGTTCTCTGTGTTAACGGAACCGAGCTCGGAATAGGGCGCGAGAATCCCGGGACTGTTGTCATTCTCATCCAGGATAAAAACATTTACAGTCACGTTACTGCTGAGAGGAGGAACACCAGAGTCTGTGGCCTGAACTTTAAACTGAAATGTTTTGATCTCCTCATAGTTAAACGTCTGTAAACTGTGTATATCTCCACTGTCAGAGTTTATACTAACAACAGAATATGTAGTTCCAGATTTGTGAAGTGGTTCCAGTATTCCATAAGTAATTTTGGAATTTTCATCTAAATCTGGATCAACAGCCGAAATAGTGTAAAGGAATTGACCTTTAGGACCATTTTCTTTTACAAATACATTTATAACAGGATTTTGAAAACGTGGGGGATTGTCATTAACATCAGATACATACACTGTTAAAACGCGTATGGAAGAAAGAGGCGGAGTCCCTTCATCTGACGCCATGATTGTGACATTATATCGATCAACACGCTCTCTATCCAACGGCCCATCCACTATAAGAGAATAATAATTCTTGTACGATGACTGTAATTTAAAAGGAACATCACCTACCACTTTCCCGTGCGTATTTCCATTCTTTCCCGAGTCTTTGTCAGATATCGTTATCAAAGCAACCGTTGTTTCTTTTTTAGCATCCTCCCTTACTGTGTTCACTTGTGACGTTAAGGATATTTCTGGCTCGTTGTCGTTTATATCTAAAACCTCTACTAATATTTTACAGTGCGCGGACCGCGGACTCGCTCCTTTGTCTTTAGCCTGAGCATGAATCTCATAGGCATTGTGTTCCTCAAAATCCACACTGCCCTGCACTGAAATGACACCGGTAGCAGAATCAATTTTAAAAACCTTGTTTGTTTTGTCATCGCTGTCTTGCTGAACTAAAGAATAAATTATTTCACTATTTACTCCCTCATCCAAATCAGTGGCATTCAGATTTATGACTAATGTTTCCATTGGTGCATTCTCAAATAGACGCACTTTGTAAAGAGCTTTACCAAACACGGGTGCGTTATCATTTACATCTTGTACATTTATGATTATCTGTATTGTACCAGATTTGGGAGGTTTTCCTCCATCTACAGCAGTCAGTGTGAGCTGGATCACCGCTTGTTTCTCTCGATCTAAAGCTTTCTGCAGCACTAATTCAGCAGACACACTCTGCTCTCCTCCGCTCTGCACATCCAGAGAGAAATGCTCATTCGGACTCAGTTTGTAGCTCTTTACCGAGTTCGCTCCAACATCAGGATCCGACGCCCTCGGCATCTGAAATCTGTCTCCAACAAACGCATTCTCTGATATGTTAAATTGCTTAGACCTAACACGAAACGACGGAGCATTATCATTAATGTCTAATATATTTATCTCAATGCGAAACAGGTTTAATGGACTATTAACAATGGCTTCTAAATTCACTGAACATTGCGGTGAGGCAGGACACAATTCCTCCCTGTCGATCCTTTCGCTGACGAAAAGAACACCCGTTTTCAAATGAACCTCAAAATATTTCCTTCCCAAAACTGCGGGGATGTGAAATCCGCTTGATTCCAGTTCTTGGATGTTCAAATTAAGATCCTTTGCGATATTTCCAACAAATGTCCCTGTGTTCACCTCCTCTGAAATGGAGTATGCGATCTGGGCTGAAGCCGTAGACAGCAAGCGCAGTAAAACCAGACAAATAGCGATCCTGCTGAGAAGAATTATCCTAGCCATTACGCATCTATTTTGTAAACTCCACCAATCGCTGCAAAAAAACAATTGACAAAACAGGTTCCATTCTTTAGTTATATTCCACTCTATGTCATTTGTTTCAATGCATTCAGACGGAATAGAACAAAGCGCATGAGTGGCGCTCAAGTAAGGACGAGGAGGAGCCAATGTGGGCGCGCTCGAATGTTGCAAAACACTATACTGACACCAAGTGGCTTCGGAGAGAGAACTAGGCTATAACCCTGACAAAAAAAAACTGTTGACTGGTTTCTTAAGAACAGTAGGCCTATAACAACATTTGTTTTCGGTTTATACATTTTAAATATTTGTGTTTAATAAATTAAATATATAAAAATAATAATAATAAAAAAATGTAGGCTATATGTCATCTCTTACCTTTTCTTTATTGGGAAGTGTTTGTGTTCTGGTAAAAGTGTCTCCTCCATTAATACTGATCAGCTCTGCATCTGCAGGCGGAAATTGCGTGGGAAAAACCACTACGTCACTCTTCAGTGTGTCCGAGCTAAAACACACGTCATACTGCTGAGTAGCTTTGGAGTAAGACCAGCTCCCGTCAGGGTGTGTGGTGATCATCGGGGCGCTGTACCTGCCCAAACTGCCGTCTGTCCTGTGGCATTTTACAGCTATCAAACTGATGAGGCTCAGTAAAAAGATGACGGATACACACACAATGGCGATCAGCAAATACAGATTTAAATCCGAGAAACTCTCCTCCCTTATCGGCGCATTTCTGAATGGAGTCTTAACGTCTCCTGCGCTTTCAACAACCACAACATCAATAGACACAGTCGCTGACAGTGAGGGCTCTCCGTTATCACAAACCAAAATGACCAACGGGTGAGTTTTCACGTCATTGTCACTCATTCTCCTCTTAGTCCTGATCTCCCCGCTGCTGGTTCCGATTCGGAACAGATTGTTTCCTTTGGGTTCAGAGATGTGGAAAGACAGCAGCGCATTGTAACCAGAATCTGCATCTACAGCCCTGATCTTGGCCACAAAGTAGCCCGCGTCAGCAGAATAGGGAATGTTCTCTGTGTTAACGGAACCGAGCTCAGAATAGGGCGCGAGAATCCCGGGACTGTTGTCATTCTCATCCAGGATAAAAACATTTACAGTCACGTTACTGCTGAGAGGAGGAACACCAGAGTCTGTGGCCTGAACTTTAAACTGAAATGTTTTGATCTCTTCATAGTTAAACGTCTGTAAACTGTGTATATCTCCACTGTCAGAGTTTATGTTGATCATGGATGTTACCGGGCTGCTTTTAGAGCTTTCTAGTAAAGAATATGTTGTCCGTTCATTATCACCTACATCAGGATCAAAAGCAGAAACTGTATGAATAACAGCTCCAATCTGACTGTTCTCTTTCACATAAACATTAATGACGGGCTCTGGAAAGCGCGGCGCGTTGTCGTTCACATCAGAAACGTGTACAGCAATGACACTGGTGCTGGAGAGAGGCGGAGTCCCTTCATCAGTAGCTGTGATGGTCACGTTATACACGGGCGCGCGCTCTCTGTCTAGGGGACCGTTTACCACTAAGGTATAATAATTCTTGTACGAGTTCTGAACTTTAAAAGGAACAGATCCCTGAATCTTTAAAGTTACCTGTCCGTTTTTACCAGCATCATTATCAGTTACAGTTATCATTCCAACCATTGTCTCAATCGGAGCATCTTCTTTAACAGTGCTCACTAAAGACGTCACAGATATCACTGGTATGTTGTCATTTACATCCACAACTTCGACCAATACTTTACAGTGTGCAGCTCTCGGATTATTGCTTTTATCTTTTGCTTGTACTCGAAGTTCTATTGCATTCCTCTGCTCATAATCTACATCTTTTTGTACAGTAATTTCACCCGTTTCAGGGCTTATCAAGAATGCATTTACATATTTATCATTGTCGTGGTTGACGATTGCATAAATTATTTCACCGTTCACACCCTCATCTAAATCAACAGCTTTAACAGTAATCACGTGAGTACCACGTGCTGCATTCTCAATGGTTTTGGCTTTATACAGAGACTTACCGAAAATAGGAATGTTATCATTAACATCTACAACGTTAACAATAATCTCCGTTGTACCGGATTTAGGAGGTTTTCCTCCGTCGACAGCAATCAGTGTGAGCTGGATCACAGACTGTTTCTCTCGATCTAATGCTTTCTGAAGCACTAACTCAGCAGACACACTCTGCTCTCCTCCGCCCTGTACATCCAGAGAGAAATGTTCGTTCGGACTCAGTTTGTAGCTCTTTATCGAATTAACACCAACATCAGCATCAAACGCTCGTTGTAATGGAAACCTCTCCCCTGGAGAAGCTGACTCGCTGATATTCAAATTTGTTATTGATGTCCGAAATGCGGGTGCATTATCATTAATGTCAACAACATTTATTTCAAATCTGTAAATATTCAACGGAGAGCTAATCATGGCTTCTAAAGGCAGCGAACATTTAATATTCTTTTCGCATATTTCTTCTCGATCAATTCTTTCTCTGACATGGAGAACGCCAGTTTTTGTATTTACATCGAAATACCTCTTGTTCGGTCCCGGAACTATATGAAACCCTCGTACCTCGAGATCGTGAATATTCAGATTAAAATCCTTAACCAAATTCCCAACTGTAGTTCCTGGGTTTGCTTCCTCAGACACGGAATAGACAAACTGTCCGCTGGTTATATTCCAAAGCCGACACAGAAAGTACACAGAAAGCCAAAACCGAAATTTTGATTGCCGTTTGGATTCCATTGCCTCAACCTTCTGGATATGACAAAATCATAAAAATCCGATAGCATAGTCTCTGAGGAAACGTTCACACGAAACCACGCAGTACAACAGCTTCCTGACACAATGGCGAATTCTGAACAAAGCCTCTCTGCTCGGGAAGCTACAAAATGAGGAGGAGCTAATAGTGGAGTAATGGAAATTCTCCTGTAAAATGGAAGGCTAGTGACATCGTGCGGACAACTGCAAACTACTGTTTCTTCATAAAATATAATACAATATTTTTATATATTTAATCTATCAGTTATAAGAGCATAACATTCAAACAAATGTGATGTCTAAAATGGCAAAAGTGTCCACATCATTCTGGCTGTCTAATTATAACAATGGCATTGGACGCATATACTGAACAAGTTTAATAACTACACAATTAAATGAAAAAAGTGAATTTACAAGACAGGATAATACGACATGGAACTGAAATATATTTATAAGTTCGTGGCAATATCGGACAAAATAACAGTTGATTTCTTAGAGAAGTTGCGTGTTCTGCACCACGGACAGCGTTAGTGCAAAAAAGATAAAACTGCCCTCTAAACCTGTGCACAACAGGAATAAAAGAGTTTGGGAGAGAAGGTTAATGGTTTATAAATAATTTCTCCTCAGTCTTAATCTAAAAGAACTAATGGATGAACGAAATGCAGCACGAAGAACTCAAGAAATTGCAGCTCCAAACTAAATCGAACTGAATCATTTGTTTTCCTAACTTTTCATAGAAAACATGTCTTACCTTCTCTTTATTAGGGAGTGTTTGTGTTCTGGTAAACGTGTCTCCTCCATTAATACTGATCAGTTCTGCATCTGCAGGCGGAAATTGCGCGGGGAAAACCACTACGTCACTCTTCAGTGTGTCCGAGCTAAAACACACGTCATACTGCTGAGTAGCTTTGGAGTAAGACCAGCTCCCGTCAGGGTGTGTGGTGATCATCGGGGCGCTGTACCTGCCCAAACTGCCGTCTGTCCTGTGGCATTTTACAGCTATCAAACTGATGAGGCTCAGTAAAAAGATGACGGACACACACACAATGGCGATCAGCAAATACAGATTTAAATCCGAGAAACTCTCCTCCTTTATTGGCGCATGTCTGAATGGAGTCTTGACGTCACCTGCGCTTTCAACAACCACAACATCAATAGACACAGTCGCTGAAAGTGAGGGCTCTCCGTTATCACAAACCAAAATGACCAACGGGTGAGTTTTCAGGTCATTGTCACTCATTCTCCTCTTAGTCCTGATCTCCCCGCTGCTGGTTCCGATTCGGAACAGATTGTTTCCTTTGGGTTCAGAGATGTGGAAAGACAGCAGCGCATTGTAACCAGAATCTGCATCTACAGCCCTGATCTTGGCCACAAAGTAGCCCGCGTCAGCAGAATAGGGAATGTTCTCTGTGTTAACGGAACCGAGCTCGGAATAGGGCGCGAGAATCCCGGGACTGTTGTCATTCTCATCCAGGATAAAAACATTTACAGTCACGTTACTGCTGAGAGGAGGAACACCGGAGTCTGTGGCCTGAACTTTAAACTGAAATGTTTTGATCTCTTCATAGTTAAACGTCTGTAAACTATGTATATCTCCACTGTCAGAGTTTATGTTGATCATGGATGTTACCGGGCCGCTTTTAGAGCTTTCTAGTAAAGAATATGTTATCCGGGCATTATCACCTAAATCAGGATCTAAAGCAGATACTGTATGAATAACAGCTCCAATCTGACTGTTCTCTTTCACATAAACATTAATGACGGGCTCTGGAAAGCGCGGCGCGTTGTCATTCACATCAGAAACGTGTACAGCAATGACACTGGTGCTGGAGAGAGGCGGAGTCCCTTCATCAGTAGCTGTGATGGTCACGTTATACTCGGACGCGCGCTCTCTGTCCAGAGGTCCATCTACCACTAATGTGTAATAATTCTTGTACGAGTTCTGAACTTTAAAAGGAACAGATCCATGAATCTTTAAGGTTACCTGTCCGTTTTTACCAGCATCATTATCAGTTACAGTTATCATTCCAACCATTGTCTCAATCGGAGCATCTTCTTTAACAGTGCTCACTAAAGACGTCACAGATATCACTGGTATGTTGTCATTCACATCCACAACTTCGACCAATACTTTACAGTGTGCCGCTTTCGGATTATAACCCTTATCTTTTGCTTGTATTCGGAGTTCGATTGCATTCCTCTGCTCATAATCTACATCTTTTTGCACAGTAATTTCACCTGTTTCTGAGTTTATCGAAAATGCATCGACATTTTTGTCATTGCTGTGATTCACTATTGAATAAATGATTTCACCGTTCACACCCTCATCTAAATCAACAGCTTTAACTGTAATCACGTGAGTACCACGTGCTGCATTCTCAATGATTTTGCCTTTATACAAAGACTTACTGAAAACAGGAATATTATCATTAACATCTACAACGATAACAAAAATCTCGGTTGAACCGGATGTAGGAGGTTTTCCTCCGTCTACAGCAGTCAGTGTGAGCTGGATCACAGACTGTTTCTCTCGATCTAATGCTTTCTGAAGCACTAACTCAGCAGACACACTCTGCTCTCCTCCGCCCTGTACATCCAGAGAGAAATGTTCGTTCGGATTCAGTTTGTAGCTCTTTAAAGAGTTACTGCCCACATCTGCGTCAAACGCGCTCTGTAAAGGAAACCTCTCCCCTGGAATAGCTGATTCGGTAATATTTAGATGTATTATTGATGTCCGAAATGCGGGTGCATTATCATTAATATCAAAAACATTTATTTCAAATCTGTAAATATTCAATGGAGAGCTAATCATGGCTTCTAAAGACAGCGAACATTTAATATTCTGTTCGCATATTTCTTCTCTATCAATTCTTTCTCTGACATGGAGAACGCCAGTTTTTGTATTTAAATCGAAATACCTCTTGTTCGGTCCCGGAACTATATGAAACCCTCGTACCTCGAGATCTTGAATATTCAGATTAAAATCCTTAACCAAATTCCCAACTGTAGTTCCTGGGTTTGCTTCCTCAGACACGGAATAGACAAACTGTCCGCTGGTTATATTCCAAAGCCGACACAAAAAGTACACAGAAAGCCAAAACAGAAATTTTGATTGCCGTTTTGATTCCATTGCCTCAACCTTCTGGATATGACAAAATCTTAAAATCCGATAGCATAGTCGCTGAGGAGACGTTCACACGAAACCACGAAGTACAACAGCTTCCTGACACAATGGCGAATTCTGAACAAAGCCTCTCTGCTCGATCGGGAAGCTACAAAATGAGGAGGAGCTTATAGTGGAGTAATGGAAATTCTCCTGTAAAATGGAAGGCTAGTGACATCGTGCGGACAACTGCAAACTCTACTGTTTCTAAATGAAATACAATAAAATATTTTGATATTTTAATATTTTTAATATATCAGTTAAAAGAGCATACTTTTTTTTTAAATTCCCAGTCTAAAATGGCAAAAGTGTCCACATCTCTCTGGCTGTAGGTATAACAGTGGCATCGGACGTATATACTGAAGAAGATTATTTATTTACTACAAAATTAAATCTTAAAAAATGTGAAATGACAAAACATGTTAATACGACTTGGAACAGAAATATATGGTAACACTTCATTTCTATAGTCTACTTTAGACATTTTACTATCAGCAAACAGTTTATTGTGTTAGTCCCCCATATTCTACGTACTATAAGTAACTTGGCAAACTAGCCAACTACAAGTCAACTTATTCTCCTAACCCTAACCTAACATTCTATTGACAGTCTACTGCAGTCTACTAATACTCTAATGAGAGTTAGTTGGCATGTAGTTGACAATTTACTTATAGTTAGTAGAATGTCTAAAGTGAACTACTGAAATAAAGTTTAACCAACTATATTCACAAGTGTCTGGCAATATCGGACAAAATAACAGTTGATTTCTTAGAGCATTTGCGTGTTCAGCACCACGGACAGCGTTTATGCAAAAGATGATGAATTGCCCTCTAAACCAGTGCGCAACAGGAATAAAAGAAAATATTATTGGTTCATAATTAATTTCCCCTCAGTCTTAATCTAAAATAAGTAATGAATGAACGATATGCAGCACGAAGAATTCAAGAAATTGCAGCTCCAGATTAAATCGAACTGAATAATATGTTTTCCTAACTTTTCATAAAACAATTTCTTACCTTCTCTTTATTAGGGAGTGTTTGTGTTCTGGTAAAAGTGTCTCCTCCATTAATACTGATCAGTTCTGCATCTGCAGGCGGAAATTGCGCGGGGAAAACCACTACGTCACTCTTCAGTGTGTCCGAGCTAAAACACACGTCATACTGCTGAGTAGCTTTGGAGTAAGACCAGCTCCCGTCAGGGTGTGTGGTGATCATCGGGGCGCTGTACCTGCCCAAACTGCCGTCTGTCCTGTGGCATTTTACAGCTATCAAACTGATGAGGCTCAGTAAAAAGATGACGGATACACACACAATGGCGATCAGCAAATACAGATTTAAATCCGAGAAACTCTCCTCCTTTATCGGCGCATGTCTGAATGGAGTCTTGACGTCACCTGCCCTTTCAACAACCACAACATCAATAGACACAGTCGCTGACAGTGAGGGCTCTCCGTTATCACTAACCAAAATGACCAACGGGTGAGTTTTCAGGTCATTGTCACTCATTCTCCTCTTAGTCCTGATCTCCCCGCTGCTGGTTCCGATTCGGAACAGATTGTTTCCTTTGGGTTCAGAGATGTGGAAAGACAGCAGCGCATTGTAACCAGAATCTGCATCTACAGCCCTGATCTTGGCCACAAAGTAGCCCGCGTCAGCAGAATAGGGAATGTTCTCTGTGTTAACGGAACCGAGCTCGGAATAGGGCGCGAGAATCCCGGGACTGTTGTCATTCTCATCCAGGATAAAAACATTTACAGTCACGTTACTGCTGAGAGGAGGAACACCAGAGTCTGTGGCCTGAACTTTAAACTGAAATGTTTTGATCTCTTCATAGTTAAATGACTGTAAACTGTGTATATCTCCACTGCCAGAGTTTATGTTGATCATGGATGTTACCGGGCCGCTTTTAGAGCTTTCTAGTAAAGAATATGTTATCCGGGCATTATCACCTACATCCGGATCTAAAGCAGATACTGTATGAATAACAGCTCCAATCTGACTGTTCTCTTTCACATAAACATTAATGACGGGCTCTGGAAAGCACGGCGCGTTGTCATTCACATCAGAAACGTGTACAGCAATGACACTGGTGCTGGAGAGAGGCGGAGTCCCTTCATCAGTAGCTGTGATGGTCACGTTATACTCGGACGCGCGCTCTCTGTCTAGAGGTCCATCCACCACAAGAGAATAATAATTTTTGTACGAGTTCTGAACTTTAAAAGGAACGGATCCATGAATCTTTAAGGTTACCTGTCCGTTCTTACCAGCATCATTATCAGTTACAGTTATCATTCCAACCATTGTATCAATCGGAGCCTCTTCTTTTACAGTATTAACCAACGATGTTACAGAGATTTTTGGAACATTATCGTTAATATCTACAATTTCCAGAAGCACTTTACAAAGAGACGCTCTTGGTTTATGCCCTTTATCTTTCGCCTGCACGCGGAGCTCCACGGCATTTTGTCTTTCATAATCCACATCACCTTTCACCGTAATCTCGCCAGTTTCTGGGTTTATTGAAAATGAATCGACATTTTTATCATTATCGTGGTTAACTAAAGCATAAACTATCTGACCATTTACGCCCTCATCTGGGTCGCTGGCCTGAACTGAAATAATGGAGGTACCATGGGGCGCGTTTTCATTTACGCGAGCTTTATACAACGGTTTACTGAAAACAGGAATGTTATCGTTTACATCTTCAACATTTACAATAATCTGCATTGTTCCTGATCTTGGAGGTTTTCCTCCGTCTACTGCGGTCAGTGTGAGCTGGATCACCGCTTGTTTCTCTCGATCTAAAGCTTTCTGCAGCACTAACTCAGCAGAAACTCTTTGCTCTCCTCCGCTCTGTACATCCAGAGAAAAGTGTTCATTTGGACTCAGCTTGTAACTCTTTACTGAATTACTGCCCACATCTGCGTCAAACGCTCTTGTTAGAGCGAACTGCTCCCCTGGAAAAGCTGATTCAGAAATATTTAGGGTTGTCTTTGAGGTACGAAATATTGGTGGGTTATCATTAATATCTATTACATTTATCTCAAATCTATATATATTCAAAGGCGAATTAACAATTGCTTCCAGAGGTAATGAACACTTCACATTCTGTTCGCATAGCTCCTCTCGGTCTATTCTCTCCTTAACGTGAAGAACACCCGTCTTTAAATTCAAATCGAAATACCTTCCATTTTTCTCCGACACAATTTGAAATCCACGTCTTTCAATGTCCTGTAGATTCAAGTTAAAATCCTTAGCTAAATTTCCAACTGTCGTGCCTGGGTTGGCTTCCTCCGATATGGAATACACAATCTGCCCATCTGTAAAAATCCCAAAGCGAAGAAAGACACCGAAAAATATCCACGATTTGAACATTCGTCCCTTTGTTAAAGCCATTTTACAAAATCACTGTTACGCAAGTTAAATCACTAGAATCCTTCCGCATGTCTGTAAAATGTTTCCTGCTAAATCCACGAGTGACTGTATCCGAGGACAATGGTGGACGACTAACAAAGCCCTTTTGCAGGACGAACGAAGAAGGAAAATAAGGAGGAGCCTCGCCATGTCATGAAAGCTCACACAACAGTCAGATACTGACATCGCGCGGACAAATTTGAACATTACATCAACAAATAAAAAAATAAAAAGTCTAATAAATAAACTGTACTTCTATCATTACTTCTATAAATATTCAATCAGAATAAAAAAGATATATGTAAAAATGGTTTAAAACTGTTTCAACTGTGTGGGAAATAAACGAATTATTTAAAATGACAATTAAAATAGGCCTATAATTTGAACATGACAAAGACCCACACAAATATACTGACTTTCAGAACATATATGGGAAAAATGTTTGAAGATGAAACCCGTGTAAACAGAGTAAGTTTAAGATGCAAACCATTTACAGTATTAAGCAGCATGTTTTTTGGTAAATGTGTCACCTGGTGCCAAAAGAAAAAAATATTTTTCTTGAAAACAAGAAAAAAATTATTTTTCTTTTAACCTGTATTGCGCAATATAGGCTAAACGTTATCATTCCGACAACGTGGGGAAAAAGAAACATGAAACGTTTCATGTCTGATACGTCGTGACAAATATCTGCTATTTGGACGGGCGGTGTTCAGTACCAGGAACAGCTCCAAATATACTTTAACAATAAACCATGTAGACAACGCTTGTCCACTATGCAATAAATACACAAGTTCCATGTTTTATGTGCACTCTGAAAAAGATACTAATATTTTATATACAAAAAAAAAATTCTACCCAAATAATTAAAACTGACAACAGAGAGGATGCCAGTTAGAAATATACATTGAAATCGGAGAAAAGAGTTAATTCACCAATAAAACAAAATATTTATTAATTTATCTTACCTTCTCTTTATTAGGAAGTGTTTGTGTTCTGGTAAAAGTGTCTCCTCCATTAATACTGATCAGTTCTGCATCTGCAGGCGGAAATTGCGCGGGGAAAACCACTACGTCACTCTTCAGTGTGTCCGAGCTAAAACACACGTCATACTGCTGAGTAGCTTTGGAGTAAGACCAGCTCCCGTCAGGGTGTGTGGTGATCATCGGGGCGCTGTACCTGCCCAAACTGCCGTCTGTCCTGTGGCATTTTACAGCTATCAAACTGATGAGGCTCAGTAAAAAGATGACGGACACACACACAATGGCGATCAGCAAATACAGATTTAAATCCGAGAAACTCTCCTCCTTTATCGGCGCATGTCTGAATGGAGTCTTGACGTCACCTGCGCTTTCAACAACCACAACATCAATAGACACAGTCGCTGACAGTGAGGGCTCTCCGTTATCACAAACCAAAATTACCAACGGGTGAGTTTTCAGGTCATTGTCACTCATTCTCCTCTTAGTCCTGATTTCCCCGCTGCTGGTTCCGATTCGGAACAGATTGTTTCCTTTGGGTTCAGAGATGTGGAAAGACAGCAGCGCATTGTAACCAGAATCTGCATCTACAGCCCTGATCTTGGCCACAAAGTAGCCCGCGTCAGCAGAATAGGGAATGTTCTCTGTGTTAACGGAACCGAGCTCGGAATAGGGCGCGAGAAACCCGGGACTGTTGTCATTCTCATCCAGGATAAAAACATTTACAGTCACGTTACTGCTGAGAGGAGGAACACCAGAGTCTGTGGCCTGAACTTTAAACTGAAATGTTTTGATCTCTTCATAGTTAAACGACTGTAAACTGTGTATATCTCCACTGTCAGAGTTTATGTTGATCATGGATGTTACCGGGCCGCTTTTAGAGCTTTCTAGTAAAGAATATGTTATCCGGGCATTATCACCTACATCAGGATCTAAAGCAGAAACTGTATGAATAACAGCTCCAATCTGACTGTTCTCTTTCACATAAACATTAATGACGGGCTCTGGAAAGCGCGGCGCGTTGTCATTCACATCAGAAACGTGTACAACAATGACACTGGTGCTGGAGAGAGGCGGAGTCCCTTCATCAGTAGCTGTGATGGTCACGTTATACACGGACGCGCGCTCTCTGTCTAGGGGACCGTTAACAACTAAAGTATAATAATTTTTGTACGAGTTCTGAAATTTAAAAGGAACAGAACCCTGCATCTTTAAGGTTACCTGTCCGTTTTTACCAGCATCATTATCAGTTATAGTTATCATTCCAACCATTGTGTCAATCGGAGCATCTTCTTTTACAGTATTATCCAACGATGTTACAGATATTTTTGGAACATTATCGTTAATATCTACAATTTCCAGTAGAACTTTACAAAAAGACGCTCTTGGTTTATGCCCTTTATCTTTCGCCTGCACGCGGAGCTCCACAGCATTTTTTCTTTCATAATCCACATCACCTTTCACCGTAATCTCGCCAGTTTCTGGGTTTATTGAAAATGAATCGACGTTTTTATCATTATTGTGGTTAACTAAAGCATAGACAATCTGACCATTTACGCCCTCATCTGGGTCGCTGGCCTGAACTGAAATAATGGAGGTACCATGGGGCGCGTTTTCATTTACGCGAGCTTTATACAACGATTTACTGAAAACAGGAATGTTATCGTTTACATCTTCAACATTTACAATAATCTGCATTGTTCCTGATCTCGGAGGTTTCCCTCCGTCTACTGCGGTCAGTGTGAGCTGGATCACCGCTTGTTTCTCTCGATCTAAAGCTTTCTGCAGCACTAACTCAGCAGACACACTCTGCTCTCCTCCGCTCTGTACATCCAGAGAAAAGTGTTCATTTGGACTCAGCTTGTAACTCTTTACTGAATTACTGCCCACATCCGCGTCAAACGCGGTAGGTAGAGCGAACTGCTCTCCTGGAATAGCTAACTCCGTAATATTTATTGGCGTCTTTGAGGTACGAAATATTGGTGGGTTATCATTAATATCTAGTACATTTATCTCAAATCTATATATATTCAAAGGCGAATTAACAATTGCTTCCAGAGGTAATGAACACTTCACATTCTGTTCGCATAGCTCCTCTCGGTCTATTCTCTCCTTAACGTGAAGAACACCCGTCTTTAAATTTAAATCGAAATACCTTCCATTTTTCTCCGACACAATTTGAAATCCACGTCTTTCAATGTCCTGTAGATTCAAGTTAAAATCCTTAGCTAAATTTCCAACTGTCGTGCCTGGGTTTGCTTCCTCCGATGTGGAATACACAATCTGCCCATCTGTAAAAATCCCAAAGCGAAGAAAGACACCGAAAAATATCCACGATTTGAACATTCGTCCCTTTGTTAAAGCCATTTTACAAAATCACTGTTACGCAAAATCACTTGAATCCTCCCGCATGTCTGTAAAATGTTTACTGCTAAATCCACGAGTGACTGTATCCGAGGACAATGGTGGACGACTAACAAAGCCCTTTTGCAGGACGAATGAAGAAGGAAAATAAGGAGGAGCCTCGCCATGTCATGAAAGCTCACACAACAGTCAGATACTGACATCGCGCGGACAAATTTGACCATCACATCAACAAATAAAAAGCAATATATTCCCTTTTTTAAGTGATCATAAAATGTCAAATAAATAAACTGTAACTATCATTACTTCTATAGATAATCAACTGGAATAAAATAGTTATATTATATAAAAACGGGTTGAAACGGTTTTAACTGTATGGCAAATAAACGAATTATTTAAAATGTCAATTAAAATATTACTTGAACACCACAAAGAGCCACAAAAATATATTGATTTTCAGAACATATATGGGGAAAATGTTTGAAGATGAAACGCGTGTAAACAGAGTAAGTTTGCGATGCAGACCATTTACAGTATTAAGCAGCATGTGTGTTTTGGTAAATGTATCACCTGGTGCATGCCAAAAGAAAAAAATATTTTTCTTTTAACCTGTATTGCGCAATATAAACGTTATCATTCAATGTAGGGAAAAAAATAAACGTTTCATGTCTGATACGTCGTGACAAATATCTGCTATTTGGATGGGCGGTGTTCAGCACCACGAACAGCTCCAAATCCACTCTAAAACTAATCTATGTATAACAATGCTTGTCCACTATGCAATAAACAAACAAAACACGTCTATCATGTGCACTTTAAAAAAATAAATAAAAAAAAGTTCCTACCCAAATAATTTAGACTGACAACAGAGAGGATGCCAGACATGTACCTCGAAATCAGAGCAAAGACTTAATTCACCAATAAAGCAAAATAGGTATAATCTTATCTTACCTTCTCTTTATTAGGAAGTGTTTGTGTTCTGTTAAAAGTGTCTCCTCCATTAATACTGATCAGTTCTGCATCTGCAGGCGGAAATTGCGCGGGGAAAACCACTACGTCACTCTTCAGTGTGTCCGAGCTAAAACATACGTCATACTGCTGAGTAGCTTTGGAGTAAGACCAGCTCCCGTCAGGGTGTGTGGTGATCATCGGGGCGCTGTACCTGCCCAAACTGCCGTCTGTCCTGTGGCATTTTACAGCTATCAAACTGATGAGGCTCAGTAAAAAGATGACGGACACACACACAATGGCGATCAGCAAATACAGATTTAAATCCGAGAAACTCTCCTCCTTTATCGGCGCATGTCTGAATGGAGTCTTGACGTCTCCTGCGCTTTCAACAACCACAACATCAATAGACACAGTCGCTGACAGTGAGGGCTCTCCGTTATCACAAACCAAAATGACCAATGGGTGAGTTTTCAGATCATTGTCACTCATTCTCCTCTTAGTCCTGATCTCCCCGCTGCTGGTTCCGATTCGGAACAGATTGTTTCCTTTGGGTTCAGAGATGTGGAAAGACAGCAGCGCATTGTAACCAGAATCTGCATCTACAGCCCTGATCTTGGCCACAAAGTAGCCCGCGTCAGCAGAATAGGGAATGTTCTCTGTGTTAACGGAACCGAGCTCGGAATAGGGCGCGAGAATCCCGGGACTGTTGTCATTCTCATCCAGGATAAAAACATTTACAGTCACGTTACTGCTGAAAGGAGGAACACCAGAGTCTGTGGCCTGAACTTTAAACTGAAATGTTTTGATCTCCTCATAGTTGAACGACTGTAAACTGTGTACATCTCCACTGTCAGAGTTTATGTTGATCATGGATGTTATCGGGCCGCTTTTAGAGTTTTCTAAAGAATATGTTATCCGGGCATTATCACCTACATCAGGATCTAAAGCAGATACTGTATGAATAACAGCTCCAATCTGACTGTTCTCTTTTACATAAACATTAATGACGGGCTCTGGAAAGCGCGGCGCGTTGTCGTTCACATCAGAAACGTGTACAGCAATGACACTGGTGCTGGAGAGAGGCGGAGTCCCTTCATCAGTAGCTGTGATGGTCACGTTATACTCGGACGCGCGCTCTCTGTCTAGAGGTCCATCTACCACTAGAGAATAATAATTTTTGTAATTCGTCTCAAGTTTAAAAGGCACTTTGTTGGACACAACACAATTAACTATACCGTTTTTCCCTCCGTCCCTGTCAATCACTGACACTAGAGCGACAGCAGTGCCAATATTGGCGTCCTCTTTCACTGTACTGAGGAGTGACGTCACGGCTATCTCTGGCTCATTGTCATTAATATCCAGCACCTCCACCAGGACTTTGCAATGCGTGGACATCGGAGGCTGCCCTTTATCACTGGCCTGTGCGCGGATCTCAAATGCATTATTTTTCTCGAAATCTATATTGCCTTTGACTGTGATTGCACCAGTATTCGGATCAATATGAAATATATCCAAAATGAGATCTTGGTCTGTCTCTCTTAGTGAGTAAACGATCTCATTATTGGTACCCTCATCTTTGTCTGTTGCGTTTATAATTATTACAGTTGTACCAATTGGCACGTTTTCAACAAGACTAGCTTTATATAGGGGGCGACTAAATTCAGGAGCATTATCATTAATATCTAAAATCTTAATAATTATCTGAGACATGCCTGATCTCGGTGGATTTCCTCCATCTGCAGCGGTAAGAGTAAGCTTGATAACTGGCTGTTTCTCTCGGTCTAAAGCTTTTTGTAGAACTAGCTCGGCAGACACACTCTGCTCTCCTCCTTTGTGCACAGCTAAAGAAAAATACTCATTTTGACTTAATTTATATGTGCTCACTGTATTTTTTCCTACATCCGCATCAGACGCATAAGAAAGAGGGAATTTTACGCCTGGTAAAGTGTTCTCTGCGACGTCTAAATATTGAGTTTTGGCACTAAAAGACGGTGAATTGTCATTTACATCCACAATATTAACCTCGATTTGATAAAGCTTTAATGGATTGTTGATAACCGCTTCTACATTGACTGTACATTTAAGTGCTTTGGCACAAAGCTCCTCTCTGTCTATTCTTTCGCTTACATACAAAACCCCAGTTTTAAGATTTACCTCGAAATATTTTTTCTTGGATCCCGTGACAATTTGAAACATACGCGACTCCAGTTCCTGAACATTAAGGTTTAGATCCTTAGCGATATTTCCCACTGATGATCCCGGATTCACCTCCTCTGAAACGGAATAAGAGAGCTGCCCTGATACCGCGTCCCAACAACACTCTAAAACAACGAACACAATACAGATCACAATAGATGTCCTGCTGTACGTCGAGAGCATTGCGACGTCCGATGAATCCCGTGCAATAATCCACGAAATAAAAGACTATTCCAAGTCCATCAATGCGAATAAAGAAGAATTAGACAATATTCCATTTTATCGAGGAGAAAACACGAGGCCTTCGTACACTCTCTTCTACATCCAGTCTCTCTGAAACAAAGCCCTGTGAAATCTGCTCCCCACTAAAACCAGGAGGAGCTTCAAGACACGGAGATAATTGGACATTCAACGGTCTGTAGTGACACCAGGCGGATTTATGAAATAATATATATAAAATAAAATAAAAATCACAAATGGATCACCATGTCAAATTGCAGTTATTTGTCTTTTTTAACTAATAATATAATAAAAAGATTTTGAGATTTCTTTGTGTCAAATATATGAATATTTCAGGGCATTTTTTTATCAGCATTAATCTTTCATATGAAGAGAAAGATATGCATTTTCAAACGACTTCACCAGATTTCATTATGAGCAAGACGCTGTTATATAATATCAGTGGCATCGGACGCATATACTGAAGAAGATTATTTATTTACTACAAAATTAAATCTTAAAAAATGTGAAATGACAAAACATGTTAATAAGACTTGGAACAGAAATATATGGTAACACTTCATTTCTATAGTCTACTTTAGACATTTTACTATCAGCAAACAGTTTATTGTGATAGTCCCCCAACATATATTCTACGTACTATAAGTAACTTGGCAAACTAGCCAACTACAAGTCAACTTATTCTCCTAACCCTAACCTAACATTCTATTGACAGTCTACTGCAGTCTACTAATACTCTAATGAGAGTTAGTTGGCATGTAGTTGACAATTTACTTATAGTTAGTAGAATGTCTAAAGTGAACTACTGAAATAAAGTTTAACCAAATATATTCACAAGTGTCTGGCAATATCGGACAAAATAACAGTTGATTTCTTAGAGCATTTGCGTGTTCAGCACCACGGACAGTGTTTATGCAAAAGATGATGAATTGCCCTCTAAACCAGTGCGCAACAGGAATAAAAGAAAATATTATTGGTTCATAATTAATTTCCCCTCAGTCTTAATCTAAAATATGTAATGAATGAACGATATGCAGCACGAAGAATTCAAGAAATTGCAGCTCCAAATTAAATCAAACTGAATAATTTGTTTTCCTAACTTTTCATAAAACAATTTCTTACCTTCTCTTTATTAGGGAGTGTTTGTGTTCTCGTAAAAGTGTCTCCTCCATTAATACTGATCAGTTCTGCATCTGCAGGCGGAAATTGCGCTGGGAAAACCACTACGTCACTCTTCAGTGTGTCCGAGCTAAAACACACGTCATACTGCTGAGTAGCTTTGGAGTAAGACCAGCTCCCGTCAGGGTGTGTGGTGATCATCGGGGCGCTGTACCTGCCCAAACTGCCGTCTGTCCTGTGGCATTTTACAGCTATCAAACTGATGAGGCTCAGTAAAAAGATGACGGACACACACACAATGGCGATCAGCAAATACAGATTTAAATCCGAGAAACTCTCCTCCTTTATCGGCGCATGTCTGAATGGAGTCTTGACGTCACCTGCCCTTTCAACAACCACAACATCAATAGACACAGTCGCTGACAGTGAGGGCTCTCCGTTATCACTAACCAAAATGACCAACGGGTGAGTTTTCAGGTCATTGTCACTCATTCTCCTCTTAGTCCTGATCTCCCCGCTGCTGGTTCCGATTCGGAACAGATTGTTTCCTTTGGGTTCAGAGATGTGGAAAGACAGCAGCGCATTGTAACCAGAATCTGCATCTACAGCCCTGATCTTGGCCACAAAGTAGCCCGCGTCAGCAGAATAGGGAATGTTCTCTGTGTTAACGGAACCGAGCTCGGAATAGGGCGCGAGAATCCCGGGACTGTTGTCATTCTCATCCAGGATAAAAACATTTACAGTCACGTTACTGCTGAGAGGAGGAACACCAGAGTCTGTGGCCTGAACTTTAAACTGAAATGTTTTGATCTCTTCATAGTTAAACGACTGTAAACTGTGTATATCTCCACTGTCAGAGTTTATGTTGATCATGGATGTTACCGGGCCGCTTTTAGAGCTTTCTAGTAAAGAATATGTTATCCGGGCATTATCACCTACATCAGGATCTAAAGCAGATACTGTATGAATAACAGCTCCAATCTGACTGTTCTCTTTCACATAAACATTAATGACGGGCTCTGGAAAGCGCGGCGCGTTGTCATTCACATCAGAAACGTGTACAGCAATGACACTGGTGCTGGAGAGAGGTGGAGTCCCTTCATCAGTAGCTGTGATGGTCACGTTATACACGGGAGCGCGCTCTCTGTCTAGAGGGCCGGTTACTACCAGAGAATATTTATTTTTGTAAGTATTTTGTACTTTGAATGGTACAGAATCGCGTATCTTAAGAATAACAGCACCGTTTTTAGCTGCATCCCCGTCTTTAACAGTTATCAACCCCACCATTGTATCCGCACCAGCGTCCTCTCTCACAGTTTCAGCGAGAGATGTCACTGATATTTCAGGTATATTATCGTTAATGTCGAGAATTTCAATTAAAACTTTACAGTGAGCCACTCTTGGGTTTTGGCCTTTATCTTTTGCCATGACACGTATTTCAATTGCAGCATTTTCTTCGTAGTCTATATTGCCTTGAACGGATATCAAACCGGAAGTGGAATCTATAGCAAATGGCATTATGTTTTTGTTAGAGTCATGATTGAGAACAGAATAAACTACTTCGCCGTTCAGACCCTCGTCTAAATCACTTGCATGAACAGTTATAACTGATGTACCATGTGGCGCATTCTCACTCACACGAGCTTTATAAAGTGATTTACTAAATACCGGAATGTTATCATTTACATCCTCAACATTTACGGTTATCTCCATTGTCCCTGATCTTGGAGGTTTTCCTCCGTCTAGAGCGGTCAATATGAGATGAATTAAAGGCTGTTTCTCTCGATCTAAAGCTTTCTGCAGCACTAATTCAGCAGAAACACTCTGCTCTCCTGCGCTCTGTACATCGAGAGAAAAGTGATCATTTGTACTGAGCTTGTAGCTCTTTATAGAATTACTGCCCACATCTGCGTCAAACGCGTTCTGTAACGGAAATCTCTCTCCTGGCAAAGCCAGCTCTGAAATATTCATATATTTTTTCTCGGAGGCAAATGCAGGTGCATTATCATTTATATCTAAAACGTTTACTTCAAAACGGTACATATTCAACGGAGAATTTACAATAGCCTCCAGTTCCACCACACATTTTAAGCTTCGTCCGCATAGCTCCTCTCTATCTATTCTGTCTTTAATATGAAGTGTTCCCGTCTTTCGATTTAGGTCGAAATACCTCTCATTCTGACCTGAAACAATACGAAATCCCCGAAGCTCCAGATCGTCTAAATTCAGGATGAAGTCCTTTGCTAAATTCCCGACAGTTGTCCCCGGTTTTGCCTCCTCCGACACGGAATACATAATCTGGCCATTAGAGAATTTCCAAATGCAAAAAAATACTATGAGAAACATCGACGTCTTTTGTCGTTGTCGCACCATTGTATCTGTATTCCGTAACCATAGCCGTTTGAAAACAAACCGGTATTTTCAGAGGCAAGCACAAAACTGTGAATCTCTAGCAAACACAGACCGAAGACTGGAGAACAAAGCGCTCCGCAAGAAACAAAACACTCCCCAAACAGGGAGGAGCTTTGCAAAATGATGAACAGTGAAAAGTGTAGACTCATAGTGACATCTTGTGGAAAAAGATCAAATAAAATATACGCATGCTGAATAGCGGGATCAAAAATTTGAATGCTGTTACAGATATATTTTCAATAATATACTGAGACTTTTTTTTTCTCTCAAATCAGATGAAAAGTGAAATAAGAATAGGGCACGTTGTATTTATTATCTTTTTTTTTTAAATTGTTTATTTTAAAAATTGTTCAATTATATAGTCTATATATTTATAGCCTATATATATATATATCATTTTTTTTTTTTCATATGCCATTTTTCCTCCTTCTAAGTTTATCTACTGTATATGCATATATAACTATAACTTAAAGGGGACTAATAATTCAACCTAAAATAAAATAAAAACATTAAATACCAATGCAAGAAGGAACACCACCCTGTCACGCAAAAATGAAATGAGATAGACTTCAGGACCTCGGACAGTTACAAGAGTGGCTACAAAACCATCAGTACAGAGCGCAACCTGACACCATAAAACACAATGAGTAAAAATCAATACAATCAATTCAATTAGCTGATCAAGGAAATGCACATAAATGGAATTATAAAAGAACATGAGGCCACGAAGAGGAGTAATGCTCTGAACAGTACAAAACCCAATGTTTCAAATGCTTAGGCTTAAATATTTGCAACTTAGTGTCATTAAATGCTAATCTCTTACCTTCTCTTTATTAGGGAGTGTTTGTGTTCTGGTAAAAGTGTCTCCTCCATTAATACTGATCAGTTCTGCATCTGCAGGCGGAAATTGCGCAGGGAAAACCACTACGTCACTCTTCAGTGTGTCCGAGCTAAAACACACGTCATACTGCTGAGTAGCTTTGGAGTAAGACCAGCTCCCGTCAGGGTGTGTGGTGATCATCGGGGCGCTGTACCTGCCCAAACTGCCGTCTGTCCTGTGGCATTTTACAGCTATCAAACTGATGAGGCTCAGTAAAAAGATGACGGACACACACACAATGGCGATCAGCAAATACAGATTTAAATCCGAGAAACTCTCCTCCTTTACCGGCGCATGTCTGAATGGAGTCTTGACGTCACCTGCGCTTTCAACAACCACAACATCAATAGACACAGTCGCTGACAGTGAGGGCTCTCCGTTATCACTGACCAAAATGACCAACGGGTGAGTTTTCAGGTCATTGTCACTCATTCTCCTCTTAGTCCTGATCTCCCCGCTGCTGGTTCCGATTCGGAACAGATTGTTTCCTTTGGGTTCAGAGATGTGAAAAGACAGCAGCGCATTGTAACCAGAATCTGCATCTACAGCCCTGATCTTGGCCACAAAGTAGCCCGCGTCAGCAGAATAGGGAATGTTCTCTGTGTTAACGGAACCGAGCTCGGAATAGGGCGCGAGAATCCCGGGACTGTTGTCATTCTCATCCAGGATAAAAACATTTACAGTCACGTTACTGCTGAGAGGAGGAACACCAGAGTCTGTGGCCTGAACTTTAAACTGAAATGTTTTGATCTCCTCATAGTTGAACGACTGTAAACTGTGTATATCTCCACTGTCAGAGTTTATGTTGATCATGGATGTTACCGGGCCGCTTTTAGAGCTTTCTAGTAAAGAATATGTTATCCGGGCATTATCACCTACATCAGGATCTAAAGCAGATACTGTATGAATAACAGCTCCAATCTGACTGTTCTCTTTTACATAAACATTAATGACGGGCTCTGGAAAGCGCGGCGCGTTGTCGTTCACATCAGAAACGTGTACAGCAATGACACTGGTGCTGGAGAGAGGCGGAGTCCCTTCATCAGTAGCTGTGATGGTCACGTTATACACGGACGCGCGCTCTCTGTCGAGAGGTCCATCTACCACTAGAGAATATTTATTTTTATAGGTATTCTGTATGCGAAAAGGTGGAAAATCGCATACCTTTAGAAGAACTGCACCGTTTTTTCCACCGTCTCCGTCTTTAACGGTAACTAGTCCAACCATTGTACCAGCAGTAGCGTCTTCTCTCACCGTTTCAGCGAGAGATGTGACGGAAATTTCAGGTACATTATCATTAACATCAATAATTTCAACTAAAACTTTACAATGACTAGCCCTTGGTTTTGGGCCTTTGTCTTTTGCTTGGACGCGAATTTCTACGGCATTGCTTGCTTCGTAATCAATGTTCCCCACAACAGAGATGAGGCCACTGACAGGATCAATGGTAAAAGCGTCAGCAATATTGTCATCATCACTGCGTATCATTGCATAAATAATTTCTCCGTTCAAGCCCTCGTCAGCGTCACTAGCGTGGACCATGACAACAGAGGTGCCTGGAGGCGCATTTTCCATAATTCGTGTTTTGTAAAGAGATTGGCTAAATACAGGGATGTTATCATTCACATCCTCCACATTAATAATAATTTGTGATGTTCCTGATCTTGGAGGTTTTCCTCCGTCGACAGCGGTCAGTGTGAGCTGGATCACCGCTTGTTTCTCTCGATCTAAAGCTTTCTGCAGCACTAACTCAGCAGACACACTCTGCTCTCCTCCGCTCTGTACATCCAGAGAGAAATGCTCATTCGGGCTGAGCTTGTAGCTTTTCACCGAATTACTGCCCACATCCGCGTCAAACGCACTTGGTAAAGTAAATCTCTCGCCAGGGAAGGCTGACTCCACAATATTTAGTTCTGTCTTTGGTGACTTAAAAGTAGGAGTGTTATCGTTTATGTCTAAAACATTCACCTCCAGTCTATACATGTTTAAGGGGGAGTTAACAATGGCTTCTAATTCCAAAGAGCATTTGCTGCTCCTTCCGCACAACTGTTCCCTGTCTATTCTCTCTTTTACGAGGAGAACACCACCTTTCAAATTAACATTGAAATACCTCTTATTTGGCCCTGAAACGATCTGAAACCCACGAAGCTCTAATTCCGGAAGATTTAGGTTCACATCCTTTGCTATATTTCCCACTGTGGTTCCCGGATCAGCCTCCTCTGATATTGAATACACAATCTGTCCATCGGTAATATTCCAAATGGAAAACGCTGCAATAAAATACATCCACGATTTAAATCCTTGTTTTGACATTTTCATAATTCCTTTAAAATATCCGTTTCATCCATGCGGAAAAAAATCACTACAACGCCGTGATTCCTCACTGCTCCTGCAAAAACAGAGACACGGTAATGTGGCCTTTCACGAACAAAAGCCTCACGTGATAAACCGAACCCTCCCTTAACCGAGGAGGAGTTTTACAGCCGAGGTAAGAGAAAATCTCGGTCTCTGACGACACCGCGTGGACAAATTGAGGCGAAGCAGATAATAATTCAGTGAAAAGACAGATAATGTCTAAAAGTGCCGTAGATGCATTTCAGAATTAATATTTTAGGCATATTACTTAACATTAATATTAATTGATGAATACAAGCAACCAAAAATTCATGGTTGTATGTTTTGTCGGTGCATATTGCACAAAAAAAGGAAGAAGAAAAAAAAGGGAACATTAAGTTTTGCTACTTAGAAAAACTGTACTATACGTGCCATTTTATTTCTCCTGGTAAGACATAATATCTCCCATCTTGCGTTCGGACGCGAGGTGTTCAGTACCACAAACAGCTCCAAAAACATTTTAAGAATAAACCAGATCAAATAATGCAATGTCCACTGTGCAAAAACTTACGCCTGCACTCTGAACGAAAAACGATGTTTTGCAAAACAATAAATAATCAAGACCACAGAGAGGATGTCAGTTAGATATTCAGCTCAAAATCGGAGCAAAGCCTCATATTGCCAGACATAAAAAAGAAGGAAATGAAAGAGAGAAAAAAGTATCCTCTTGTCTTACCTTCTCTTTATTAGGAAGTGTTTGTGTTCTGGTAAAAGTGTCTCCTCCATTAATACTGATCAGTTCTGCATCTGCAGGCGGAAATTGCGCGGGGAAAACCACTACGTCACTCTTCAGTGTATCCGAGCTAAAACACACGTCATACTGCTGAGTAGCTTTGGAGTAAGACCAGCTCCCGTCAGGGTGTGTGGTGATCATCGGGGCGCTGTACCTGCCCAAACTGCCGTCTGTCCTGTGGCATTTTACAGCTATCAAACTGATGAGGCTCAGTAAAAAGATGACGGACACACACACAATGGCGATCAGCAAATACAGATTTAAATCCGAGAAACTCTCCTCCTTTATCGGCGCATGTCTGAATGGAGTCTTGACGTCACCTGCGCTTTCAACAACCACAACATCAATAGACACAGTCGCTGACAGTGAGGGCTCTCCGTTATCACTAACCAAAATGACCAACGGGTGAGTTTTCAGGTCATTGTCACTCATTCTCCTCTTAGTCCTGATCTCCCCGCTGCTGGTTCCGATTCGGAACAGATTGTTTCCTTTGGGTTCAGAGATGTGGAAAGACAGCAGCGCATTGTAACCAGAATCTGCATCTACAGCCCTGATCTTGGCCACAAAGTAGCCCGCGTCAGCAGAATAGGGAATGTTCTCTGTGTTAACGGAACCGAGCTCGGAATAGGGCGCGAGAATCCCGGGACTGTTGTCATTCTCATCCAGGATAAAAACATTTACAGTCACGTTACTGCTGAGAGGAGGAACACCAGAGTCTGTGGCCTGAACTTTAAACTGAAATGTTTTGATCTCTTCATAGTTAAACGTCTGTAAACTGTGTATATCTCCACTGTCAGAGTTTATGTTGATCATGGATGTTATCGGGCCGCTTTTAGAGCTTTCTAAAGAATATGTTATCCGGGCATTATCACCTACATCAGGATCTAAAGCAGATACTGTATGAATAACAGCTCCAATCTGACTGTTCTCTTTCACATAAACATTAATGACGGGCTCTGGAAAGCGCGGCGCGTTGTCATTCACATCAGAAACGTGTACAGCAATGACACTGGTGCTGGAGAGAGGCGGAGTCCCTTCATCAGTAGCTGTGATGGTCACGTTATACTCGGACGCGCGCTCTCTGTCTAAAGATCCATCTACCACTAGAGAATAATAATTTTTGTAATTCGTCTCAAGTTTAAAAGGTACTTTGTTGGACACAACACAATTAACTATACCGTTTTTCCCTCCGTCCCTGTCAATCACTGACACTAGAGCGACAGCAGTGCCAACACTGGAGTCCTCTTTCACTGTACTGAGGAGTGACGTCACGGCTATCTCTGGCTCATTGTCATTAATATCCAGCACCTCCACCAGGACTTTGCAGTGCGTGGACATCGGAGGCTGCCCTTTATCACTGGCCTGTGCGCGGATCTCAAATGCATTATTTTTCTCGAAATCTATATTGCCTTTGACTGTGATTGCACCAGTATTCGGATCAATATGAAATATATCCAAAATGTGATCTTGGTCTGTCTCTCTTAGTGAGTAAACGATCTCATTATTGGTACCCTCATCTTTGTCTGTTGCGTTTATAATTATTACAGTTGTACCAATTGGCACGTTTTCAACAAGACTAGCTTTATATAGGGGGCGACTAAATTCAGGAGCATTATCATTAATATCTAAAATCTTAATAATTATCTGAGACGTACCTGATCTCGGTGGATTTCCTCCATCTGCAGCGGTAAGAGTAAGCTTGATAACTGGCTGTTTCTCTCGGTCTAAAGCTTTTTGTAGAACTAGCTCGGCAGATACACTCTGCTCTCCTCCTTTGTGCACAGCTAAAGAAAAATACTCATTTTGACTTAATTTATATGTGCTCACTGTATTTTTTCCTACATCCGCATCAGACGCATAAGAAAGAGGGAATTTTACGCCTGGTAAAGTGTTCTCTGCGACGTCTAAATATTGAGTTTTGGCACTAAAAGACGGTGAATTGTCATTTACATCCACAATATTAACCTCTATTTGATAAAGCTTTAATGGATTGTTGATAACCGCTTCTACATTGACTGTACATTTAAGTGCTTTGGCACAAAGCTCCTCTCTGTCTATTCTTTCGCTCACATACAGAAACCCAGTTTTAAGATTTACCTCGAAATATTTTTTCTTGGATCCCGTGACAATCTGAAACATGCGCGACTCCAGTTCCTGAATATTAAGGTTTAGATCCTTAGCGATATTTCCCACTGATGTTCCCGGATTCACCTCCTCTGAAACGGAATAAGAGAGCTGCCCTGATACCGCGTCCCAACAACACTCTAAAACAACGAACACAATACAGATCACAATACATTTCCTTCTGTACGTCGAGAGCATTGCGACATCCGATGAATCCCCTGCAATAATCCACGAAATAAAAGACCATTCCAAGTCCATCAATGCGAATAAAGAAGAATTAGACAATATTCCATTTTAACGAGGGGAAAACACGAGGCCTTCGTACACTCTCTTCTACATCCAGTCTCTCTGAAACAAAGCCCTGTGAAATCTCCTCCCCACTAAAACCAGGAGGAGCTGCAAGACACGGAGATAATTCGAGATTCAACGGTCTGTAGTGCCACCAGGCGGATTTATGAATTAATATATATAAAATAAAATAAAAATCACAAATGGATCATCATGTCAAATTGCAGTTATTTGTCTTTTTTTAACTAATAATATAATAAAAAGATTTTGAGATTTCTTTGTGTCAAATATATGAATATTTCAGGGCATTTTTTTTATCAGCATTAATCTTTCATATGAAGAGAAAGATATGCATTTTCAAACGACTTCACCAGATTTTATTATGAGCAAGACGCTGTTATATAATATCACTCTCTTAGATTACTACAAGGAATTAACTACATATATAAATATATTAGCATACTTTTATTAGTAAAAAGAGTCATAGAAGTAGTTATTGCACCGATGTGAATTTCAAACAAGCCGCTACCACAATCTAGTTCAGAACCACGGACAGCTCCACCAAAGCGCTACATTCAACTTTTAATCTATGATGATGTATAAAGCGATTCCTATAAGTCTGTATATTTCAGCAAAACGCCATTGACGATTAAGCCACTTTGAACATTTTTAAGTATCAAAATGTAGTAGTGTTATTTCAGTAAATAATAGCACAGGTCAATGAGGAAACACTAGAAAGTCCAGTCATTTTACAAAAAAATAAAAATAATAGTTAAAATCCATAATGTCTTACCTTCTCTTTATTAGGGAGTGTTTGTGTTCTGGTAAAAGTGTCTCCTCCATTAATACTGATCAGTTCTGCATCTGCAGGCGGAAATTGCGCGGGGAAAACCACTACGTCACTCTTCAGTGTGTCCGAGCTAAAACACACGTCATACTGCTGAGTAGCTTTGGAATAAGACCAGCTCCCGTCAGGGTGTGTGGTGATCATCGGGGCGCTGTACCTGCCCAAACTGCCATCTGTCCTGTGGCATTTTACAGCTATCAAACTGATGAGGCTCAGTAAAAAGATGACGGACACACACACAATGGCGATCAGCAAATACAGATTTAAATCCGAGAAACTCTCCTCCTTTATCGGCGCATGTCTGAATGTAGTCTTGACGTCACCTGCGCTTTCAACAACCACAACATCAATAGACACAGTCGCTGACAGTGAGGGCTCTCCGTTATCACAAACCAAAATGACCAACGGGTGAGTTTTCAGGTCATTGTCACTCATTCTCCTCTTAGTCCTGATCTCCCCGCTGCTGGTTCCGATTCGGAACAGATTGTTTCCTTTGGGTTCAGAGATGTGGAAAGACAGCAGCGCATTGTAACCAGAATCTGCATCTACAGCCCTGATCTTGGCCACAAAGTAGCCCGCGTCAGCAGAATAGGGAATGTTCTCTGTGTTAACGGAACCGAGCTCGGAATAGGGCGCGAGAATCCCGGGACTGTTGTCATTCTCATCCAGGATAAAAACATTTACAGTCACGTTACTGCTGAGAGGAGGAACACCAGAGTCTGTGGCCTGAACTTTAAACTGAAATGTTTTGATCTCCTCATAGTTAAACGACTGTAAACTGTGTATATCTCCACTGTCAGAGTTTATGTTGATCATGGATGTTACCGGGCCGCTTTTAGAGCTTTCTAGTAGAGAATATGTTGTCCGGGCATTATCACCTACATCAGGATCTAAAGCAGATACTGTATGAATAACAGCTCCAATCTGACTGTTCTCTTTCACATAAACATTAATGACGGGCTCTGGAAAGCGCGGCGCGTTGTCATTCACATCATAAACGTGTACAGCAATGACACTGGTGCTGGAGAGAGGCGGAGTCCCTTCATCAGTAGCTGTGATGATCACGTTATACACGGACGCGCGCTCTCTGTCCAGAGGTCCATCTACCACTAGAGAATATTTATTTTTATAGGTGTTCTGTAATACAAACGGAAGGGAATCAATTATTTTCAATTTTACAGATCCATTTTCACCAGAATCATTATCTTTCACTGTAATCAGACCGACCATTGTCCCTTTTGGTGATCCTTCCTTAACAACATTAACAAGAGACGTTACAGATATTTCAGGTATATTGTCATTAACGTCCATTATTTCGACCAATACTTTACAATGAGCTGCTCTTGGAGTCGAACCTTTGTCTCTGGCTTGAACACGTATTTCAATAGCATTGTTTGACTCATGGTCTAATTTACTCTGAACTGTTATTTCACCAGTCACTTGATTAATTGCAAAAGATTCGATATTTTTATCATTACTATGTTTTATAAACGAATATACTACCTCTCCGTTTATTCCTTCGTCCGCATCACTCGCTTGTACTGTGATAACTGTAGTTCCAATGGAAGCATTTTCTTGAATTCGAGCTTTGTAAAGTGATTTTGTGAATAAAGGGATATTATCGTTTACGTCTATTATTTTAGCAATCAAATTTATTGTTCCTGATCTTGGAGGTTTTCCTCCGTCGATAGCGGTCAGTGTGAGCTGGATCACAGGCTGTTTCTCTCGATCTAAAGCTTTCTGCAGCACTAACTCAGCAGACACACTCTGCTCTCCTCCGCTCTGTACATCCAGAGAAAAGTGTTCATTCGGACTCAGCTTGTAGTTCTTTACTGAATTACTGCCCACATCCGCGTCAAATGCATTTGGTAATGCATACCTTTCCCCTATAAATGCCGCCTCAGATACATTTAACTGTAACGACGAGGAGTGAAATGTGGGAGGATTGTCGTTTATATCCAAAACATTTACTTCAAATCGGTACATGTTCAATGGCGAATTAACAATGGCCTCCAACTCTAAAGCACATTTTAAGCTGCGTCCACATAGCTCCTCTCGGTCTATTTTCTCTTTAATTTGCAGTATTCCCGTTTTCATATTTACATCGAAATACCTCTTGTTGGGTCCAGAAGCGATCTGAAATCCACGATGTTCCAGTTCTTGCAAATTAAGGTTTAAATCTTTGACTATATTGCCAACGGTAGTCCCAGGACTGGCCTCCTCCGACACAGAAAACACAATTTGCCCAGAAAACATCCTCGGAAGGAAATAGAGTACAGTCAGATATATCCACAATGTGTTTCGCTCCTTTAGTGAATTCGCCATGATCCGTCAACACCACATCCAGAGGACAAACAAAACACATTCGCACATTGATGTAGTAAAATAAACCATGTACTGCGCTGCAAATCAGAAATCCTCTATTGTGGCTTCTCACGAACAAAGCACTGCTCGAGCTCAAACGCCCTGCCCCAAAACAGGGAGGAGTCTCTACGAGAATAATAAAATAATAATAATTTCAACGCAGGTCGCTGATGACACCTTGTGGATGTACATAGCTAGTGTCGAACTGAGAAAATATATATATTTTAAGCGCTCATGTTTTAAGCGCAATGAACAAAGTCTGTATGTACCTGCACTGTTGAACGTGAGCGAACATGTCTGTTTGTGAGACATTTTCGCTGAGCATGAGTTGAACAAAACTAAAGGAAACACGTTGTAATAATAATAATAATAATAATAATAATAATAATAAGATTAATAAAAACTTCAACCTCCAAATGCAAAGATTATGAAATGGTAACTGGACAAAAGAAAGCTAATAAATCAGTTTAAAATACTTTATAATTGCTTCATATATATATATATATATATATATATATATATATATATATATATATATATATATATTTATATTTATATATATATATATATATATATATATATATATGTATATATATATATATATATATATATATATATATATATATATATGATTAATAATCTAATATTTATTCGTTAAGAAAATTAGTATGAAATGAGTTTAAAAAGCCAATAGACACAAACGCTCATATAGTTTACATGCTGCAATTAAAAACAGGCAAACCGCAATTACTGCATAAAAACAAGTACTAAAACGACTAAACAAATAATGCCATCTGTGTAAAATGCATGACCGTAATGTCTTTGAAATGTATAGTCAGTGCTATCAGCACCATGGACAGCACAAACTACAGAGAGCCAAAAAACCACAGAGCCAAAAAACACTAAAAGATTTAGATTATGGAATGTAAATGAAAATCAACCTGCCAGCAAGCAACCTTAAAGTCAACAATTTAATAAAAATCCTTAATGTCTTACCTTCTCTTTATTAGGGAGTGTTTGTGTTCTGGTAAAAGTGTCTCCTCCATTAATACTGATCAGCTCTGCATCTGCAGGCGGAAATTGCGCGGGGAAAACCACTACGTCACTCTTCAATGTGTCCGAGCTAAAACACACGTCATACTGCTGAGTAGCTTTGGAGTAAGACCAGCTCCCGTCAGGGTGCGTGGTGATCATCGGGGCGCTGTATCTGCCCAAACTGCCGTCTGTCCTGTGGCATTTTACAGCTATCAAACTGATGAGGCTCAGTAAAAAGATGACGGACACACACACAATGGCGATCAGCAAATACAGATTTAAATCCGAGAAACTCTCCTCCTTTATCGGCGCATGTCTGAATGGAGTCTTGACGTCTCCTGCGCTTTCAACAACCACAACATCGATAGACACAGTCGCTGACAGTGAGGGATCTCCGTTATCACTAACCAAAATGACCAACGGGTGAGTTTTCAGGTCATTGTCACTCATTCTCCTCTTAGTCCTGATCTCCCCGCTGCTGGTTCCGATTCGGAACAGATTGTTTCCTTTGGGTTCAGAGATGTGGAAAGACAGCAGCGCATTGTAACCAGAATCTGCATCTACAGCCCTGATCTTGGCCACAAAGTAGCCCGCGTCAGCAGAATAGGGAATGTTCTCTGTGTTAACGGAACCGAGCTCGGAATAGGGCGCGAGAATCCCGGGACTGTTGTCATTCTCATCCAGGATAAAAACATTTACAGTCACGTTACTGCTGAGAGGAGGAACACCAGAGTCTGTGGCCTGAACTTTAAACTGAAATGTTTTGATCTCCTCATAGTTAAACGACTGTAAACTGTGTATATCTCCACTGTCAGAGTTTATGTTGATCATGGATGTTACCGGGCCGCTTTTAGAGCTTTCTAGTAAAGAATATGTTATCCGGGCATTATCACTGACATCAGGATCTAAAGCAGATATTGTATGAATAACAGCTCCAATCTGACTGTTCTCTTTCGCATAAACATTAATGATGGGCGCTGGAAAGCGCGGCGCGTTGTCATTCACATCAGAAACGTGTACAGCAATGACACTGGTGCTGGAGAGAGGCGGAGTCCCTTCATCAGTAGCTGTGATGGTCACGTTATACTCGGACGCGCGCTCTCTGTCTAGAGGTCCATCCACCAAAAGAGAATAATAATTTTTGTAATTCGTCTCAAGTTTAAAAGGCACTTTGTTGGACACAACACAATTAACTATACCGTTATTCCCTCCGTCCCTGTCAATCACTGACACTAGAGCGACAGCAGTGCCAATACTGGCGTCCTCTTTCACTGTACTGAGGAGTGACGTCACGGTTATCTCTGGCTCATGGTCATTAATATCCAGCACCTCCACCAGGACTTTGCAGTGCGTGGACATCGGAGGCTGCCCTTTATCACTGGCCTGTGCGCGGATCTCAAATGCATTGTTCTCCTCGAAATCTATATTGCCTTTTACTGTGATTGCGCCAGTTTTCGAATCAATATCAAAAATCTGCAGGATTTTACTCTGATCTCTTTTGATTATTGAATAAACAATATCACTGTTAGCGCCTTCATCCAGGTCTGTTGCATTTAACACAACAATCGCCGTTCCAATAGCCACATTTTCAAAAATGGTTGTTTTATATAAGGGCTTACTAAAAACGGGAGTATTATCATTAATATCTAAAACTTTAATAATGATAAGAGATGTGCCTGTTTTAGATGGGGTTCCTCCGTCTACTGCGGTCAGTGTGAGCTGGATCACAGGCTGTTTCTCTCGATCTAAAGCTTTCTGCAACACTAACTCAGCAGACACACTCTGTTCTCCTCCTTTGTGTACAGCTAAAGAAAAATATTAATTCGAGCTAAGCTTGTAAGAATTTACAGAATTTTTCCCAACATCTGCGTCTGTAGCGTGATGGAGAGAGAATCTAACTCCGGGGAAAGTGGACTCGGCAATTTCTATCATTTGTGATTTCTCGCTGAAAGACGGTGAATTGTCGTTTACATCCACAATATTAACCTCGATTTGATAAAGCTTTAATGGATTGTTGATAACCGCTTCCACATTGACTGTACATTTAAGTGATTTGGCACAAAGCTCCTCTCTGTCTATTCTTTCGCTCACATACAGAAACCCAGTTTTAAGATTTACCTCGAAATATTTTTTCTTGGATCCCGTGACAATCTGAAACATGCGCGACTCCAGTTCCTGAATATTAAGGTTTAGATCCTTAGCGATATTTCCCACTGATGTTCCCGGATTCACCTCCTCTGAAACGGAATAAGAGAGCTGCCCTGATACCGCGTCCCAACAACACACTAAAACAACGAACACAATACAGATCACAATACATTTCCTTCTGTACGTCGAGAGCATTGCGACATCCGATGAAATCCGTCCAATAATCCACGAAATAAAAGACCATTCCAAGTTCCTCAATTCGAGTAAAGAAGAATTGGACAATATTCCATTTTATCGAGGAGAAAACACGAGGCCTCCGTACACTCTCTTCTACATCCAGTCTCTCTGAAACAAAGCCCTGTGAAATCTCCTTCCCACTAAAACCAGGAGGAGCTGCAAGACACGGAGATAATTCGAGATTCAACGGTCTGTAGTGACACCAGGCGGATTTATGAATTAATGTTTAGCAAAAAATAAATAAATAAAAATAATAACACCATTTCGCATATGGATTATGTCATACCGAATTGCAGTTAGCTGTCATATTTCAAAGGATATTCAATAAGACAAAAAAAAAGAAGATATTTCAGCCTGAACATATGAGAGGATTTTAGGACATTTTCACCAACAAAACATGCAAACTTTTTTTCATTTTCGTTTTGTTTATTCATCTTTCATATCAAGTGAAATATCTATATTTCGAAGCAGCTTAACAGATTTCAAAATGAGCAACATGCAGTTCTATAATGATCTTCTCCTTTTCATTACTAAGATCAGATGAAATAAATACATTTATAAATATAATCATATAAATAAAAATGCATTTAATTTTGCAGTATTTCAGTTGTTCCTTTGTAGGGCATCTCTGTCATTTCACAATTTAAGCAAGTCTGTAAGCACTAAACAATTTTTATTTTTTTATTTTTTTAGATTCGTTAATTAGTAAAAGGAGAAACTGCAGTAGTTATTGCGGAGATGTGCATTTCCAACATGCCACGACCACAATCTAGTTCAGAACCATGGACAGCTCCACAGCTCCACCAAACCGCAATAATGTATTAAGCTATTCCTACGTATGTATATTTCAGAAAAACACAATTGACCATCAAGTACTTTTAAGTATCAGAATATATGGTTGTGCATTTTTAACCCAAGAACACAGGTCAACGAGAGGAAACTATATAAATCCCAGTCGTTCTACTAAAAGAAAACACATAATCGCAATGAAATGTCTTACCTTCTCTTTATTAGGGAGTGTTTGTGTTCTGGTAAAAGTGTCTCCTCCATTAATACTGATCAGTTCTGCATCTGCAGGCGGAAATTGCGCAGGGAAAACCACTACGTCACTCTTCAGTGTGTCCGAGCTAAAACACACGTCATACTGCTGAGTAGCTTTGGAGTAAGACCAGCTCCCGTCAGGGTGTGTGGTGATCATCGGGGCGCTGTACCTGCCCAAACTGCCGTCTGTCCTGTGGCATTTTACAGCTATCAAACTGATGAGGCTCAGTAAAAAGATGACGGACACACACACAATGGCGATCAGCAAATACAGATTTAAATCCGAGAAACTCTCCTCCTTTATCGGCGCATGTCTGAATGGAGTCTTGACGTCACCTGCCCTTTCAACAACCACAACATCAATAGACACAGTCGCTGACAGTGAGGGCTCTCCGTTATCACTAACCAAAATGACCAACGGGTGAGTTTTCAGGTCATTGTCACTCATTCTCCTCTTAGTCCTGATCTCCCCGCTGCTGGTTCCGATTCGGAACAGATTGTTTCCTTTGGGTTCAGAGATGTGGAAAGACAGCAGCGCATTGTAACCAGAATCTGCATCTACAGCCCTGATCTTGGCCACAAAGTAGCCCGCGTCAGCAGAATAGGGAATGTTCTCTGTGTTCACGGAACCGAGCTCGGAATAGGGCGCGAGAATCCCGGGACTGTTGTCATTCTCATCCAGGATAAAAACATTTACAGTCACGTTACTGCTGAGAGGAGGAACACCAGAGTCTGTGGCCTGAACTTTAAACTGAAATGTTTTGATCTCCTCATAGTTAAACGTCTGTAAACTGTGTATATCTCCACTGTCAGAGTTTATGTTGATCATGGATGTTATCGGGCCGCTTTTAGAGCTTTCTAGTAAAGAATATGTTATCCGGGCATTATCACCTACATCCGGATCTAAAGCAGATACTGTATGAATAACAGCTCCAATCTGACTGTTCTCTTTCACATAAACATTAATGATGGGCTCTGGAAAGCGCGGCGCGTTGTCATTCACATCAGAAACGTGTACAGCAATGACACTGGTGCTGGAGAGAGGCGGAGTCCCTTCATCAGTAGCTGTGATGGTCACGTTATACTCGGACGCGCGCTCTCTGTCTAGAGGTCCATCCACCACTAGAGAATAATAATTTTTGTAATTCGTCTCAAGTTTAAAAGGCACTTTGTTGGACACAACGCAATTAACTATACCGTTTTTTCCTCCGTCCCTGTCAATCACTGACACTAGAGCGACAGCAGTGCCAATACGGGCGTCCTCTTTCACTGTACTGAGGAGTGACGTCACGGTTATCTCTGGCTCATTGTCATTAATATCCAGCACCTCCACCAGGACTTTGCAGTGCGTGGACATCGGAGGCTGGCCTTTATCACTGGCCTGTGCGCGGATCTCAAATGCATTATTTTTCTCGAAATCTATATTGCCTTTTACTGTGATCGCGCCAGTTTTCGGATCAATATCAAAAATCTGCAGGATTTTACTCTGATCTCTTTTGATTATTGAATAAACAATATCACTGTTAGCGCCTTCATCCAGGTCTGTTGCATTTAACAGAACAATCTCCGTTCCCATAGCCACATTTTCAAAAATGGTTGTTTTATATAAGGGCTTACTAAAAATGGGAGTATTATCATTATTATCCAAAACTTTAATAATGATAAGAGATGTGCCTGTTTTAGATGGGGTTCCTCCGTCTACAGCGGTCAGTGTGAGCTGGATCACAGGCTGTTTCTCTCGATCTAAAGCTTTCTGCAACACTAACTCAGCAGACACACTCTGCTCTCCTCCTTTGTGTACAGCTAAAGAAAAATATTCATTCGAGCTAAGCTTGTAAGAATTTACAGAATTTTTCCCAACATCTGCGTCTGTAGCGTGATGGAGAGAGAATCTAACTCCGGGGAAAGTGGACTCAGCAATTTCTATCATTTGTGATTTTTCGCTGAAAGACGGTGAATTGTCGTTTACATCCACAATATTAACCTCGATTTGATAAAGCTTTAATGGATTGTTGATAACCGCTTCTACATTGACTGTACATTTAAGTGCTTTGGCACAAAGCTCCTCTCTGTCTATTCTTTCGCTCACATACAGAAACCCAGTTTTAAGATTTACCTCGAAATATTTTTTCTTGGATCCCGTGACAATCTGAAACATGCGCGACTCCAGTTCCTGAATATTAAGGTTTAGATCCTTAGCGATATTTCCCACTGATGTTCCCGGATTCACCTCCTCTGAAACGGAATAAGAGAGCTGCCCTGATACCGCGTCCCAACAACACTCTAAAACAACGAACACAATACAGATCACAATAGATTTCCTTCTGTACGTCGAGAGCATTGCGACATCCGATGAAATCCGTGCAATAATCCACGAAATAAAAGACTATTCCAAGTCCATCAATTCGAGTAAAGAAGAATTGGACAATATTCCATTTTATCGAGGAGAAAACACGAGGCCTTCGTACACTCTCTTCTACATCCAGTCTCTCTGAAACAAAGCCCTGTGAAATCTCCTCCCCACTAAAACCAGGAGGAGCTTCAAGACACGGAGATAATTGGACATTCAACGGTCTGTAGTGACACCAGGCGGATTTATGAATTAATATATATATATATATATATATATATATATTTTTTTTTTTAAATCACAAATGGATCATCATGTCAAATTGCAGGTGTTTGACTTTTTTTAACTAATAATATAAGAAAATATTTAGAGATTTCTTTGTGTCAAATATATGAGAGTATTTCAGGGCATTTTGCCATCACAACATATATATATATATATATATATATATATATATATATATATATATATATATATATATATATATATATATATATATATATATATATTATCAGCATTAATCTTTTATATGAAGAGAGAGAAAAATGCATTTTCAAACGACTTCACCAGATTTCATTATGAGCAAAACGCTGTTATATAATTTCTTAGATTACTACAAGGAATTAACTAAATAAATAAATATATTAGCATACTAGTATTAGTAAAAAGAGTCATCGTAGTAGTTATTGCACCGATGTGATTTCAAACAAGCCGCTACCACAATCTAGTTCAGAACTACGGACAGCTCCACCAAAGCGCTACATTACATTTTTTATCTATGATGATGTATTAAGCGATTCCATATTTCAGCAAAACACAGTTAATGATTAAGCCACTTTGAACATTTGTAAGTATCAACATGTAGTAGTGTTATTTCAGTAAACAAGAATACAGGTCAATAAGAGGAAAAAGAAAGTCCAGTCATTTTACTAAAAAAAAAAAAATATTAATAGTTAAAATCCATAATATCTTACCTTCTCTTTATTAGGGAGTGTTTGTGTTCTGGTAAAAGTGTCTCCTCCATTAATACTGATCAGTTCTGCATCTGCAGGCGGAAATTGCGCGGGGAAAACCACTACGTCACTCTTCAGTGTGTCCGAGCTAAAACACACGTCATACTGCTGAGTAGCTTTGGAGTAAGACCAGCTCCCGTCAGGGTGTGTGGTGATCATCGGGGCGCTGTACCTGCCCAAACTGCCGTCTGTCCTGTGGCATTTTACAGCTATCAAACTGATGAGGCTCAGTAAAAAGATGACGGACACACACACAATGGCGATCAGCAAATACAGATTTAAATCCGAGAAACTCTCCTCCTTTATCGGCGCATGTCTGAATGGACTCTTGACGTCACCTGCGCTTTCAACAACCACAACATCAATAGACACAGTCGCTGACAGTGAGGGCTCTCCGTTATCACTAACCACAATGACCAAAGGGTGAGTTTTCAGGTCATTGTCACTCATTCTCCTCTTAGTCCTGATCTCCCCGCTGCTGGTTCCGATTCGGAACAGATTGTTTCCTTTGGGTTCAGAGATGTGGAAAGACAGCAGCGCATTGTAACCAGAATCTGCATCTACAGCCCTGATCTTGGCCACAAAGTAGCCCGCGTCAGCAGAATAGGGAATGTTCTCTGTGTTAACGGAACCGAGCTCGGAATAGGGCGCGAGAATCCCGGGACTGTTGTCATTCTCATCCAGGATAAAAACATTTACAGTCACGTTACTGCTGAGAGGAGGAACACCAGAGTCTGTGGCCTGAACTTTAAACTGAAATGTTTTGATCTCTTCATAGTTAAACGTCTGTAAACTGTGTATATCTCCACTGTCAGAGTTTATGTTGATCATGGATGTTATCGGGACGCTTTTAGAGCTTTCTAGTAAAGAATATGTTATCCGGGCATTATCACCTACATCAGGATCTAAAGCAGATACTGTATGAATAACAGCTCCAATCTGACTGTTCTCTTTCACATAAACATTAATGATGGGCTCTGGAAAGCGCGGCGCGTTGTCGTTCACATCAGAAACGTGTACAGCAATGACACTGGTGCTGGAGAGAGGCGGAGTCCCTTCATCAGTAGCTGTGATGGTCACGTTATACACGGACGCGCGCTCTCTGTCTAGAGGTCCATCTACCATTAAGGAATATCTGTTTTTATAAGTATTCTCTAATTTAAATTGTACCGAGTCTTTTATTTTAAGCTGAACGACACCATTTTTACCAGCGTCGCCATCTTTTACTGTAATTAATCCCACCATTGTACCTGGAGACGAATCCTCTCTCACTTCATTTAGCAAAGACATTATACTTATTTCTGGTACGTTATCATTTGCATCAATTATTTCGAGTAAGACTTTACAATATGATGCTCGTGGATTTTGTCCTTTATCCTCGGCCTGAACGCGAATCTCAACAGCAGGAGATTCTTCGTAATCAACTGGGCCTTTGACAGTTATTTCGCCAGTAACTGGATTAATTGAAAAAACGTTTACACTATTATCATTATCATGATTTATAAACGAGTATGTGACTTCGCCATTAAGACCCTCGTCTGCATCTTTTGCGTTCACTGTGATCACAGAAGCACCGATAAGTGAATTCTCTGCTATTTGCGCTTTATAAAGTGGCTTATCGAACACAGGGATGTTATCATTTACATCTTCAACATTTACTATTATCTGCATTGTTCCTGATCTTGGAGGTTTTCCTCCGTCGACAGCAGTCAGTGTGAGCTGGATCACCGCTTGTTTCTCTCGATCTAAAGCTTTCTGCAGCACTAACTCAGCAGACACACTCTGCTCTCCTCCGCTCTGTACATCCAGAGAAAAGTGTTCATTTGATCTCAGCTTGTAGCTTTTTATTGAATTTACTCCAACATCAAGATCGAATGCACTTGGTAATGCAAATCTCTGCCCAAGGTATGTCTGCTCAGAAATATTAAGATATAGTTTTGAAGTGCGAAATCCCGGTGCATTGTCGTTAACATCTAAAATATTTACCTCAAATCTATATATTTTCATTGGCGCAGTAACAATGGCCTCCAACTCTAAATCGCATTTAGAGCTCCGACCACACAGCTCCTCTCTGTCTATCTTTTCTCTAACAAAGAAAACTCCATTCTTTGCATTTAGATCAAAATATCTTTTGTTGGGCCCCGAGACTATTTGAAATTCTCTTCTCTCAAGGTCTTGTACATTCAGGTTTAGATCCTTTGCTAAATTTCCTACCGTGGTCCCGGTGTTCACCTCCTCCGACACAGAATAAACAATCTGCCCGTCTGCGTAAATCCAGTTATTAAAGAAAAGCACAATAAAGATCCATTTAAAGCACCAAAGGTCATCTGTTATGTCCATATTTCCTCCCGTTAGTAAGACTGGCGGTTATACAAGAAAAACATAATTTGTATGTTCCATAACAGGCTTACTGCTTTCGCAAATACACCGAGATAGCAAGTCCAAGGCGGATAGGGCTCTCGAACAAAGACCTCTGACGAGGCTAGGATCCCTGCCCAACGAAGGAGGAGCTTCACAAAGACACTAAAAACTTACATGGGTTGCCAGTGACATCGTGTGGACAAAAATGCTCAATATGCAACATTTTCTGATCGCAAAACTGCATACCATACTGAAAAAATATAATGTTGAGAATAATCCACCAGACACTGATAAATAAAACAAAAGCTACCCATCGCCATCAAATAATTGTATATACTTTGAAAACATAATATTAAGGATTAAATTTGGATAATGACATATAGAAACATAATTTTGTCTTAGTATAACAAATTATTAGTGTTATTGTTGTTAAAATGGTAAGCCATTTAATCGCTCTTGAAATAGCTTTCAACATTACTAAATAAACAGTTTTAGCAGATTATGGAAAAAAGCCAGAAAATAATAATAAAAAAAAACATGTGGCGAAATTATGCGCGCGCGCGCACACACACACACAGCTAAATTCTTGATATAAAAACAAGAAACAAACATCTCACTTCAGAAAACGGGCCTTACCTTCTCTTTATTAGGAAGTGTTTGTGTTCTGGTAAAAGTGTCTCCTCCATTAATACTGATTAGTTCTGCATCTGCAGGCGGAAATTGCGCAGGGAAAACCACTACGTCACTCTTCAGTGTGTCCGAGCTAAAACACACGTCATACTGCTGAGTAGCTTTGGAGTAAGACCAGCTCCCGTCAGGGTGTGTGGTGATCATCGGGGCGCTGTACCTGCCCAAACTGCCGTCTGTCCTGTGGCATTTTACAGCTATCAAACTGATGAGGCTCAGTAAAAAGATGACGGACACACACACAATGGCGATCAGCAAATACAGATTTAAATCCGAGAAACTCTCCTCCTTTATCGGCGCATGTCTGAATGTAGTCTTGACGTCTCCTGCGCTTTCAACAACCACAACATCAATAGACACAGTCGCTGACAGTGAGGGCTCTCCGTTATCACAAACCAAAATGACCAACGGGTGAGTTTTCAGGTCATTGTCACTCATTCTCCTCTTAGTCCTGATCTCCCCGCTGCTGGTTCCGATTCGGAACAGATTGTTTCCTTTGGGTTCAGAGATGTGGAAAGACAGCAGCGCATTGTAACCAGAATCTGCATCTACAGCCCTGATCTTGGCCACAAAGTAGCCCGCGTCAGCAGAATAGGGAATGTTCTCTGTGTTAACGGAACCGAGCTCGGAATAGGGCGCGAGAATCCCGGGACTGTTGTCATTCTCATCCAGGATAAAAACATTTACAGTCACGTTACTGCTGAGAGGAGGAACACCAGAGTCTGTGGCCTGAACTTTAAACTGAAATGTTTTGATATCCTCATAGTTAAACGTCTGTAAACTGTGAATATCTCCACTGTCAGAGTTTATGTTGATCATGGATGTTACCGGGCCGCTTTTAGAGCTTTCTAATAAAGAATATGTTATCCGGGCATTATCACCTACATCAGGATCTAAAGCAGATACTGTATGAATAACAGCTCCAATCTGACTGTTCTCTTCCACATAAACATTAAGGATGGGCTCTGGAAAGCGCGGCGCGTTGTCATTCACATCAGAAACGTGTACAGCAATGACACTGGTGCTGGAGAGAGGCGGAGTCCCTTCATCAGTAGCTGTGATGGTCACGTTATACTCGGACGCGCGCTCTCTGTCTAGAGGTCCATCCACCACTAGAGAATAATAATTTTTGTAATTCGTCTCAAGTTTAAAAGGCACTTTGTTGGACACAACACAATTAACTATACCGTTTTTCCCTCCGTCCCTGTCAATCACTGACACTAGAGCGACAGCAGTGCCAATACTGGCGTCCTCTTTCACTGTACTGAGGAGTGACGTCACGGTTATCTCTGGCTCATGGTCATTAATATCCAGCACCTCCACCAGGACTTTGCACTGCGTGGACATCGGAGGATGCCCTTTATCACTGGCCTGTGCCCGGATCTCAAATGCATTGTTCTCCTCGAAATCTATATTGCCTTTTACTGTGATCGCGCCAGTTTTCGGATCAATATCAAAAATCTGCAGGATTTTACTCTGATCTCTTTTAATCATAGAATAAACAATATCACTGTTACTGTTTTCATCCAGGTCTGTTGCATTTAACACAGCAATCGTCGTTCCAATGGCCACATTTTCATAAATGGTTTTTTTATACAAGGGCTTACTAAAAGCAGGAGCATTATCGTTATTATCCAAAACTTTAATTATGATAAGAGATGTGCCTGTTTTAGATGGGGTTCCTCCGTCTACAGCGGTCAGTGTGAGCTGGATCACAGGCTGTTTCTCTCGATCTAAAGCTTTCTGCAACACTAACTCAGCAGACACACTCTGTTCTCCTCCTTTGTGTACAGCTAAAGAAAAATACTCATTCGAGCTAAGCTTGTAAGCATTTACAGAATTTTTCCCAACATCTGCGTCTGTAGCGTGATGGAGAGGAAATCTAACACCAGGCAAGCTATTCTCCGCAATGTCAAGCGTTTGTGATTTCTCGCTGAAAGACGGTGAATTGTCATTTACATCCACAATATTAACCTCGATTTGATAAAGCTTTAATGGATTGTTGATAACCGCTTCTACATTGACTGTACATTTAAGTGCTTTGGCACAAAGCTCCTCTCTGTCTATTCTTTCGCTCACATACAGAAACCCAGTTTTAAGATTTACCTCGAAATATTTTTTCTTGGATCCCGTGACAATCTGAAACATGCGCGACTCCAGTTCCTGAACATTAAGGTTTAGATCCTTAGCGATATTTCCCACTGATGTTCCCGGATTCACCTCCTCTGAAACGGAATAAGAGAGCTGCCCTGATACCGCGTCCCAACAACACACTAAAACAACGAACACAATACAGATCACAATAGATTTCCTTCTGTACGTCGAGAGCATTGCGACATCCGATGAAATCCGTGCAATAATCCACGAAATAAAAGACTATTCCAAGTCCATCAATTCGAGTAAAGAAGAATTGGACAATATTCCATTTTATCGAGGAGAAAACACGAGGCCTTCGTACACTCTCTTCTACATCCAGTCTCTCTGAAACAAAGCCCTGTGAAATCTCCTCCCCACTAAAACCAGGAGGAGCTTCAAGACACGGAGATAATTCGAGATTCAACGGTATGTAGTGACACCAGGCGGATTTATGAATTAACATCCACACACACACACACACACACACACACACACACACACACACACACACACACACACACACACACACACACACACACACACACACACACAAACACACATTATTATCACAAATGGATGATGTTCATACCGAGTTTCCTATACGTTATATTCTTCAACTAATGCTCTAAGAATTTTTTTGATGTTTCTGCGTGTCCATTATCTGACAGAATCGAGGGGCATTTTCACTATCACGACAAGTAAACTATTTTCCCCCATGGCAGTCCTTAATGTCAAGAAAAAGAGTTACATTTTCAAATAAACCTCCCAGATTTAATGATTACTATTTTAGAAAGTTTCACTGCTAACATGTACGAAACAACTATTAAACACAAAAATAAGAACTAAATTAAGAAAAAAAAAGCAAGCAGTCAAACCGTGCATTTCAAACATTTTAAAATCAATATCTAGTTCAGAACCACGGACAGCTCCACCACATATTTTTGCAAGCCTTTTAAAAAAACATGGTGCTTCTCAAAATACAGTAGTTTGGCATAAATAAAAATTGCATTTAAAAAAAATAACACTTTAATTTCTTACCTTCTCTTTATTAGGGAGTGTTTGTGTTCTGGTAAAAGTGTCTCCTCCATTAATACTGATCAGTTCTGCATCTGCAGGCGGAAATTGCGCGGGGAAAACCACTACGTCACTCTTCAGTGTGTCCGAGCTAAAACACACGTCATACTGCTGAGTAGCTTTGGAGTAAGACCAGCTCCCGTCAGGGTGTGTGGTGATCATCGGGGCGCTGTACCTGCCCAAACTGCCGTCTGTCCTGTGGCATTTTACAGCTATCAAACTGATGAGGCTCAGTAAAAAGATGACGGACACACACACAATGGCGATCAGCAAATATAGATTTAAATCCGAGAAACTCTCCTCCTTTATCGGCGCATGTCTGAATGGAGTCTTGACGTCTCCTGCGCTTTCAACAACCACAACATCAATAGACACAGTCGCTGACAGTGAGGGCTCTCCGTTATCACTAACCAAAATGACCAACGGGTGAGTTTTCAGGTCATTGTCACTCATTCTCCTCTTAGTCCTGATCTCCCCGCTGCTGGTTCCGATTCGGAACAGATTGTTTCCTTTGGGTTCAGAGATGTGGAAAGACAGCAGCGCATTGTAACCAGAATCTGCATCTACAGCCCTGATCTTGGCCACAAAGTAGCCCGCGTCAGCAGAATAGGGAATGTTCTCTGTGTTAACGGAACCGAGCTCGGAATAGGGCGCGAGAATCCCGGGACTGTTGTCATTCTCATCCAGGATAAAAACATTTACAGTCACGTTACTGCTGAGAGGAGGAACACCAGAGTCTGTGGCCCGAACTTTAAACTGAAACGTTTTGATCTCCTCATAGTTAAACGACTGCATACTCTCGATCTCTCCTGTCAATGAGTTGACTCTGAGGAGCGCTGAAACAGGTGTACCATTCACAGAGCTTTGCAGTAAAGAGTATGTTAATTGCGCATTGTCCATGGTATCCGCATCAGAGGCCGTTATTGTGGATATTATGCCCACTTTGCTGTTTTCACGCAGATATGCATACACTACAGAATTTGGGAAGCGAGGCGCATTGTCATTCACATCAGACACCTGCACTTGTATTACTTTGGCTCTGGACATTGGCGGTGACCCTTCGTCTTCAGCAATGACTGTGATGTTGTACTCCGTTACGTTTTCCCGATCTAGTACGCCATCTAAAACTAACGAATAGTAGTTCTGAAAGGACGACTGTAATTTAAACGGTCTAGAGCCTAAAAGGCGAACGCGCACTGCTCCGTTTTTCCCCGAGTCTGGATCTGATACGGTCATTAAGGCAATAACAGTTCCCTTCCCTGCGTTTTCCTCTACCGGGGTAAGAAGTGATGTTACAGTCACATCTGGGGGGTTATCGTTAATGTCAAGAACCTCTATTAAAAGCTTAGTGTGGCCTGACATGGTCACTTGACCTTTATCAGTAGCTTGAACTCTGATCTCAAAAGCTGTGTTCTCCTCATAATCAATATCACCTTTAATTTTAACATCTCCATTTTTCGCGTCAATTTCAAACTTTTCCAGAATATTTTGGGGTGTTCGACTGATAAAGGAGTAAACTATCTCCGCATTCAACCCTTCATCTAGATCTCGAGCTTGTAGTCTGGTAATTGTGGTGCCAATTGGCGCGTGCTCGGCTATGGAGGCTTTATATAATGTCTTACTGAAAATTGGAGCGTGATCATTGATATCTAACACATTAACCTCGATCATTAGAGTTCCTGTTCTGGCAGGCGATCCGCCATCAACCGCAGTCACTGTGAACTCGAGCCGCGGAGTCTTCTCTCTGTCTAACGCCTTCTGAAGGACTAATTCAGCGGAGATCGTCTTATCACTATGAGTTTGTACATCTAAGGTGAAATAATCATTAGCTGTAAGCTTATAGTTTTTTACTGAATTCACTCCAATGTCTGCGTCATGCGCGCTCTCCAGTGGAAAGCGCACACCAGGCGCGGTGCTTTCACTAACATTAATCACTACGGAGCTCATAGGAAACACTGGAGAGTTGTCATTAATATCGAGAATGTTTATTCTTACCCGGTAGAGTTGCAATGGACTGTTCACCACGGCTTCCAGGTTAACGGAGCATGAGATTGCGTCTGCGCAAAGCCCCTCGCGATCAATCCTTTCGCTCACCTGCAAAGCGCCCGTCTCAATATTCACACTAAAATATTGCTTTTTTGAGGATGACACGATACGGAAGCCCCTTGATTGCAGATCGTTTACTGAAAGGTTAATGTCTTTAGCTATATTACCGACTGTGGTTCCCTGTTTCACCTCCTCTGACACACTGTATGAGATCTGTCCGGTTACAGTCTCCAAGAGATGACAGGTCAAAGCAAACGAAAAGCACACTATGAAATGCCCCTGCGTAGATATAGACATATTTGCTTATTTATTCTCCACAACAATCTCCAAAAAAATCCATCAAAATTGATAAAAGAACGTTAAATTCCAATTGAGTAAAGGATCCGTCTTAGTCACCGAGAGACAAAAGGAATCAGCCAAACCTCCCCTTTCTATCATCAGGACAAAACCACAGCGACAGTAAATCCAAGTTCTGCATCCATCAAAAATCATTCAAGCTACTGGTCCACAAGCGCATTAAATATTCCACAAACTACTAGATGGTTTTTGACAACTGAACCCGACGTTCTATAGTGAAAAGGTTTAATATAACAAGAGATATATGAAAGAGAGGGAGAGAGAAACAGAGGGAGCAAGGAGAGAGAGAGGGGGCTGGTGATGACGAGGAGGAGGAGAGACACTCCTTTCTCAAACACAGCTGGTAGAGCAAGAGTGACACATAGTGGCCTCCAGATTAACTGCAGTGCACTGAGATATAATGTGTAAAAGCTACATAAGTGTAAACTTTAGTATTTGCACTGATATATTAAGTATTCATATAGGGAATTTGTGCTTTATTCCAGTACTTCTGAAACAAAATACTTGTTCTCTTATATTACAGAGACAAAATTACTTTGTTCTCTTTACAATTGAATGTAGACCTCCAACCTCTTCTCTTTTCCCCCCAAAATTGTATTGTTATAGAAAATTGCACCCCAAATTTTTTTTATATATTTTAACTACAACTCCTTTTAACTGCAATTCCTTATAAAGCGAAGACTGCAAGGACGATGATGCAATCAACATGCAACACTGCAACAATTTTCTGTCAATCATGTTGACAAACATGTATTTATTACTTCAATGAGCTCATTGTTTCTGCCTTCAATTATTACATTGTTTAAATTAATTAATTTTTTGCTAACTGTGTGTTTATATGTACATTTCTGAAATGCATAACTTAGTCACCTCTGATAACAGATCAGTCTAAATTGTAATGTGGACATTTTCTGTAAAGCTGCTTTTCACGATGTGTATCGTGAAAAGCGCTATACAAATAAATGTGAATCGAATTGAATAAAGGTATTTTAATGACAAAACACTCTAAAGCAACACGTTTATAACATTGTTGAACATGGTCAGTTAATAAACAAGAACACTTAAATGGAAAACTATAAAAACAGCAACAGTTTAATGTCAGGATTGTTACCTCTGATTTAACATCTATGTTCTAGAGCCTAACATAGTCAGGACATTGTGATTTAAAAATATGATTAACATTGACAAATGTCGTTTGTGAAAAGATGTCACTTTGAGAAAATACTTAAAAGTATTATCCGAAGCGTAAACTTTCTTCCAAATAGGTTTTTGGCTAAAACTTTGACAGAAGGCTACTCAATTTTAAAGATAGCCTTTTTCCCCCCCTGCATTTCTTAAACTTCGGGTATTCTGTAACATTCTTTGAGTAAACATAAGCTGGATAACTAAGAGTATGAACACACAACTGTCAAACATCACTTACTTAAAGCTGAAGTGTGTATTTTCTGCGACCCCGGCCTCACCATATAGAATTACACAAAGGCTGTTTTCAAACAACCTTTACCACCTCCCTACTCTCCTCTTGCTACATAAATACATAATTAATCATATTTGCTACGATTTCAACACTATAATGAATACAACAGGAAAACTAATTTTCTAAATGTGTATGCATGGCAGAGAAATTAGGACTGATGCCACTGTCTAATTAAACAGCACCTGCGTATGCAGTAAATAAGGAAGGTTGTTTCTTTTTGTAACTAATAAGGATATACACTGAAAAAATGGACATATCAGGTCTTTGAAATTACACAAATAAAGCATGTATATACAACCCAATTCATTTATGTTTCACAATAATTAATTGAGAAAAAAGAGGAAAATTGTGTCAGTTGAACGCATTCTGATCATGTGGGACCGATGTACACATTAAAATCAAGTCAATTTAAAGGACTTTTTTTTCCTAGTATAATTATTATTATAAAGGTTAGCTCTTACTGTCAGATTCCAAACAAATAAAATAACAAATTGACCCTCAGAATATATATGAGAAATATATAGAGAATATTCATAAATATGTAAATATGTGTTTAACTTGCCAATATCTGTAACCACACATAAAAATAAAACTTCAGCTTTAAGTTAATAACTGAACAGGCTGTTATTAACCAACTGCAATTCAAATCCTTTTCATTGTGTCCTTGTGTCATTCTAATAAAACTACAGCAGCATTGAGGATGGAGTCTGTCAAGCTAGTTTGAAACTGTAGATACTGTATATATTAAAGAACAAAACAAAATTTCAAAAACATAGTAAAAGTGCAGAGCAAAATCTTTGTTTTTTTGGTGCAGTTAAACATTATTTGGATACTGAATATATTTTTATTTTTGTTGCATATAATTACAAAATATCAAAGCAAGTGTCTGCATGCTGCACAAGATTTCACAGAATTCACAAGGACATTCACACAATGAAAGTGACCTAAAATTTTGCATTAAAGTAAGGTTAATTTTTAAAAGCTGATTTCTCGAAGTTGTCTATGAGTCTTTCTGAATTAAACGTTCATGTTTTATTCAATGTGTTAGGCTACTTGCCGAGTCTTTGCAATTATTTGTGAAATTTAAAAGCAATTTCTATGTGAAAATTGTTTTAAATGAAATCCAACACAAAATGCACCCTCTCTCCACCTCAATCTCAAACGTTTATTTTCCTTTATGTGCTCTTTCTCTGTTACCTACATTATGCAAACACACACACACACACACACACACATGTAGTGTTTCCATATTTTATGGGGACTTTCCATAGACATAATGATTTTTATACTGTACAAACTGTATATTCTATTCCCTTACACTAATCCTACCCCTAAACCTACCCATCACAGAAAACTTTCTGCATTTTTACATTTTCAAAAAACATCACTTAGTATGATTTATAAGCTGTTTTCCTCATGGGGACCAAAAAATGTCCCCACACGAACAAGGATTTCAGATATTGCCATCCTTATGGGGACATTTTGTCCCCATAATGTAGGGTTTACCAGGCCACAAACACACACACACACACACACACACACACACACACACACACACACACACACACACACACACACACACACACAATCTTATATTACTAGTGGAATCATCTCTATAGTTCACACACAACTAATCTTCTCTAATTCCTTTTTTACTCTACATGAATGAATGAAAGAGACAGATAATATAAAAGTGGGGCATGCTATCTATGTGTATCTTCTCACTGATGCAGCATCCTTGCTAAATATTTCACTGCATGTTTCCTGAAGATGTGTGTGAGCGAGAGAGAGAGGGAGGGATAGAGAGACACAAATAGAGATGGATTTTACGTTCAAATTCTGTGTAATCCAGGGATTAGGTTTGGCAGCCTACTATGTCCTATTTCTATTTCCTAAAAACAATTTCAAATATTAATAATCATAATCTCCTGCATTGGTAACAAATGTAAAGGCACATCACAGCTGCAGTGAAATAGCAAGTCTGTGTATAGGACACAGAAAATAAACACTGGAAACTTCCCTTAATGTTGCAGGATTCTCCAAACTAAAAACTTTTAGTCCTGAAAATAATAAAAAATAAACTGTCCTCCATAAAAATAAATAAGTTTGTTTGTAGTCAAAGCTGCAAATTAAAAATAAATATGATATAACCAAAATGAATAATTTGCATATGATATTCTTGTTAAATTGTATTAATTTATGAAAGGTGTAATTTTCAGTTGTGCATAAAATAGTTGTCTTAAGGTGAAATAAATTAAGGATTATAAACTTTTCTAGTTAATGTAATATGTAACATTTTGTATAATTGTGGAACTGTGTATGAGGACCATAATAAAAAAAAAACTTGATGATGATGATGATGATGATTAAACTAAACACAGGAAAGCTTATTTTGTACTTATTTTGTATAGTAAATATTTATATTACTGAAACATGGTTCAGGCAACACAGACTATAGGTGTACTGGGTTAACAGGTTCAAAAACTGCTGCGTAATTTGCACTAGAATGAGCCTGGGATCGATTCTCAACAGTGTTCAATAAAAAGGAAGAGCAACTGTGAAACTTGCAAGTGTGGAAACATTATTGAAATGAAGCGCTATTACTGAAAGTACACAGTAGCCTATAATAAAGAATTTGGTTTTACTATGGCACATCCATAAGCGAGAGGCTGAATTTGACCTTTGTGTGTGTGTGTGTGTGTGTGTGTGTGTGTGTGTGTGTGTGTGTGTGTGTGTGTGTGTGTGTGTGTGTGTGTGTGTGTGTGTGTGTGTGTGTGTGTGTGTGTGTGTGTCAAAAAGAACATGCCTGAGGATGTGTGTAAGCAGTGTGAACACCAGAGGGGGTGGTTGGATAGCATTTGTGATATCATCAAGGGTGGGGCCGTCTGTGTGTGTGTGTGTGTGTGTGTGTGTGTGTGTGAGAGAGAGAGGGAGAGAGAGAGAGAGAGAGAGAGAGAGAGAGAGAGAGAGAGAGAGGGAGAGTGAGAGAGAGAGTGAGAGTGAGAGGGGGGGGGGTCATTGCATGATAAAATGTAATCTGATGAATTAAAAAAAACAGAGAGAGAACTTGTGTAAACCATCATATGTATCTGACAAAACAGCATTTGTTTCAGAGAAAAAGGGCAGGTATGGTTATATAGGCACATACATTATATGTATGTATGTGCCTGAGAAAGAGAAAGAGAGAGAGAGAGAGAGAGAGAGAGAGAGAGAGAGAGAGAGAGAGAGAGAGAGAGAGAGAGAGAGAGAGAGAGAGAGAGAGAGAGAGAGAGAGAGAGAGGAAAAGGGGGAGGGGTGACGTTGTGAGGCAACAGAAGAACCCATTCGCCTGTTGCCACGGAGACAGCATTACAGCAGGAGGGGGATTTTCTGAGACCACTTTCTGCTTTAAATGAGAGTGAGGCAGACTTTACTAAGGACAATTGATCAAACAAGCTATGAATCATCACTTATGAATATTAATATTAAAAGGGAGCCATTAATATAACAGAATGGATGAGGAAATTATAAGGAGTCTCCCTGCCCTTCTCTCTCTCACACACACACACAAACCTCATGCAGGGGTGATGTGTTGCTACAGCAGCAGATAGACACACTCCTGCTGACTTCTGTCACCTCCCCCACTAACACACTTCTGCTGTGAGCCAAGAAACGCTGCAAACACACCCTACAGCGCATTAAACATTCAGCAGTTTACAGTACTGCAACACCTGACGTTTGTTATATAAAAATAAACATCAAACCAGCACCTTATTCGATCTGAAATTCCAGTAGATGCATAAACTTCAGCATGAAATCAAAATCAACCCAATTCACGTTCCTGGTTTTGATGTGGATTATTCCTTGGTGTACATTTTTTCTAAGCAAATGTCCAAAAGCATGTCTCAGTAATCTTTCATCAAATTGTAATAACTTGTTCTGCCGATGAAGCAACGTTAGTTTTCTAATCCTACTTTTGTTTGTTTTTAATATCCCGAATCACTTGGACGAAAAGATGTGTATATAAAATGTACTAGTTCTTGTGTAGATGTTTCAACAGACACACATATTTCCATAGTGTATACTTGGTTTAGGAGATGCTGCAATCTGATGCTTTCCTCCTGATTAAGAGAGTGACTTTAAGAAGATTCTAATCTTTCCTAAACATAGTACTGACATCCCAAATATGACTAGACTACAAGGTCTTAGAAAGAGACAAATGCATCTGCTATCTCTTAATATCATAGACAAATCCGTTATGAGGAGGGAAAACACCAGTCCAGGGGTGCGTTTCCCAAAAGCCAACTACGGTCGCAAGTTCTGTCGTTATCAGCATAGTTCAACGAGTCGGTTTTTCCTGAAAACATACTTCCAACGAACATTTGCAAAGAGCATTGGAAAGTTGAGTGGTTGAAACTACAGTTCTCAACCAGTGCTTAGAAGCATAGTTTCTTATTTGCATGACATGTGGATTTAATAAACCCTTATCTAGAGCAAAATACACAAACTGACATTCAGAAACAGTTTAGAAACACAGCACTAAGCAGCTATATTTTAGGCTTTATCCATTTTCTAAAATCCGTCCCTCCCACAGGCCACACACATTTTCTGCTATTTTATTGTCTTTTATTTGTCTACATTTCTTTTTTTCACACATTTTGATTTAAAGAAATTTCAGATTAAATTATGAGGATTTTGATAAATTTTTAATCAAAAGAAAATTAATTCTGCCATGTGTTACTACTACAAAATAAGCAGATGCCATCAGACACACACACACACACACACACACACACACACACACACACACACACACACACACACACACACACACACACACACACACACACACGCACTGTGTTTTCATGTTTTATGGTGACCTTCCATAAACATACTGGTTTTTATACTGTACAAACTGCATTTTTATGTTTTCAAAAAACATCATTTAGTCTGATTTATAAGCTGTTTCCTCATGGGGACTAAAAAATGTCTCCACACGGACAATGTGGAGACAACAATGACAACAATGTGCTTCGATGTTTGTGAGTTTGGGAATGTTAGAAATGGAAATGAAATGGTCCAAACGAAAAGTGCCCCAAATCTTGGTCTTTTATTATGAAAAGATAATACAATATACCGGCGCCGGCTGGAGTAGAAGCTCGACCCAAT